>NC_133333.1:47203893-47533314 GCF_042186555.1 Aquarana catesbeiana | reverse complement strand
AAAGTAGTAGGGCTCGACCCTTTTTGAGAATTTTTTTCATAGTGTCTGTTCGTATAGCTGTAAGTTTCTCATTTCAAAATTACCTGAGAAACCTGGTGCTTGACTAACCCGAAAGGTAGTGTGGGGGACTTCCAGGTTCTGGCTATAACCCTTATGACTTTCCTCAGCATTTGAGTGACCAGCTTAAATAGGGGATTGGTAAACTAAAACGGCACTTTAAAGCCTACCTTCATCTTTGAAAAAGGAAAGCCCCAGTATCTAAAGAAAAAAAGAAGCACTGGCTGCAATACTCACCTTCCGTCCAGAGTTGTTACCTGCAGTACCTGTTCTTCCTCAAATTATGCTAATATTCTGTGGGACTAAATACCATCCAGTGTCATTAAACTCACTTCCAGTGAACCCAGGCCATCATGAACACACCCCCAGGGGGCTCACAGGTTTAGTGTACCTATACCCAATTTATGCTAGTCACTCAAATTGTGATGGAAGTCATAAGGGTTATAGCCAGAGACCCACACTACCTTTCATGCATTTATCATGCATATAACTTGATGGCTGACACAATTAAGAAGATAGATAATTCAGGTACTTTAAGAACATATAACCAGTAGGGATGAGCCTGATGTTCGAGTCGAATATAAGTTCAACTCAAACATTGGGTGTTCGCCAAAACAGCGAACATTATGCGGTGTTCACGGCAAATTCAAAAGAACACGGAATCTCCAACCCTGTGTCCGGGTTTTGTGGACAGCCAGCAGGGTGGGTCCACAAAAGCCCATATAACGAGGGGCTGGGGAGAACAGTAGGAGATGGACGGTGGATTATGACCCCTGTCAGTAAAACTGTCTGCCCTGTTTGAGACTACATCCCTGATGAGGAGGGACTTCGTGTCTGAAGGACTGTAACGCTCGGGATGGCTACAAGAGTCTGGGAGACCAGAGGAGGGTCTGAGAGGCTGGGAGAGCCGAGGTGGCTAGCGAGTCCAAGGGGGCTGCAGGAATTCCTGAAGTCTTGGGGACAGTGAGCAAGCCCAGGGGGCTGGAGAATCCTGTTGAGGCCAGGAGTAGGCCACTTCAGCAGGGAACTGCAAGGCAAATTAAGCCTAGGAGCCAGGAGGCTTGGCGTTTTTGGTTGTGTGAATTTACTGGAGAAGAACCCCTGTGTGGGAAATCCTGTGTATAAACTTTTTATTTTGTTTCTTTTAATAAAAATGGGCTGCCACGCCCTCAAACCTGACAACTGACTGCTGTGGACTCTCTGCAAAAACGTATCTACCACTGAGCTAAACGATCCCCCATATTACAACATACTGGTCCCCAAGAGATGAAAACCCAGCAAAAATACTACAATCATATTTATAATATTTAGGTTCTGAGTGAATTGTACAGAAATCAAAAGGTGTGAGGTCTCCATATCCAT
Source organism: Aquarana catesbeiana (assembly GCF_042186555.1). Classification (NCBI taxonomy): domain Eukaryota; kingdom Metazoa; phylum Chordata; class Amphibia; order Anura; family Ranidae; genus Aquarana; species Aquarana catesbeiana. Next base: position 47,531,895 of record NC_133333.1, on the reverse strand, counting down.
TGGGTTTAAAAAGGTTGTAAGAGGTTTTATAAAGCAAGGACATTTTTCTGGTAAATGTAAACCTGTTATGAGAGGGGTGCCCTTGCTAACCTGTTCTGCAAATGCCAGTTTACTTATCCACTGACTTTAATTCTGTTTGAACTTCTAAGCTCCAGGCACATAAAAAACACAAGTTAATGTAGTTAAGAATTCATTAAAATGATTAAATTCATTTTGAAATTGAATTTGTGGTTATTAATTTATATAGAATATATTATTAGTTTTATCTAAATAACCACTTGCCTACTGGTCACTTAAACCCCCTTCCTGCCCAGGCCAATTTTCAGCTTTCAGCGCTGTTGCGCTTTGAATGACAATTGCGTGGTCATGCAACACTGTACCCATATGAAATTTTTATAATTTTTTTTTCACAAATAGACCTTTCCTTTGGTGGTATTTAATAACTGCTGGGTTTTTTTATTGTTTGCTAAAAAAACTAAAAACGGCCAAAAAAAAACGAAAAAAAAAAAAAAAACAGTTCCATAGTTTGTTTTAAAAAAAATTAAAAACTGATGGGCACTGATGAGGTGGTACTGATGAGTGGCAATGATGGGCACTGATGGTTGGCACTTGTGGGCAGCACTGAAGGGCACTGATGGGTGGCACTGATGATGAGGCACTAATGGGCATTGTAAACCCAAAAACAGTTATTTATTGAGACACATATTTACAGCAGCAATCCCTGAACGCAATATTCAAAGGCATTCTTTCATTACTTTTATATCAAAATATTGTACTACTATTGTCACTTAGTATCACTTATATTGTGTACCACATTTAAACCTGACATATAGGTTTGCGTAAAATTCTTTTTTCAATTTAATTGGTCAAATAATTCTTTATACACCAATTTGCTTTTTTCTTTTTAACATTTTTCATTTTTGGTAGAGGAGATTATCACATATAAACATGGACATTTTTGACTATAGGGCATTGAAGACAGTTAATACTGATGGGGTCTTTGAAACCTATAAGGATGGGGATAGGGATCTGGGAGGCCTCTTCATGAGACTAAAAAATCTCATGGTCTCGGAAATTCATACACAGTGGGATATAGCGTTTTTGGAAACTTATATTTGTTTAAAGATGGTCCCTAGGAGCTTGAGGTGGGAGGTCTGCCCGCAGAAAGGAGAGACGGAACTTGAGGAATGGTTCCGGTATTTCAATGGTGCCGGTATCGATTTCCTCCAGTTTCTGATAACTCGTAAAAAAGATAAGCTCACGAGATTGGATTTGGAAATCAAGACTCTCAAAGACAATCTCCTTCCCTATAAAGATAGTGAAGAATATAAAGAAAGGACTTGTTCCCTGATCAAAACCCTAGACAAAGAGGAGAGGGAACAGAAAATCAAAAAACGCAAGAAGTATAATAGGGACTATGATGACTATCAAGCTAGCCTAGTTTTCGAATGGCAGAAAAAAATGGTGGCTGAACAAACGGCCCACTCTGACCCCCGTATGGAGGCTATTACCCAGGGAGAGGAATACCCAGATACAACTCCCATAACGTCACAACATTTGCCCAAAACGTATCATACCCAGCAAACATCAAAGAAACAACCAAGTAACATCGGGGGTGTTAAAAAAGGGAGGAGGGTTTCCTATCAATCCCCATAAAGGGGGCTGGGTATGCCCAGAGGAGGATATCCCAAGAAACCCATAGGGGACAAGGCTCTACTACCACCAAGAAGGAATGGCCATTATGAATATGGCTCTCCACAATATAGGGGCCCCTATCGGGACCAAGGAAGGGAACATCAGTACCCTAGAAGGGAATCCGATAGAATGCCATACTACGATCACGGTCCTATTAGGCATTATGATTATGAGTATCATCATAGGGATCGTACTTATTCCGAAAGAGATAATGATTATGGCTATGACTATAGAATTGATACCCAGAACCGGTTTTTTCCCTTGAGTGATAGAGAAGGCCCTATGGAACAGAGATCTGGCAACTCTGCTAACTATAGTCAGGATTATGAATCTGTGAGACCAGGTCCCTCCAGCGAATATTCCAACAATTCGAAAGGGGGAACCACTCACAAAATAATTGGGGTTTTCCCAGGCCAAATCAAGGGGTCAAAAGGCCGGTGGAAAACAAAGAGGAACCAGAGGGGGGAGGAGAGCACAGTCAAAAAAAAACAAAGAAGTAAATAATGATGGGATCTTTAATCTAAGCTCTCAAACCCTCACTGTTGCTGAGACCTCTTTGTTAAGTAAGGGTTTGAAATTCGCACCCCCTAAGAAGTTAAATAAATTTCAAACCTATATGGACATACACAGATTTGTTCGCAGGGTAAATATCAAACGACATTTTGCGATCAACCAAACAACTCATACTACAATCGAACAGCATCAAATCCAACACTCAGGGTTGTCGAATGCTTCAACATTCAACCCCCCCCGGAACTCTAGCTCCTTCATTGAGGGTATTTAGGGATGTTCTCATACGCGATTTGGAACTTATAAAAAACCCCAACCCCCGTATGGATAAGACTCTTGAGGATGGGCTGGATTCGCTATGTAATAAAAAAAACATAGTGATCCGCCCAGCAGATAAGGGTGGGGGCATTGTCATTTTAGACAGAGACGCATACCTCTTGGAAATGCAGAATATCCTTGGGGATCAGGACACTTATGTCTGATTACCAGGTAACCCCACTCGGGATTACAAGAAGGCATTAATACCTATAGTTGACAAAGGCTTTAGGATGGGTATTTTAAATGAGAAGGAAAAACTTTTTCTCATTCCAAAGGCCCCGCGAATTCCCATTTTGTATTGCTTACCCAAGATTCATAAAAGTTTGACTTGCCCCCCGGGACGTCCCATTGTTAGTGGGATTGATTCCATCACGTCCCGGGTGGGCAAGTACATAGATCATTTTCTTCAACCATTGGTGCATAAAATGCCCTCATGTGAAAGATACTCGACATATAATCAATTTACTATCTGAACAGAGGCCTAATGATCAGACTCTATTGGTGACTGCGGATGTCACATCCCTGTACACCATTATCCCTCACCACTTGGGAGTGACCGCGGTGGAATACTATCTGAAGAAATTCTCTACCCTGCATGAACAACAGGCTTACATTATTGAATTACTTGAATACGCAGCTGGCCATAATTATTTTTGGTTTAGTCATCAGTTTTACAGACAACAACGGGGCGTAGCTATGGGGGCTAAATACGCCCCTAGTCTTGCCAACCTATTTATGGCCAAGTGGGAGGAGGACGTCATCTATAAAGACCGGAACCCTCACCTCAAGTTTTGGGCCAGGTATATAGATGATGTCCTCCTCCTATAGGATGGGTCCATCTCCCAGCTCGATGATTTCTTCTCCATAATTAATGAGAACAACAGGGGGATAAGGTTTGTCCATGAAAGCAGCTATGAGAGGATCAATTTTCTTGATCTCACTATATCTAAGGAAGGAGATATGTTTAGAACAATTTCTTTTTTTAAAAAAACGGATCGGAATGCCTTCATTCCTATTGGGAGTTGCCACCACGACCCATGGCTTAAATCTATTCCGAAAAGCCAGTTCACTAGAATGAGGCGTAATTGCACCGATATTAGAGACTACAGGGTACAGGCGGATATCATATCCAAAAGATTGGAAGATAAAGGATATGATAAAGAACTCCTAACTAAACAACAAGTGGAATCCATAGATAGAGCTTCCTTATTAAATGACGCCCCCAGAAGGAACTCGGGGGGACCATCATTACCGTTTATTACGAGCTTTTCCACACAACATTACCAGATCACAAGGATCTTGCGAAGACACTGGCACCTCTTAGAGAATGATAGGGTTATTAAAACAATTTTACCCGACAAACCACAAATTGTATTTAGGGGGGTCCCCTCGTTACGGGACAAAATTGCCCCTAATGTAGTGGACCCGCCCACTCAAAAGATATCTTTCTTCCAGAATTTATCTGGCTACCATCAGTGTCGAAGGTGCCAGATATGCTCGCTTAATAGGAGTAAACAGAGAAAAACAGAGTCTTTTACATCCTACAGTACATCCAGGGTCCATAAAATTGAACCTTTTGTTACGTGTAGTACTAAAGGGGTGGTATATTTATTGCAATGCCCTTGCGGGTTGCAATATATAGGTCGAACTAAACGCCCCATGCAGGTCCGGTTAGGAGAACATATCACAAACGTCAAGAACGGATATCAATACCATTCGGTATCAAAACACTATGCGCTACACCATAATAGGAATCCTGCTAACACTTTATTTTTGGGGATAGACAGATATAGCGCTCACTGGAGGGGTGGATCCCTGGTCAGGGAACTGTCCAGATTGGAAATGACCTGGATCCATCGTGTCCGGTGTTACACCCCCCATGGCTTGAATATCGATACCGATGTGAAAGCTTTCATTGATAATGGTTAGGCAGTTTATTCTATGGCCTTTATCTGAGATCATGGTGTCCGGAGGTGGTTGGATAATGTAAGGGCGAAATCTCCCCCCTCCCCATATTTTCATCCCTGGAGGGTCATCTAGCTTCAATCTTTTTTAAGTTTTTTCAGTTTGGGGTCTTTCTGGTGTGCTAGACAACTGACACACTGATCGGCCATTCTCAAATATTCCTAAGGGTGTGTTTGTCCACTAGGAAATAAGATGCATGGACTGTATTCCATCTAAAATCTCAGCCCATTTAGCATATACAAGGGTTAACAATACGTTTGTCAAGAAACATTGTCTGCGAATAAAAAAATTTTGACCATCCTAGCAATGTATTAGTACATGCTTTGGCTAGCATGAGATAACTAATACTCCTTTGTGTGGCATTTGGAATTGAAGAAGTGGAGCTTTTTCATTTTCTAAAGGGTACCCTTTTTTGTTTTAATATATTTGGTTTAATTTAATATAAGTAATTTTTCTATATATTTATTCACATCTAGGTCTCAATGGAATATCCTGTTTATAAAAAAAAAAAAAAATTAAAAAAAAAAAAAAAAAATTTTTTTTTTGTAAAAAATGTTTTTTTAATTACATTCCATAATCCTTATATGGAACAGACAGCTACACATTGTCTAATATTCGCAGGGATGGTGTGACCCCCATGTTTGCATTATTCTACACCTTAAATTAATAGGTTACTCGATGTGAAGATTTTTTTCTTAATGGTTAAATCACCAGTTTTTTGTTTTTTTTTTCTTTATATTTATTTTTATTTATTTATTTTTCATTCATATATTTTTGTCAATTAGTTTCAGATTTGTTGTATTCGGATTTGATTCCTACTATCCCAGTGATATCCAGGGCATCATCATGGCTTGCACGTTACTGGTTACAATACAGAATATTAGCTTACTTGGCTGATGTTTTTCTCTTGTCCCATAATCAATTACATTTTAATCAGCAACACACGGGTCCCGATTGCCCTAATTAAAAATGGCGGCGGTGGCCTCGGACGCCCTGATCTCAGAGGGGGGCGTTCCCTTGTTTGTGATTGTTTCCTATATAGGTGGTGTGTCAGCACGCTGCCCGTACCCCAGGAAGACGACAGCTCTGTCGAAACGGCGTAGGGAGGAGCGGCGTGCTGACGTCACCACCACACCACGCTGAACCCGGAAGGAACGGGCAGCAGCTGAAGCCGGCCGGCACTTAACGATTTTTAAGCGATCTTTTACTGCATACACTGTAAGTGTTATTCTTTTATTTAATTAAAGAGTTTTTTACTGTATTACGCTATGGAGTATTCTCTTTTCTTGCTTACCTGTGGATTGGGAGCGGAAACATCTTCACTAGGTTGATTTCCTGGAGCGGTGGCCTGTGACATATACCGCAACAGAGACCCAGTGGCTGGAGGATACAGCCACTTGCGTGTAAGATCTCTGTGACAGGAGATCTTTGGATCTGGTAAGGGGCCCATTTACTTGAGGTGGAGGAACTCCCAGCAACATCACGCTCCTTAGGGAGACAGTGTTTTTTGCATGCCTATATCACTTGAAGAAAGGGTGTCTCTCTCCTTCTATCTATAAAGTTTTTGTATCCATAAGGACTTTATTTTCTGATTATATGGACTCATTTTAATTGCTTTCGATTATTGAACCCCTTTTTTCACCATCATTTTATCAATGTGATCTAAATTTTGCTGATATTGAATTTTTTAAATTAATAATTTTTTTCTTCTGTCTATGCTTGATTGTCACTCAGTTGGTTTTATCAATTATGACCACGTTTATTCACTGGTAGCGCAGCCTAATATTTGCATGGTTACTAATGGGCATTGACAGGTGGCCCTGGGGAGCAAAGGTAGATGGCACTGTGGGCACTGGTAGGTGGCACTGATGGGCACTGGTAGGTGGCACTGATAGGCAGCACTGATCGGTGGCACTGATGAGGCACTGATGGACATTGATTGGCAGCAGTGGTGGGCATTGATATTCGGCTATAGCGCAGGTGCGAGATGGTTAATACAGTATGTGTGTCTGTGTACATGTATATGTAACGCTACCCTCGTGAGGACCGCTTAAAGATTTTGTACCCCACTGGTTACCTTTACCTTGCATGTCCTCTGACACTCTGGGTTCCAACATTCTTGTTGTAAACAAAGTAACTTAAAGACCCACAAATTCAAAGTAAACCAGTTAAATTTGTCTACTGAATGATTAATGGCAAACTAATTCAGCAACAGAAAATTTGCAGCATGTAGAAGATAATACGGTTAATAAACTTGATGGCTGAGACATTTAGGAAGATAGACAATTTGAATACTTTAAGAGCATATAACCAGCAGAATTTATCCCTGATTAGGATCTATGGCTACATGCCAAAAAAAGGGTAGGGGAATGACTATCTCCTGTCAGACCACGCCTTTTAGTCCCCTGAGACCACAGCCCCCTAATAAGTGTACAAGTTCTGAATTCAAATTAAACAAAACAACTTTAGAGTCCCTAACCCTATTCTATAATACAGAGAATCCTTGGTTGTTGTGTGAGACTAGATAGGCACTGAAAGTTCTTATCCCTTGTTGGGGATGGGGAGATATTCTGTAGTCCTTTGAAGCGAGAGTCTTGCATCTTCAGATAGGATCTTTAAGATAGGCACAATGTGTCCTGGCAAGTATTATGAACACTAGAATCTCTCAATGTGAAACAAAGTGTAGCAAAGGTTCCCGTTTTGGTGAAATTAATAAGGCATCAGTGTCTGCATGCAGTGTCCTTTGGTGTAAAGAGAATGGGCAAGTGCCCGCTCCCCAATCCCAGCGACCTTCTTTTTCAGAGAATAGTGTGAAGACTCCGCAGCAGGCCCCTGCAAAGTCTGGTTTTAGGGACAGCGCTCAACTCTGTGTCGCACCACGCTACAGTCCAGCTGGATCTGGAATGGATGTGATGAGGGTGGCCTCCAGGCTGCCACCGAACGATCAGATGTTGCTGGCAGCGGATGCACTCGCACCCGCTCATGATGACTCTCTCTCCTTGCACAAGCCGAAACAACTGTCCAAGTCACTGCTTGCAGATCTAGGCAGTGGTCCCATTTTACTAAAAATATGTAGAAGAATACATATCGGCCTAAACTGAGAAAAAAATTTGTTTTTTTATATATTTTTTGGGGATATTTATTATAGCAAAAAGTAAAAAATATTGCTTTTTTTTTTCAAAATTGTCGCTCTTTTTTTTGTTTAAAGCGCAAAAAAAGAAAAAAACGCAGTGGTGATCAAATACCACCAAAGAAAGCTCTATCTGTGGGAAAAAAAAGGACGTCAATTTTGTTTGGGTGCAACATCACACGACTGTACAATTGTCAGTTAAAGCGACGCAGTGCCAAATCGCAAAAAGTGCTCTGGTCAGGAAGGGGGTAAATCCTTCTGGGGCTGAAGTGGTTAAACAGGTGTCCAGCAGACAGTTGATTATACAAAGAAAACCCCTTCCCATTTCATGCTGTCGGCTATGGCACCACATGGAAGAGAAATGTCACATAAAATAATTTCTTTACACAAGAAAGGTGAAGGCTAAAAGAAGATCAGCAAAGATTTACTTATCATTCAGAATACTGTAGCAAAAGTGATACAGAAATGTAACAAAGATGGAACTGCATATATTAAAAGAAAGGGGTTGGGTGGGACTTTTTATGAAGCACGGCTAGGTAATAAGATATGCAATCATATGATGGTAAATTCCGAAGAAATATACATTGAATAATTGAAAATAACATGATAGATGATAGTAACACCTTAGCAGTTTATTAAACATGATTCACAGTAATAATAATAGATACATTAATATATAGTAATAAAATTGTTCCAATTCATAATAAAGATAATGATGTTAATAGTGATAATAACTGATAATAAAATTCATGTTATTAAATCTCAGAATCACATGATTGCGATGATGCAGCATAAGGCTGGGGCTCTACGCATTTCGTGGAGATGTCCACTCATCAGGAGCAATAGCAGTTGGGATAGATCTATAGTAGAACAAAAGGGCAGAATGAACAAGTGTTTGACACACGGGGGACACAGGGCAGAGGAGGGTTGGAAATTCCCCAACACTCTTACCTGTATACAAGTTGGATATATAGCAAATAATGATGTTGTGCACGACTGAAGGCACCGTGGCAAAACAAGCATCCCTTGGGAGCTAAGGCCGCCAAACCATGGCCGCACTGAGGCCAAAGAAAGTAATTTGAAAAGCATCAGTGGTGGTGTGGTCCCCAGTTATCAAGTAAGTATTAGTGCAGACTGTATAATAGTTGCAGTGGATATTCTGTGAAGGAAAGTATAGTATAAATGTGTGTGTGTGTATATATATATATATATATATATATATATATATATATATATATATATATAAAGCTGCATATAAGCAGATAAGAGGACTACAATCTAAAGGGGCATGTAATGGTGTCAAAAAGCCAGGTGGAAAGTACATTTATTTGAAAATGCAACCCACATACCCAACCAAGATGGGGTGTGGACATGGGGAAATAGCAAAAAGACCCGGTGAAAAAACCCAAACCAAGGAAGTGTTACCTTAAAACTTAGAAAGGAAACTGTAACAGCCAGTGTGTTGGTGTCTGAAGGTGAGAAAAGTGTGTGCTCCACCCACATGCAGTCTTTATAGCCACAGGCAGCCATAGAGTGCCGCCAACGTCACGCTGCGTACTCAAGGAGGCAGCGTCAATGCCCAGACAGCTAGTGTCACTCCGCAACTGGCACTCAAGACTTCCCGTCGTGATAATCGCTGACAGAAAGCAACACGTCGGCGAAAAAGATGGAACTGCAACCATCTCACAGAGACATCCAGGCCGTCCACGGAAGTTAACACCTCAGCAGGAGCGTCTTCTGATTACAAGGGTTGAAGAAAATCACCATGCAAGTTCACTGCAGTTAGCTAAAGAAGAAGAAATCCAAACAATACAACACAATGCGGCGTACACTGCAGAGGAATGACGTTCCCCGTAGGTAATAAAATCGACCATAGGATGGAATGAGTTTCAAAGCGAGGCTTGAGGGGCAGAGGACGGCGTGCAGTGATGACGTCACTGGAATGTGACACGTATCTGAGCGCGTGAACTCGAAAACTCAGAAACGTGTCGCATTCCAGTGACGTCATCACCACACGTTGTCCTTCTTAAGCCTCGCTTTGGAATTCATTCCATCCTACGGCCGACTTCCTTACCAGCCGGGAATAACACATATGTCAGGAGCCAGCGGAGGAGTGAGGTGCCTACTGACTAGAGCTCATTGGGATATTATCTTCTCTTAGAGATGTGCCAGAATTATCCCTACCCCTGTGAGTTGACATTGTTTTATTCTCAATAAATTGTCCTATACTCCTACACTTAGAGGCGCCTCTTCTTTTTGTATCAATGTGACACAATGTAAAAGTGGAGCATTCAGTGAGACATAACATAAATGTGCCGCATTTTGAAACTATCTGAATTTAGTGCATGAGTCGCAGAGCCAAAAGTATTGCAAAGACTTCATGAATTTGGTGCAATGCTTTAACAAGAGGCATTAACACCAGAAAAGTGGCACAGCAGCTTTATTGAATTCCCCCAATGTTTTTATTTTATTTTATTTTTTTTTTTTTTTAATCAAGGAACATACATTCCACATTAATAATTATGCTACCACAATTGGTGTGTGCTGAAAATTGCCTCCAGCATTGTTCCTGTTTCTTCTTTGATGGAGGTTGCCATTTTTGCTGAAGCCCAGAGCCCCTGAGCAGCAGGAAATCTTCAGGCTGTCAGTAGATCGGCCTATATAATTTTAGCACAGTGCCAAAAAAATAGAGAGCAAATGAGTATGTAGAGAGCAGGGTGAGACAGTATGTTACTGGATTTTAAACAGTATAGGCACTTATTTTTATTGTGTTACATTGCAAAAGTGGCCAACTTGAAGTGATCTGGTGGAAAAACATTTTTCCACTTAAGCTACCACGTACCCTGCTTACTGCATAGAGTGTATGGGTCAGTAGGTCATATGGCAGAGACAGCAGGGGGCAAGAGTGCATAATGCACAAAGTTCAGGGGTCAGGAGTCAGTAACACAGTGTGCAGGGGTCAGGATTAATGCACAGAGTGCAGAGGTCATACTCCATCTTATCTTCTCCTTGTTCTGGACAACTTGAGTTTTCTTCACTGACTTAGCATGTTCTTTTTGTTTTCTGTCACATGTGGTGGGATTACAGTATAAAAAACCCACAAGCAATAGCGAGCGAGTAAAAGAGAAGGGAGTGGGACTTTAAATGAAGCCAATGGTTTGCAAGCCGACACATAAATGGTGGGTCAATAAGCTTTATTAAATGTTAATACAAACAATGGTATCAAACAATGTCAAAATTAACGCTTGGTAAAATGTCATACGATAGTAGCATTGATAACAAAGAATATATTATGGGTTGCACTAATTCTCTGAAATAATTTCCTTCATTCTGTCAATAAATGCTTCAAAGGCTCCATAAAAACACACCTCTTTAGGAAATTTCATCATGTTCCCTAGTCTTCTTTTTCCCCAGGTTATTCACACCTAGACGTGTCCCTTGTGCAAACTTTTACATCCCCTTCGGTTTAATAATTAGTTACCTAAACAACTTTTCCAGTTGAATTCTAATTACCACTCCTTAAATCATGAGTTAGCTGTTGAACCATTTTGCGCTATGTCTGCTTGTGTCCTAGCAACCAAAGACACTGTGTCAAGAGCTGCCTGCATCCTAGCAATAAAGGACAATAGGCAGAATAAAAAGTTGTTAAAGTGCTACCATCAACCTTAATATAGCACAGTGATCCAATAAATAATGTGATCCAATAAAGGATGTGATCCTATAAAGAATAAACTAATTATATATATATATATATATATGTGTGTGTGTCCAGTAAACCACACTAGATATCAATTAATTACTGTTCTTCCAAAATGCTTGTAGATTTTTGGAGATGCTGGGAAAAAAGTAAAATACCACTCATTTGTAAGATAAAACACAAAAGGACAACGATACCCAAATGATCAGGTGTGTAGTCTCTGATGATGTTCACATGTGGTGGATTGCTTTCAAACTTTCATTGCTTTCAATCCTTCATAGATCGATATTGCTCAAATAAAAGAAAGGACATACCTCATTGCGCAAATAAATAAACTAAAAACGACATGTGGGTAATAAAACACAATTGCACTCACACATGCCCCGCAATAAGATTTGCGGTAATGATCGCATGTGATGGTATGATGGTATGATGATGCATAACGCTCCTTTGTTACCATGGCAATAGGTATGCCCAACCAGGTATAAATATGCAGCAAGTATCTCACAAGGCTAACCTTGAAAAAGTCACATGCCAGTGATTGCCAGTGATGTAACACGTAGGAGGAGCCAGTAACCCCAGCGCTGTGTGAGCAGGAACAGCTAAATGAGGAGATTGTCTCTGAATATATGCAACTGACCTTTTTAAATGCGATCTTATTGCGGGGCATGTGTGAGTGCCAGGGGCAGACTGACCAGTCGGTCCAATCGGACATGGACCGAGGGCCCGGCCGCTAAAGGTGGCCCGCCAGTGCCACCTGCTGGACCCTTTAGGGCTGGTGATTTCCAGTTAATTTATGCATAATAAAATCGAGAGATTTCAAAACCATACCCCCGCTGCTACTAAGAGGGGTTATAACATTTTCCTGGGCCCCATCATGTCTACAGAGGGGCCCAGGAGGTGAGCGCAGCAGTCGGACTATTTCTCCTTTTTCGGGCGCATGTAGAAAAAGCTGCACCGCACGTTGCTCTGCTAGTTAATTAGTTCCGGCTGCCACTGCCCACTACCTTCAATGGCGGAGTGATACGACAAGGCTCCGCCTCCCGTTTTCAGGTGCCGACTGCCAAGACTGAGGTGAGGCGACAGACGGCTCAGTGGATGAGAGAGAGCAAGAACCTGGGGGACAGCGTGGCTGCACCTGCACTGCAGAGTGAGTGGAGAAGAGAGGATAGAATCCTCACTGTCTCACTTGGGCTAACACACAGCATAGCAGCAGGTCATGATTATCAGCATTATGATACTCAGGCAGGCAGCACAGTCAGCATGTGTTCTGTCACAGTGTGTCATATTGTTGTTTGGTGCTGACTTTGTTATGCCTGTACTGGGTTAAAGTTTGTAATATACAGTACAGGCATAAATTAACAAAGTCAGCACCCAAAAGCCATGTGACACTGTGACAGATCCATGACAGAGCACATGCTGACTGTGCTGCCTGCGCAATTTTCATAATGCTGATAATCATAAGCAGTGTGATGTTACTTTACACTTGCGTTTGGGGGGGCAGTAAACATGTGCCCCTGAACCACCCTCCTTAACCACTTCCTGTCCAGCAACATACTGGTACATTGCTTGATTGGAAGGGTGATATCTTGATCATTGCTGCAGCAATGATCAAGATAACATTTTTTAGCCCCAACAAGTCTGCACAAAGTAAAAGTAATCCTAGTTGCTAAGAAACCCCTGGATTACTTTTACAGGCAGTGGAAGGGGGTTCCACCACCGTCCCGCCATCACCTTTTTACTGGGACACAGTATGCGTGCATATGTAAACATGGACAAATCTAAAGGGGTTGGATCAGGGGAGGAGCCTAGGATGGGGTCAAGGGCGAGGTTAAAAGGGGCCCTGTCAGGTAAGCTGTATGGGGCACCATGATTTCTAACAGTGGCCCTGTGCTTACCGCTGTCACCCGATGTCCCGCCTCTTTTGATAGATGTCTCACTGGTCCAATGCCAGGACATGTGATGTCTAACAAAGGAGGCGGGACATCCGATGACAGCGGTCACCAGGTTTCACAGCAGGAGTTACCCACTCTGTGTGATCCGGCGGCTATCCCCCATGCACTGATCAGGCTGCATGGAGGGGGCACTCTAGGTGAGGCTGCATGGAGGGGGCACTCTAGGTGAGGCTGCATGGAGGGGGCACTCTAGGTGAGGCTGCATGGAGGGGGCACTCTGGTGAGGCTGCATGGAGGGGGCACTCTGGTGAGGCTGCATGGAGGGGGCACTCTGGTGTGACTGCATGGAGGGGGCACTCTGGTGAGGCTGCAAGGAGGGGGCACTCTGGTGAGGCTGCAAGGAGGGGGCACTCTGGTGAGGCTGCATGGAGGGGGCACTCTGGTGAGGCTGCATGGAGGGGGCACTCTGGTGAGGCTGCATGGAGGGGGCACTCTGGTGAGGCTGCATGGAGGGGGCACTCTGGTGAGGCTGCATGGAGGGGACACTCTGGTGAGGCTGCATGGAGGGGGCACTCTGGTGAGGCTGCATGGAGGGGCACACTGGTAGAGCTGTATTGAGGGGCACTGGTGAGACTGCATTGAGGGGCACTGTTGAGGCTGCATTGAGGGGCACTGGTGAGGCTGCATTAAGGGGCACTGGTGAGGCTGCATTGATGGGCACTGGTGAAGCTGCATTCATGGGCACTGGTGAGGCTGCACTGATTGGCACTGCTGAGTCTGCGCTGATTGGAATTGGTGAGGCTGCATTGAGAGGCACTGGAGAGGCTGCAAACCTTCTAGATTTACCGTCCCGGATAGGGAAAAGATCATTACTTCCCTCCAAGCACCTCCCTCACCTCAGCAAACAGTGCCCAAAATGGTGGAAGAGGAGAGGACACACCAGCCAGGGTGCCAGCCAGCCACCCACCCACAGCAGCGCCAGGGTGCGTGCCACCCAACCACCCACGGTGACCCACCCACAGCAGGGCCAGGATGCCAGCTAGCCACCCACAGTGACCCACCCAAACCAGGGAGCCAGCCAACCACAGAGGATGCGGGAACCAGCCACAGCTACAGTACCCATAGTTAAGGTAAGAGGAGCTCTACACAGTGCCAATTTTATTTCTACTTTGTGAGGGGTTGGGGCAGGGGTGAGAGTCATGGCAAAAAGGAGGGGGTCCTGTGAGGACCAGAGTGAATGAAGGTGTTCACTGTACACTCTGGTAGAAAGAGGCTCCCCTCCAGGTCCCATTATACTCCTTTGTAGTCTCTAATAGGTCCTGGAGGGGGGTCTCTCTCTCTAACAGAGACTCTCTAATGGACACTGTTAGCGAGAGACCCCCCTCCAGGTCCCATTAAAAAAAAATGGCAGAAGTTGTACTTTGTGCAAAATGTAGGGGCGAGGTCAGGGGTGGGCCATGGGAGGGGTTAGGGGTGGGTCATGGGCGGGGCCTGACAGGGGGCCCTTGCTTTATTTGGTCCGGGGGCCCTGAGTGTTGTCAGTCCGCCCCTGGTGAGTGCAATTGTGTTTTATCACCCACATGTTGTTTTTCGTTTATTTATTTGTGCAATGAGGTATGTCCTTTGAGCAATATCGATCTATGAAGGATTGAAAGCAATGAAGGTTTGAAAGTAATCCACCACATGTGAACATCATCAAAGACTACACACCTGATCATTTGGGTATCGTTGTCCTTTTGTGTTTTATCTTTCAAATGAGTGGTATTTGACTTTTTTCCCAGCATCTCCAGAAATCTACAAGCATTTTGGAAGAACAGTAATTAATTTATATCTAGTGTGGTTTACTGGACACATATATATGATTAGTTTATTTATTCTTTATAGGATCACATCCTTTATTGGATCACATTATTTATAGGATCACTGTGCTGTATTAAGGTTGATGGTAACGCTTTATTAACTTTTTATATATTTACTTTTTTGTGATATCAGCACATAACACAATAGTAGCAGTCACTATCATTTGTTCATCTTAATATAATTTTTGGTTCACAACTTGATACAATGATTCACATCAGCGCTTAATTTTTATACAAAATAGGCAGAATAAGCCATCTGTGGCCTAGCAACCAAAGGTGCTGGTGCTGGGTATTAATTTTCTAAATATGGGTGGTCCCGGCAGTGTACACTGTGCACCATACATCTGAATCCTGCATTATATGCAATACATACATCACACCCCTACTCAATGTACACTACATACACTTGACATTTCTTGTGATAAATGGAAAGGTGTATTCGTTCCAAACACAAACCCCTAGATCTCTAACAGCTGGGCTGAAGAAAGCCTATGACGCTGCAGCCACGAGGGAAGGCAATCACGAACACACAACAGGTTGGAGGGGGACTTTGGGTGTTTTGGTGGTGGCGGCATAGCTGACTTGTTGTAAGAGGTGGATTATTACATAAAGATGAATTTGTACTTTAAATGTTTATTGATCATGTATCCATACAGCCGCTGTGCTCCAATGAATAACATGCAAGCAGCTCCAGCCGCATAAACAAGGCATTCCTTTATGCTGTACGGGCCACAGTGCCCATGTGAATAAAGTCTAATCAGTTTGTTCAGGAAAACAGTGCTGGTGGTTAAATGCTAAGCACAATTGACAGCCTTCCTCAGTGGGGGTCTGTACTCACAAGGCTCCTGAAGCACCAGCGACAGCCTTCCTCAGTATTACCAGACAGGATCCGTGGACATTCTCCCACAGTCAGCTCTCACAAGAACCATGGGTGGCAGCTTCAGTGTTTCAGGCTCTGAGTCCGCATGGCAGCCTGCATGGAGGAAGGGCAGCAGACCCCCCACCTGGATTTCTCTCTCTAGCAGCAGACCCAGAGCCCCTGTGCTCATCAAATATAAATACAATCACCCAGTATGCATTGGGGCACCTCCCCTTCTAATTGGCCAGGGCTTAGTTTCCACCCACTGTACAGTACATTTCCATAGCTACCAGACCAGTGTGAAACTTCTCAAGACCGCATGAGCAGCACCAGAGCACACTGAGCAGACCCCACTAAACAATCAAAGCTTCACTCTCACACCTACCTACCTACAAATGTATCCATACAGCCGCTGTGTTCCATTAGGAAAAAATACATAGCAGCTCCAGCTGCATAAACAAGGCAATTGTTCATCATGTACGGGCCACATCGCCCATGTGAATGAAGCCTAATCAGCTTGTTCAGTGAAACAGTGAAGGTGGTTAAATGCTAAGCGCAATGTGTAGTAACCATAGGAACTAAGTAGTTTCTATCATCTATAAGTATGAATTGAAAGAAATTCAGTTCTGTTTAGTTACTGCACTTTAGCGTATCCCTGCACTGTTTATTGTGTAAGATTGTTAAAGAATACCACTCCTAGCATAGGAATATTAAGTCCTACAGTATTTGTTATTACTAGGAATGACAGGGGTGACTCAAGACATTTTTGGGGTGCTGTGATGGTGCTGGGAGTATGCTGCTTGCATAGCGTTCCTCCTACCCCACACTTGTAGGCAAGGCGTAACCAAAACATGGGTGTTTCTTAATAGTCTATGCTTGTAGTGTGCCACTTTTTTCCCTTTTGTATAGACAAAACAGGGCCTTGGGGTACACAGAAAAAATTGAATAAGCCCAAATGGGACCAGCAGTGATAACCCCTAGCAAGTGTCAGGGACAGCAATAACCCCCAGCATATGTCAGGATCAGCGAAAAACCCCAAAACAATAACTCCCAGCACAGCACAACAATTAATATCTGGCATAGCACAAAAATTAACAATCAGAAAGGCACATTTATTAACCCCTAGCTTGGCACAAGATGACATGCTCCGGAAGACATCCCTTGTTGATGACAAAACGCATTTGACAGGAATTTCTGGTGACATCACATTTTTCTCATTGGAGCGCACACTGGCTACCTAACAGCAGTACTATCTGTACTACCTATTCTTGCTGATATCTATATACCATGCTTTCTTTTAATCAGAAATTGTACTTTACTACGAAAATCTTCTCATTTCTCTTCTTCATCATGGCTAATACCTGTTGTTTATGGGAGATAAGCTCTTTACACTTACTCAAGGAGGAATATTGGAGTTGGTTCACTCACTTGCTAATACAAGAAGTCAATTTCTTCCAGTGTGTGGCAGAGCAAGTGGGGATCACCTGGACTGCACTTGGGGTGCACCAAAGAGGCATTCACTTTGTATTGGATGTATTGCACATTGGATGTATATGTCATGAAGTAAATGGATTTTTTTGAGCACCTTGAGTTTTTTGGATTTTGTTATACGGATAGCACTTTATTTACTCATATATTGATTTAATGTAATTGTTTGGGCACAAGTGGTGCATGTTGTGCATTTACTATTAGAAAATAGTTCTACAACCCCTGGGCAGTTTTTGTTTATTCAGTTTGTGGCAACAGCTGGGTATAAAATTGCAAGGTAGCTCAAGTGTTGTATGTTTTTAAGATTATTTATACACTGTGAAGCCTATGAAATACCTCCTAAGGCCAGCTAACCAACAAATTCTCAATACAACATACATAAGTAGAAGCACACATGTATCTGGGCATTAGGTGGTTACCATGATGTATCATGTTGTATTTAGATCTTTCTGAACAACCGGTGTATGTACAGGTTCATATTCTTTAGTTGTATCACCACAACAACTTGGTTGGTAAAATAGCCGCATGGCTTAGTAAAAATATAACAATCTCTTTGTGTAAAAAACCTTGGTGGCTTAAAGACTTATGCCCCGTACACACGAGCGGAATGTCCGACAGGAAAAGTCAGACAGAGGCTTTTCATCGTATATTCCGATCGTGTGTATGCCTCATCGGATCTTTTTTTTCGAAAATTCTGACAGACCTAGAAATAGAACATGTTCTAAATATTTCCGACGGAACCCATTCCAATCGGGAAAACTGCTCGTCTGTATCCCGTCTGTATGCTGTTCCGACGGACCAAAAACAAAGCATGCTCTGAAGCAAGTAAGAGACGTAAGCTATTGGCTACTGGCTATTGAACTTCCTTTTTCTAGTCCTGTCGTACGTGTTTTACGTCACCTCGTTCTGGACGGTCAGACTTTGGTGTGACCGTGTGTAGGCAAGACCGCTGGAGCTGAATTCCGTCGGAGTTCCATTGGAGAAACCTTGAGAGTTTATTCCGACGGGAAAACCAGTCGTGTGTACAGGGCATTATTGTGTTTAGTTGTGTTTAGTTATGTGCACGAGAGTTCTAAAAACCACAGGCAGTATAAAACGACACAGACACTCAGAGATGCTGGGAACTTGCACTATGCTTTATTGTACGTTTGTTTCGGTGTAAAATTGGCTTCAGTTTTGCTCTATAATGTTCTTAATCCAGTCAAAATAGTTGCAGACTTTGGTGTAGACACCAGGAGAGTTACGGAGTGCACACATTCGACCCCATGAGACCACTCCATACAGCTTTCCATTGCAGACCAGTGGTCCACCAGAATCAGCCTGTGAAAACAAGAGGTACATCAGTGCATGAAAGTACTTAAAAGGATAAAACCACTAATAATGAATTTTGTGTTCACTTGTGTGGATCAAACCACCTTCCAGCTTCTACGTGTAAATATTCACCAGTACCTCAAAACCTGACTAAAAAAGATATAGATGCGATACATTTAAATTATTAAACAACTTTATTTTAGTTATATCTTACTGTAGATTTGCATATTTTAAATACCATACTGATGTAGTGCTCCTACTAGCTAGGCTGCTAGGACAATTTCACTTTTGGCTCCCTCTTTAAGGATCTACCTGTGGAGATTGAATGGCAGATAGCTCCAAGGACACTGTGAGCAAGGATCTTCTTGGGGACTGAGAGTTGCATAGATGCAAAGGGGAACCAGTTGCTAACAATTGCCATTATGGAGCACAGACATACCGACATCCCCAGCTACCTCCCTTCAGGGGTAAGGGCTACACTTAAGCTAAAATAAAACTACAAGTTTTAGTACCTAACAAGATATAGTCATGGCAGGGACAGAGCTAGTGCATCAACAGTGGTCATGACTGTTTTCTTGGGTCCAAAAGACCTCTAACACACATGGCAAGTAGGCAAACCTGCCAAACCCAAACTGATTATTTAAGGAAGTAAAGAATATGGTTCGATAGCAGGACATTATTCCTCAGTGTCAGTTAATGTACAATAATTGATACCACATATAAGCTTCCAGAGGTCTAGTGACTTTTTGTACAATGTTTTTTTGTATGATTGGTGCTGCCATTCTAACATAAAACATAGTGGGTATCAATTGAATAGGAAGAGGTCCGCATTCCACAGAATATGCTCACATTGAGCCTGGTCCTGCCAACTCCAGCCTTGCGTAACAACTAACTATCACTCCGAGTTTTCTTTTATTTAAATTGGAATTTAACACTTCTTTAGGTCCCCTGCAGGTCCCTTGATTTAGCTCATTACCTCTAGGAGGCACGTCTGAGAGAACTGGGAGATTGCAGTTTGAGAGATGGGTGCAGAACCAGAAGAGAGGACTGTGGGAAGGGCAGTGGAAAGGGGTCTTTGCAGCCAGGCTGGCTGGCAGGGCCTGAAGAGAGCTATCTGGGAGTGGTAGCTGAAAAGAAGACAGCTAGCACCTAAATTATTTCTACACCACAGGGGCCCGAGGTCCCTGCCTGCAAAAGGCAGTTCATTGAGGCCTGGCTGAAGCAGTGTCAGGCCTACCCACATGGTGCTAGCTAGTCTGGAGGAGTGACAGTCTGCAGAAAGTGAAGTTCTAGAGGAGGAATGCTGTGCAGAAAGTGTTCATGCTAGAGAGAAGCTTGAGGGACTGTACATAGTAGTCCCAAATGATTGCTCTAAAATCTACAATTGATTGTTCTAAAATCTACAATTGATTGTTCTAAAATCTACAATTGATTGTTCCACAATTCTTGGGCATCCCATAATTCCCAAATTCCTATCCACGTTTAATGCCCTAAATACAACAAAACAAAGCAACGGACTGGTTTATGCCTCTGAGTGACTGAGAAATGGATGGCATATGGAATGAGCATTGTGGCATAGGAAATGCACAGCATGGCAAATGAGAGTAGAAACAGGGAATAAATGGCATGGCATACAGTACAAGGGGTGTGGAATAGGGAATGTATATTATGGCATTTGCAATGAGGCACTGTGGAATAGGGAATGCACAGTATTTAACCACTTGCCCTACCGTGCACTTACACCCCCTTCCTGCCCAAGCCATTTTTCAGCTTTCAGTGCTGTCGCACTTTAAATGACAATTGCGCGGTCGTACTAAACTGTACCCAAACAAATTTTTTATCATTTACTTCACACAAATAGAGCTTTCTTTTGGTGGTATTTAATCACTGCTGGGTTTTTTATTTTTTACAAAAAAAAAGACCAAATATTAAAAAAATAAATGTTTTTCACTTTTTTTCTGTGAGTAAATTTTGTAACTAACTTTTTCGCCTTCACTGATGTGCGCTAATGAGGCGGCACCAATGGGCATTGATAGGCTGAACTGGTGGGCATTAATGACGTGGCACTTATGGGCACTGATTAGGTGGCACTGATGAGGAGGCACTAATATGCAGCACCTATGGGCACTGATAGTTGGCACTTATATGTGGCACTGATGGGCACTGTTAGGTGGCACTGGTGGCACTGATAGTCAGCACTGGTGGGCACTAATAGGCAGCACTGCTGGGCATTAATAGGCAGCACAGATAGGCGGTACTGATGGGCAGTGATGGGCATTGATGGGCAGCACTGATAGACGGCACTGATTGTCAGCACTGACTGGCATCGCTAATGGGCACTGATTGGTGGCACTTGTGGGCAGTGGACACAGCCGATCACACAGCCGAGCACATGTTTAAAGAGCCGCGGACGGGGCTCTTTCCACAGATCGGGGTCGCGCCGTGTCCTAGCAACATGGCGCGGCCGCGATTGCCACGCTCATATGACATCCTCCCAGAACAAGAGCCACACCGCCCCGCCGTCATTTGACGGCGGGGCGGGCGGTAACTAGTTAAACACACAACATAAAGCAGCACTAAAAAACACACACAGTCAAATACCGAGTGTGCATTGATATATAGAAGAAAAAAGTACAATCAAGATAATTAAGTCCACATATGCCGCAGTCCTACACTGTGTAAGAGCACCGTAATAAGTGCGATCAGTCCAAACAGGGTTTAGTGCCACAGGAAAGCTGTCACCAACACCTCCATGAGTGAAAAAAAGCCGCCCCCTCTAGATTAAACTCTTACCAGCTCTATCGGATGATCTCTCCATGGATCAGACTGCAGCGGGAGAATAGATCACATGCTAATGGACTCATTAAAAGAAAAAAAAAGATACAGCTCCATAGCGTAAACTTTTTAAAGTTTTATTGGAATCAAACTTCCCCCCTTTTAAGAATCGCACTTACAAACAATTCGAATAAAACAAGCATAATATGTTTCAAGTTTCAATATGTCAAGGTAGCAATAGGAATCCTGCAGGTATCTCCTAATGCACACTTCACCGCTTTCTGGCGCTGCTGGTAACCCCCAATAGGCGTGCTGACTTCTATATTGGTCGTCGTATGGCCACACACTGATGCGTTTTGTCATTCCGACATCATCTGAGGGTGTGGCCACACAACACGACGTACCGGCTTATATAGCCATTGGTTAAACAGCGTTAACCGTTCACAGTATTGAACGTCTATCGATCGGGATGTCTCCAAGCCCCAGAGAATAAAAGTATTCATACATAATTAGAAATGATTGATGGGGATACATAACATAAAAAAAGTAAAAAAATTCCATAGGGATTTAGGTGATTTCAGGAATGGTTTAGTGTACCTGTGGCAGAATAAAGTTATCCCCTCGATAGTCCCTACAATTATTATTAATCCTCCTGAGTCCCCACAGATCAGAATGGGACAGAATAATCATACACTAGAGGTTCCCTCCACACCTCATAACCCTTCCCATTATTCTGCATCCCAACCCCATAATGGTAGGGGAGGCAGAGGGAGAGGGGTTCGGGGAGGATTTAGAGCTAGTATAGGGAGCGTTTACATATAACGAGTATCAGTATCCTGTGCCCACTCATAACAGATTTGACCCCCTTATCCAATATGACAAGTGGGGGAACATATGTCTCCACATCCTTTTTTTAGGGCGGGGGAGGGGGGGGTTCGGGGATACCGGGGGAACCGTCCCTTCAGGGGAAGACCACCGGGTCCATCAGGTCCCCCTTCCAACCAGTAGGGATGGTGGAAGCCCCAACACAAGGAGAGATTATACACCCACAGGAAGTATTAAGAAGGGAAGGAGAGGGAAGAGAAGGAGAGGGTGTAGGGCCGGTCGGAGGATCCAATCTAAACAAAATAAGGAGGGAGACAGAAAAATGGGTATATATAATTTTGGTAAAGTAGAATTGACCCATAAAGAAATGAAAATTTAAACTCTGGACTAAAGTGTGCCCCCCAAAAAAAACTTTAAATTTGATGTGTATGTGGATATACATAAATATATACATAAATATATAAGAAAGATTAATTTAAATAAATATTTTTTTTAAGTAATAGATCCAGGGATACTAACATTGCAAAAAAGAATGTGACAGATATAGACAGCAGCTTGAAAAATAAATCGATGTTTAACCCAGCCAACTCTGCAAATCAACATGTAGAGGTTTTTAGGAATCTAATATTAAAAGATCTAGAGCAAATAGTTCCTAAGAAAAATATAAATCCTAGACACATGCAGGAAGGTATTGTACAACTCGAGGGTATAAATAATATTATTATCTGCCCGGCAGATAAGGGCGGGGGTGTTGTTATTGTAGATAAAATATTTTACGACACCCAATTGAGTAACATGTTGGCAGATGATGATACTTATGTAAAGCTGAGGTCTGATCCCACTTCAGCTTATGAGTAAGACCTACAACGATTAGTCGATTTGGGATTTGACAAAAGCGCATAGTAATAAAAGCGCATGTGCTTAATAAAAAGTTAAATAAATATATAGTACCAAGTTTTTGTTGAATTCCTACAATATACACCCTGCCAAAGATACATAAAGACCCTATTAATCCCCCCCGCATGTCCTATTGTGAAATCCATAGGGTCAGTAACAGCGAGACTTGGTCAGTATTTAGATACTTTCTTACAAAAAAGTGTAATTTACACGAAAGCCTATTTGAAGCACACAAAAAACAGTTCAATAAAGGAAGTTAATTTATCATAGAAAGCGGAAGTGTACATGGTGACAGCTGATGTGTCATTGTTGTACGCCTTACTCGCACTAAATTTGGCTTTAAGCCAAAGGGATGATATATCTTTTGAATGACAGACAGGTGAGACAGGTATTAGATTTTTGCCTGTCTCATTATTTTTGGTATAATCATCATTTTTACTCACAGAAAAAAGGAGTTGCGATGGGCGCAAAATTTGCGCCCAGTCTGGTAAACCTTTTCATGGGGAGTGGGAAGACAAATTTGTGTTTGCAAAAAAGAAAGAAAGTCCACTTTTTTACAAAAGACAGTGGCGGAACTACCAGGGTTGCAGCAGTCGTACTTGTGATTGGGCCCTGGCGTTCTGCCGCTGTCAGGGGCGACTTCAAAAGGGGCAATCGCCAGCTCTGTGATGCCCGCAGGCGGCGGGATTTCCCAGGGGGTAGTAGTTCTCTTCCTGAGTGTACACAGTGGGGAGGGGAGTGGCCTCGGACCCGAGCATGTATCAGTTTCACTTTTCAGTGTACAAGTGAGTCATTCTGCTATTACACTCTTGCTGATACATGCCCGGGTCAGAGGCCCCTCCCCTCTACACTCGGGAAGAGAATTACTAGCCCCAGAGAGATCCTGCCCCTCGGGGACACCATAAAGCTGACGATATGTTCTGGGGGTTGGAGGTGCACAGAGGAGACCAGCCAGGTACACAGGGAACCTCTGGAGGGGGGGCAGCTGTCTGGGGACCCTGATATAAGGAGGGGAGCTCTGGGGACCCTGATATAAGGAGGGGCTCTCTGGGGACCCTGATATAAGGAGGGGCTCTCTGGGGACCCTGATATAAGGAGGGGCTCTCTGGGGACCCTGATATAAGGAGGGGCTCTCTGGGAACCCTGATGTATGGAGGGGCTCTCAGGGGACCCTGATGTAATGAGGGGGGATCTCTGGGGACCCTAAAGTAAGGAAGAGGCTCTCTGGGGACCCTGATTTAATGGTGGGGCTCTCTGGGGACCCTGATGTAAGGGGGAGGCTCTCTGGGGACCCTGATTTAAGGAGGGGCTCTCTGGGGACCCTGGTGTAAGGGGAGGGCTCTCTGGGGTCCCCGTTGTAAGTGGGGGATCTGCACTCAGATATGAAATGATATTTTATAATTATATATATATATATATATATATATATATATATATATATATATAAACACACACACATGTATATTATATACAGGTGCATGCCCTCCCAAGCATATGATTTTCCTTACTTTGTTGCTATGGGCTCTAGCCCCAGATATTTTGTAGACCTAGCAATGCCCCTGGTTGGGGCCCTTCATGGTTTCTTGCACCGGGGCCCTGAAAATTCTAGTTACGCCTCTGACAAAAGATATATAGACCATTTGTTTTTCATTTGGGAAGGAAATGAGAACTCCCTGCATGAATTTATGTCAGAACTTAACCAGTAATAATAATATAGGATTAGATCATGAGAGAAATAAAGAACAGATTCACTACCTGGATGTTAGTGTTTTTTAGACAGGGAGATGAGCTTAATACTAAGGTTTATTTTAAACCCATGGACAGGGCACTAACCCCATTGGCTGAAAAATATCTCCAAGGGGCAAATTATGCGAGGATCTGTACTATGGATACCGATTTCTTGTCACAATCCCAGATTATTAACCACTTGCCGACGGCTGAACGTCCGTGGACCTCCTGGGCTTTGTGATGGTATATCTGAAGGATGCCTGAAGCTACAGGCATCATTCAGATATCGGTGTTTTCAGCCGGCGATTTCCTACACCATAAGAATGATCATAGAGGCCGGTCAGCCGCTAGATCATTCTTACGGGCGGCAAGAGGGGACGTCCCCCCCGCCACCCTCCGGTGCTTCTACAGACTCACCTCTGCGATCGGTGAGTCGGAGAACAGATCCGCCGGCCCCAGATGTCCACCATAGAGATTTCCGGAGGACCAGATGGTCGCCAGAGTCTCTATGATCGTCGGAGGCCGGGCGCGATGTTATGACATCACGCCCGGCCTCTGCATTCAAAAAACGGCGCCGCCTCAGCTGGGAAGCCATGACTTTTTTTTACATTTTTTTATTTTAGGCTTCCCAGCCTAGAGATGAGATGTGGGGGTCTTATTGACCCCATATCTCACTGTAAAGAGGTCCTGTCATTACATATTCCTATTATAAGGGATGTTTACATTCCTTGTAATAGGAATAAAAGTGATCAAAACTTTTTTTTAAAGTGTCAAATTAGAAAATTTTAAGTAAAATTAACAATAAAAAAAAATAATTAAAGTGCCCCTGTCCCCGTGTGCTCGCATGCAGAAGCAAACGCATACGTAAGTCCTGCCCACATATGAAAAACGGTGTTGAAGCACACATTTGTGGTGTCACTACGAACATTAGAGCGAGAGCAATAATTCTAGCCCTAGACCTTCTCTGTAACTCACATGTAACCAGTAAAAAATTTTAAAGCGTCGCCTATGGGGATTTTTAAGTACCGAAGTGTGGCGCCATTCCACGAGCGTGTGCAATTTTAAAGTGTGACATGTTAGGTATCTATTTACTCGGTGCAACTTCATCTTTCACATTATAAAAAAAATGGGCTAACTTTACTGTTTTTTTTTTTTTTAAGCATGAAACTTTTTTTTTTTTCAAATTTTGAAAAATTGCTGCGCAAATACCGTGTGAGATAAAAAGTTGCAATAACCACCATTGTATTCTATAGGGTCTCTGATCAAAATGCATATGTAATGTTTGGGGTTTCTATGTAATTTTCTAGCAAAAAAAAAGATGATTTTTACATGTAGGAGAGAAATGTCAGAATTGGCCTGGTGGGCAAGTGGTTAAATATAGATTTACCCGGAAGGGATATAGGGAACAACAACTTGATAAAATTATACAGGAAGTTGGGGAAATACCACGTGAAGTCTGCCTGACAAATAAAGAATGGCAGGGAAATTCTAAACAGTGTGGTAGTGTAGAGTGGGGTTTTATTTCCAACTTCCATACAGAGTATAGAGAAATTGAGGGCATCTTCAAACGTCATTGGCATATTCTGTGCATGGATAGAGTTCTTAACCAAGCACTTCCGTAAAATCCTAGTTTAACTTATAGAAAAGCCTCGAATGTTGGGGTCAAGGTGGTTCCCAAGTAAGTAGTCTGATAACGGGCTTGACAGAATTTTCATCTGCGGGTAATAATAGGACCTTTAAAATGTCTGCGTTTATAATGTGTAGCACTACACATGTGGTAGACATTTTACAATGTCCATGCGGCTTGATGTATGTAGGGCGTACTAAGAGGACCCTCAAAAAACATATTTTGGAAAACATTCATAGTATTGAAATTGGTTTTAAATATCACAGTGTATCTTTACATTTTAAGAACTGCCACAATAAGGATCCACAACTTACCCCTTCTGGTCCCGACCAGGCCCTTCTCTGCCCTGGGCCCCATAGACCAGGCAGTATTTCTACCATTGGTCCTTTAGCAGTCATATGGTTTGCTGTGGATATTCTTACTATTCTAAACATACAATATAAAGACATTTATGAATATTCATAATTCTATATATCTTCAATACTTACTGAACATGAGTCTTTTCCACCTTCTAGGAAACCAGCACAAAACATATTTGTGGTGATCATGTTTGAATAAGAAGCTTTACAGGCGGAGTCCGACAAAACAGGGAGATCAAGACACTGTAATTTTGTAGCATATTGCACTAAAAACATAAAAAAAATTAAGGTATAATATAATATCAAGTACTGCATAATGCCGTATAATTTAAAGTGACTGTAAACACTCCCTTTTTTTTTAAATAAAAAAACCAAACATGCTTATACTTACCTGCTCTGTGTAATGGTTTTGCCCAGAGCCAACCTGATCCTCTTCTTCTGGGGTGCTCCGTCGGCATTTCAAGCCACTCCACCCCATCGGGTGCCCCCACCGAAAACTATTTATAATGCATAGGATGCATTAAAGCAGAGTTCCACCGTAAAAAAAAAAAAAATTAAGAGTCAGCAGCTACAAATACTGCAGCTGCTGACTTTTAAAATAAGGACACTTACCTGTCCAGGGCGCCCACAATGTCCTCAACCAAAGCCGGCCTGTCCTTCAGCTCCCGGGTGCAGGCGTCAGCATCTTCAGTAAGAGAATCAGGAAGTGAAGCCTTGCAGCTTCACGGCCTGGTTCCTTACTGCGCATGCACAAGTCACGCTGCGCGTTCTGAGTGGTCCCTTCTGTCTTCTGGGACCTGTGTGTCTACCAGAAGACAGCAGGAGGGACGGAGGAGGGGCCAGACATGGCATAGATCATTGCGGAATCTGCAGCGATCTTTCGCCGGAAGTGGGAGCAAATACCCGTATTAGACAGGTACTGTATATGCTTCCCTCTCTCCCCTGAAAGGTGTCAAATGTGACACCGGAGGGGGGGAATCCGAAAAGCGGAAGTTCCATTTTTGGGTGGAACTCCGCTGTAAGGTGAAAAACCTAAAGCTTTACAACCACTTTAGGGTACAAGTGATGTTATACGCAACATTTTTACAAAATCTTTTACATTATTCTGGGAGAAGACGAGAGCCATTTTTCTTATAAGTATTTTAATTAATGTGGAGTTCCAGCTAAAACAGTTTTGTTCAGTTTTGCATAGTGTGAGGGAGGGTTAGAACCTCGGGCAAACTTGTATTTAGGTTTGTGTCCCCAGATTTCCCCCCTACTTATTGTCCTGGTGAGGAAAATTAAATATTGCCAATGGGAAATGGACAACAATAAAGACCTGACAGAAAACAGTGGCAGAGAAAGGGGTTGATTTACTAAACCTGGAGAGTGCAAACTCTTATGCAGCTTTGCAAAGAAACCAATTAGCTTCCAGGTTTTTTTGTCAAAGCTCAATTGAACAAGCTGCAGTTTGAAGCCAATTGGGTACCATGCACATCTGCGTCAGATTTTGTACTTTCCAGTTTTAGTAAATCAGCCCCAAAGTGTGGTAAAAATACTTCAAGGGACCAGAACAATAAACCAGAGACAGAGGAGCCCAAATTTTGCTTCGAGAGCCAACTGTCCTTCCAGTTCTCCTGTTGATGTGGGTTTCCAATTTGGGCTGATTTATGTTAAATAATCTTATAATTTCATGAGGTTATATTTGTTGTTAGAAATATATTCATATGCAATGATGGGGAATGGTTGAGGTATTAGTTTTACTGGTAGTTGTCTTAAGGGGCATTATGAATGTTGTGCATTATTGTAATTCTTGCAGGAGATGAGGTTCATGGGTTTGCCTTAAGTGAGGGAGGACTTATTGTATAATTAATTTTTTAAATGACCTTGTTATTAAA
The DNA here is from genome assembly GCF_042186555.1 of Aquarana catesbeiana. Taxonomy (NCBI): domain Eukaryota; kingdom Metazoa; phylum Chordata; class Amphibia; order Anura; family Ranidae; genus Aquarana; species Aquarana catesbeiana. Next base: position 47,503,080 of record NC_133333.1, on the reverse strand, counting down.
GGTAAGACTATTTAACTACAGATTGAGGTGGTTTTGTTGCTTTGCTTTCAAGCAATATTTAGTTTTGTGTTGTGGTGTGCCCGTTGGTAATAGCCCCTTCTTACAAAGCCCGGCATTGCAGAACATTAGGTAATAGTTAGACTTTGGGGAAACATACCAGTTCCAAGTCAGTAAATTAGACATACTTGTCTTCCCTCAAAGTAAAGTGCAAGCTCTGCAACTAGCATTGTAACATAATGCCTATAATATCCTATTTTACACTTACAATTATTTTAAGAAGGATTTTCCTACATTGCAAGAAAGAGGGGCAGAACTCTGGAAACAAAATAGCAGCAGCTGCGCTAGTTTGGACAAATCCTCTGCAAGTTCAGTATTAACTCAATAAGTAATTTTAATCGTTGTGCAGGCATTATTACATCAGCTACGGATTTATACTTAATGCTTTTGGAATTGTTTGAGAACTTTAAAGGTGTTGTCTGAAAGTTTTTCACCTTAATGCATTATATGCATTAAAGTGAAAAACCTTCTTTTGCTGCAGCACCCCCCCCCCCCCCTTTTTTTCCTTATCTGAGCCCATTACATGAGCCTAGTGGCTCCAGACGCTAATTCTCATTTCTTTGGACAGATTGATAGCAGCAGGAGCCATCGGAGCCAGTGACATGGGAGCGGGGGGCGAGGCCCGAGTCCCACTGTCTGTGTTAATGGATGCAGCATCAGGACTCGTGAGTTCGCCCGCACGGGTGCCCCCAGGGAACGCGGCTCTCCCAGGGGGCAATCAAACAAGGAAACCCGCTGCTCCAGGTGTGACCAGGAAGCCTGATGATCCAGTGAGTGCCTGCCCCGGCTCGCCTCTGCACACAATGAAATAGAAGAAATGGCCGCACACCACTGTAGATCAAAATCATTTATTAGGACATCCCAATATTACAAGAACAAAAGTGCTGGGTAGACGCGTTTTACACACGTCACGTGCGCTTAGTCATTACGCTGGGGGTACCAGATGAAGAGGAGGGGCAAGGAGCGCCAGCGGGGGATCCCAGAAGAGGAGGATCTGGGCTGCTCTGTGTAAAAACCCTTGCATAGAGCAGGTAAGTATAACATGTTTGTTATTTTTATTTTAAAAAATTAAGCTTTATACCCCCTTTAAGCATTTTTGTGTGTGCTGATTAAATTTAACCATTGACATATCATTATTTTCCTTGCTAATGTATATCTAAATCCAAACACAAAAATGTAACAAATACCAGCTTACCAGTCCTTAGATGTGGCATTTTTTCAGGGTAATGACATTTTTTGAAAATACAGAACAATACCTGTAGATTTAGTCAGAAATTTGGTGCTTTTTCAGTTTTCTTCTGTGTACTCCCAAACAGGTCTTTATAGTAAAAATCAGAAGCGCAGCCTAGGGTGACGGTGCAGTATAGTATCTGAATGATGTCACCCTGGGACAGGTGTGTGTTACTGGCAAAATTGCCAGGTGAAAAAAAAGGAAATAAAAACTGAAACAAGAAAATCATTGCGGACATCACATTTGAGGACTGGTAAGCTGCAAAACTGTATATTACTCTGTTTTGGGGTTTAGATATTCTTTAAGATAACCCAGACCTGCTGACTGGACAGTAAAGGAGCAGCAGAACACTGATGCGTCAGCATTCTCCTGTTTCCTCCTTTCAGTATGTTTGTAGTCAATACATGTGCAATAAAACATAGTCTCGCCCTTCCTCTTCCAATCTGCTACCCAGACATCCCAACCTGCAAAAACTAATTTCAGAGAGGTGGCACTCAGCTTTGTTGGCGGGCTTTGCTGAGATATCAGAGTTTATTTATTTTATTTTATTTATTTCAGGTACTTATATAGCGCCGTCAATTTACGCAGCGCTTTACATATACATTGTACATTCACATCAGTCCCTACACCCTCAAGGAGCTTACAATCTAAGGTCCCTAACTCACATTCATACATACTAGGGCCAATTTAGACCGGATCCAATTAACCTACCAGCATGTCTTTGGAGTGTTCTAAACAGACCCCTGACATTTCCCCCTTGAGACAGGGAAAGGAACTTGTCATGAAAGGCGTCCTGTTAGCACAACCGTCGGCGGAAGATCGGTTAGCAGAACCACTGTTGGTAGAGCCAGAGGACGCGTTCGGAGGTGCGTTGGCGCGAACGGACGCGGGCGGGTGCACGTTCGTACGAATGGAGGTTTGGCGCCATTAGGCCTATTTAAAGGAGTCTGTCAGCACGCTTCCTTGCTGTCCGGTCTACAGCGTTCCCTGTGACCCTAAGCTACCTGAATACCTGCCTACCTGCTTCCTGTTACCCGGCCTGTTCCTGACTATTCCTGTTTGCTGCCTGTCCTTGACCCCGGCTCGTTTGACTACTCTCCTGCCTCCTCCTTCGGTTATCTGTTACCTGCCTATTGCCAACCCGGACTGTATCTTGACGATTCTCCTGCCACCGTTTGGTACCTGCCTGCCCGCCAGTGTTGACCCGGCCTGTCTGATTCCGCTTGTGCTCCAGCTGGACTACAGAACACCTCCCTGCTGCCTGCTGTTCCAGAGTTCCTGTCTGCTACAGTGCTTCTCCTCAACGGCCAGTGGCTCCAGTGTTCCTGCCATAGTTCCAGTGCACCTTCCTACAGCCTGCTGTCCCAGTTCTTCAGCCAAACTACAGAACACCTCCCTGCTGCCTGCTGTTCCAGAGTTCCTGCCTGCTACAGTGCTTCTCCTCACGGCCAGTGGTTCCAGTGTTCCAGACAGTTATCCGGTGTCTCCTCTTACAGTCTGCTGTTCCGGTGTTCCAGTTGAACTTCAGAGACATCTGCCACTTGCCAGGCACTTGTGGCCCCCTGCGCTCTTGAGTCCCTGTTTCCTCTATCAGGGGTTCTTGAGCCAGAGGCACACAAGAGGCCATTCCCTGCATTCTGGGCTCCGCCACCAGGTACGTGACAGAACTGAGAAAAGAGATTCCTCAGTCCTGTTCTCAGCACTGAAGATGAAGGGACAGGACACAGCGGCTCCTGTCTATTCATAAACTGAAGCAGAGTAAACATAGTTTATTACAGGACACAGGAGCAATCGCTCACTGTGTCCAATTCAGAAAAGGAAGGGGCCCATAAATGACATATTTACTGGTCCCTTCCTCCACTCTTCATCCTGACAGATTCCCCCCAGCAGCTGGCGTGAGAGGAGGGAAGCCGGCTGTGGGGGATGGGTGGGGGGGGTGGAGGAGGAGGACAGTGAGCCGGAGGAGAACGGGGGGGAGCGGAGAACATGAAGGGGGGCCGTAGAAGGAGGACAGGGAGCCAGAGGAGAACGGGGGGGAGGACACGGAAGGGGGCTGGAGAAAGGCATGGAGGGGGGCCAGAGGAGCGGTCGGAGGAGGACACAGGAAACAACCGGGGATGATTGGTGTGGCAGGAGGGACAGCTGTGAACACTGATCTCCCTGTATAGCCTTTTAGCCGACAGCCAAGGTTGGGAGAGAAGGAGAAGCAGCTGTCAACTAAAAAGCTATACAGGGAGATTGGTTTTCACAGCTGTCCCCCCCCCCCCCCCGCCGCACCGCTCATTCCTGGTTGTGAACCAGGGAACCATCCAGGATAGGCCCTGAAGCCGGAAAATCGGGAGGCGCTTGCGGGTGTCTGGGAGCCGCAGCAGAAATGCGGGAGACTCCCGAGTAGGTCTGATAATAAAACATGTCCTTGCATTAACTGCAGCTAATATTTATTATTGAATAAACTTCAGCTTTAAAACACTTATTTTTTAAACCCAGAAAATTAGCTTACCTCCAAAGATTTTCGTGTTTCCCCAGCCTGACACCAGACACTGACTTCCTGCCGTTGGACAGGAAGTGGCTATTGAGATGGGTTGGACGTACTGATTGAACTGGGCAGGCTTAGCTAGTTTGACCAGCATGAAATCGTGATCGGCGGATTCCTCATCATAGAGGGGGTGTATTATAGCATCTTCCACCTGGATACGCTGTTCCGTTCCCTCTTGTTTAGTAACATCGTGTTCCCCAAGGTGAGCAATAAAGGTTTCGGGCCTGTATAAGTTGGATATAAGAATAAAGAGGATCTGTAGATATCAAAATTAAATTAATTAAAGGTGACTACAGATAATGTTCAAAATGTAGAGGATTTCTATAAATTAAATTCATGGCAAAACATGGTGTAGAAACAAGGTTTAGAGTGTGTGACTGTGTTTTGCTACCTCAATTTTTTTCTGGTAACACAATACACATGGTACATTAAGCCACTGTGTTGGCTATAAAAAAAAGCCCATTTGAACACCACCCAATAAATATTCCTCTTTTGATAGTAAACAAAATCCTTGATCACACCACTAACCTTATTCTACCAGCTAAATAATGAACTTGTTTCCTATCATTATACGCTATCCTGTTTTCAGTATTTGATGACTTTGTGGCTACTGCCACTACTAACAAGCATCGCAAATATAATATACAGGCAATATATTAAATAAACCATAGAGATAAAATGGCAGCTGGGTTTGTGGGCATAGCGCTATGTGTAAATGGATTCATTATTTTTTAATGATTTGAAAATGTAAACTATATGGATAAAAGCCAGCCATTGTTGGCAAACATTTCAGTCCTAAATGGATTACCCAAACCTCTCTAGCTTCCATTTTTGCTAGCTCACTTTGCCTGTTAAAGAAGTAGAAAAATAATAGAATTTTGTGCAGGATCAACAGGTAATAAAACTGTGTTACAGCGCTGTTAATGTTAATAATAGACTGCAATAAAGATATATATTATTTAATTTTGCCCATAGCTACGCTTTTAGGTAAAGCATGAAGTGAACAGTGGATTTCCCATCGGTCTGATTATTCAGACAACTATAGATCCCCTTTTTATGTCTGACATAGGATTCTCTGATCCTATTCAGGAGCCAAAACTATTTCAGCCCTAGGCCACTGGCTTGATCTGTATTGCCAAGTATTACCAATCTACAAAGAAGAATCTTGGAACTTACGGCTGATAGCAATGAGCTGCAGATATGATCCACCGTGATGAAATCAGGGATCCACCACACCATTGTCCTCCATTGTAGCTGATGTAAACTTGCCAAGGTTGGGAATGGCTGGCACATTCGTAGCCATTAATAATCTTATCGTCATACTGAGGAGCAGCAGCTGCAAAGGAATCAAAAAGAGTTTTTTTACAAATACTTGGTGGAACAGAAACCTAAAATTTTCTGCCAACCTTTCGGAAAGTTAAAACTTTATTCCCACTTGCCAAAAGCATATATTCACCTTCCCTTTGATCCTTGCTTCTATGTTCAGCCAGCATGGGCAAACAAAATACTTCCAGGTACTTGGGTTATGAATGCTCATGCTTACTGACTCTATGTGCCAGCAGTGGGCAAATCATGAAGGGCAAGGCCTGTCTCATCGGGAGAGTCTATAACCTTGGGTCACCTACAATTTGAAATAACTAGGTGCAGGGCAGCTCCTCCTGTTTCCAGCAGCTGTTTGGTGTGAAGAGAGGGAGTGAAAGAAGGGTCAGTGTGTTCTTCTGGAGCGAAGGGGAGGGAGGTTAAGGATTAAAGTTCACCTTTTACTTTGCTATGAGAATGATGTTAAAAAGTCTGCTTTTTGAGAATGCATCATCATCCAACCTCCTGCCTGAAAACCAGAAGCCCTGGGCGTGTCTGTGTCCCATCAAGGAGATTGACCTTCCCTTCCTGTCTCAGGAATGTAACAGAAAGTGAGTGGAAATCTCCCCCCTTATCTTTTGTTCTTATAACAATTTTAAAATGTTGGGTTTCACAACACTTCATATCTTGGTGGAAATGGTGCCTAGGATAAATAAAGATGGCAAATCTACCTAGCAAACACACATACAGTAATACAAACCTATTACCTATTCTAATACTTCTGCATTCTATTCAAAACAGAAAAAAGTTTTGGATATCCCTACACTTCAAGACCGCACAATTTATGGTTTCAGCTGCAACAGAAATGATATGAAGTGTAATGTGATTAGGTTTTACCTGCAAGCCCCAGGAACATGCATATCCAGATATAAAGCATAGTGAGCTGATGGTAACTCTTCTTTTTTGAATTGTTGGAATTTTGAATGGACTGTTGTCAGCTCTGGACAAGGTTTATAAAGGTCTGCATTGCGAGCAGATTGTCCATTCCCATGACTCACCTCCCGACACCTGACCTTTCCCATATTATCTACACAGATATTTCAGCCAATATCTAGGAAACAGTGACTAAGAGTATTTGTCATAAAGATGTTTGGTTCGTATTTATTTGAGTTATATTTGTATACATAACCTTGGAGAATATTTAGTGAAGCAAAGTTAAACCTGGAACACTTTCCAGTACATCTATAACTTATAGGCACCACGTACGACGGTTGTTGCCTGGAAAAGCCAAGGCTCTCATGTTGTACGGAAGAATGCCATAGCACAAACTCTAAAACAATGCTAGGCTTACAAGTGTGCCATTAACTATAATGACACAGATGACAACATGCCAGGAATGTGTCCAAAGGATGGTGATAGATAGCTTATCTAGGGAATGGTCTGGAATTGTGAGCGGAGTGCCCCAGGGTTCTGTTTTAGGACAAATTAACTTGTACATAAATGATAAAGAGGTTAGAATAAAAAGTTCAATCTCTGTGTATCCTAATAATACAAAGCTAAGCAGGGAAATACTCTCACAATAGAATATAGAAACTTTACAAGAAGACCTTAAAAAAGTAAAGGGGCCGGCAACTACATGGCAAATAAGGTTTAACATTGATAAATATAAAGTAATGCACTTGAGGGCAGAAAATTATGAATGCAAATTACTCCCTGGGGGAGAATCTCTGAGAGAGAGGCCAAGGCCAGTAGACTATTGGCACGCATTTAAAAGGATATCTTCACTGGTCCGACTGCATCTTGAGTATGCTGTTCAGTTCTGGTCACCAGTCCACAGGAAGGATGTGCTGGAACTGGAGAGAGTCCAGAGAAGAGCAAAAAAGCTAATAAGGGGACTGGAGGACCTCAGTTATGAGGAATGACTACAGACATTAAACTCATTCTTCCTGGAGAAGAGATGCTTGAGAGGAGATATGATAGTGATATACAAATATCTGAATGGTGATTCTAGCATAGGGAGGAAACTATTTAGTCTCAGGTTGCTTAGGCTCCACAATGAAAATGGACAGACAAGTAGGATTTTTAATGCAGAAGAGATATGCTTTGTCTCTTCTGCATTAAAGTGGTTGTGAAGGCAGAAGGTTTTAAGGTATTCTATGCATTAAGATAAAAAAACCTTCTGTGTGCAACAGCCCCCCTCATATTTACCTGAGCCCCATCTCTATACAGCGATGTCCAAGAGTGCCTCGGCCGTAGAAGACTCTTCCTCCTGATTGGCTGAGAAACAGCAGTGGCTCCCGCTGCTATCAAACTCAGTTAGCCAATGAGGAGAGAGGGGGGAAGGGCCGAACCGTGGCTTTGTGTCTAAATAGATGCACAGAGCTGTGGCTTGGCTCTGGTGCCCCCATAGCAAGCTACTTGCTGTGGGGTCACTCAACAGGAGGGAAGGACCAAGAACTCCAGCCAGGGACCCGAGAAGAGGAGGATCTGGGTTGCCCTGTGCAAAACCACTGCACAGAGCAGGTAAGTATAACATGTTTGTTATTTTAATAGGAAAAAAAAAAACTAGACTTTACAATCACTTTAAAGTTTGCTTAGCTGCCTGTCTACCCCTGTACAGTAAGCTGCACAAGCACAGCTCACTGCACAAATTCAGAAGTGCCAAATTTTGAAGGAACTCTCTCACGTGAGTGGGAGCAATGTCCTCTTCACCCAGCCAATGCCAGCAGCCGGCAATCCAAACTCGGAAGCCAGCCATTTAAGGATGTCAGCGTCCATCACTGAGTTCCAGGGACAGCACATCGCTGGATTCTATGGGAGTATAATTCCACTTTAGGAAGACAAGTGGCCATTTAATTAAGTTAGCTGAGAAGTGGTTTAACCTTAACTGCTTAAAGGGTTCTTTACAGTTAGAGCGGTAAGGATATGGAGCTCTATCCACAATTGGTGGTGTCAGCGGGGCGTGTTGATAATTTAAAAACTTTTAGATGGGCATTTTAATGAACACAATATACAGGGATATGGGAAATAGTAGAGACATACAGACACATACACCCACGCCCACACAGGTTAAACTGGATGGAGTGGTGTATTGTATTACTGCTTTATTCAACCTTACCAACTATATAACATAATTTGCTATCATTTATAGCTTAGTGGAATTTTATATTTAAATCAGCTAAATACATTTCAGTGGCATCAAAACAAGAGGAGTGCATAGTCTAATGCCCCGTACACACGGTCGGATTTTCCGATGGAAAATGTGTGATAGGACCTTGTTGTCGGAAATTCCGACTGTGTGTAGGCTCCATCACACATTTTCCATCGGATTTTCCGACACACAAAGTTTGAGAGCTGGCTATAAAATTTTCCGACAACAAAATCCGAATTTCCGATCGTGTGTACACAAATCCGAAGCACAAAGTGCCATGCATGCTCAGAATAAATAAAGAGATGAAAGCTATTAGCTACTGCCCCGTTTATAGTCCCGGCGTACTTGTTTTACGTCACCGCGTTCAGAATGATCGGATTTTCCGACAACTTTGTGTGACCGTGTGTATGCAAGACAAGTTTGAGCCAACATCTGTCGGAAAAAATCCTAGGATTTTGTTGTCAGAATGTCCGATTAATGTCCGACCGTGTGTACGGGGCATTACAGTTTTTCGTTAGAATGCAGACAAAGCCTGAGTAAAAAAAGCTTAACCTAATGGCAGTATGCTGTAGAGAAAGATCCTTTCTCTCTGTAGAGGTCCAATACATCCCTTGATGAGTCAGACCTCAAGCTCTGTAAGGAGCAACATTTGTGCTGCTGATTGGAGGGATTTAGTTCTAACTTAGCAGAGTCAACTGCTTCCACAGAGAGAGCAAGGGTCCCATTCCATAGATTGATTTGCTTGCTGGGGGGACAGGCTTTTCTACTCAAGCTGTGACTGCTATTTAAAGAACATGAACCATTAGACTTTCCACACCTGTTGTTTTCATACACCTGCAATGTGTTAGGCTGATTTAAACTAAAAGTTCAATTGTGCCTCAAACAGAAACCATTATGGTTTCATTTTACATTTGTTTAACCCTTTCGCCGCCACGTCCATATGTCGTACGGACCTAACGGCAGGGTTCTCACGCACAATTCGGTGGCTGCAGCCACGGGGATTGTGTGTGAAACTGACAGGCAGACTCCTGCCTGTCATATGAGAGCATTCTTGCACCCCCCTCTGCCCCCGCCCCCCGACATGCCGGCAGGTAGAGGGGAAGGAAAAGAGCGGACACATGTCTGCTCTCCTTCCCTTCTTCTTGTGACCCGAAAAGCGACATCTCTGACGTCACTTCTGGATAAAGCTTACCTGTACTTACCTGCATTGCAAAACATTCAGTGGAGTACAGGGGAGACATGCAGGGTCTTTTAGACCCTGCATATCTCAATAAAGAGAACCTGTCAACTAAAAATTATCACATGTGATGAAAAAAAAAAAAAAAGTTACATTAAAAAATAGTTACACCCAAGCACAAAATCCCCCCCCCCCAAAACATTTTTTAAGGCACCCCCACATATTCACACGCACGAAAACGTTAACACATGCATTGGGGCGCCTACACATGAAAATGTTGATTGTGATACACGTTTCATATCGCGGAGCACTCCGGAGACTCAAAAAGACTCAGGTTTGGCAGGGACACAGCTGGAATGTCAGCAGGGCATGTGACAATTTATTTGCGTCTCAAAGACCTCTTACACAGATGGCATGTAAGCGAACCTACCAAACCTTTATATCACCCAACAGTGGGTATCAAATGAACAGGAAAAGGTCCAATTCTAACTGCCATTTCCAGTCATGTGTAAACACCTTGCCATCACTCCCACCTGGCATTTATTTGGTTTGACATTTAACACTCCCATCTCCTCTATTACCTGTTGAATTACCCCAACTTTTATACTTTAAGTCCCCTACAGATCCTTCAAATAGCTTATTACCTTAAATCCTTGCTGTGGCCACCTTTTTGGCATGGGCACTGACTAAGTTTGAATGGAAATGCTAGTCTTGTCAGTGAGACATTCTCAGACTTTTCTGCATATCCTTGACTTATGTGGGACCCTCAAATTACACTCTACCAAGACAATCTTAACTCTTTCCCAAAAGACCTCCATCAGCAACAGATACCAGAAATCTGGTTATAAGATTGTCACTCACTGGTATTGCATGCTATCTACTGTCATTTCCAAAGACTTGCTGGAGATGCAGCAGTGCACGCCGAGATATTCTTCATATTTTCTGGTCCTGCCCTATCCTTTGGGGGTTTTGTACATAAGTTCACACTATTGTTCAGATATTCACCAACTGAACTGCCCCAAAAACACTGCTGTTTTTCCTACTGTACCATGATACATTACCTTTAAAAGCCTACAAGAAATCAGTTGTAAGATACTTAGTTAACATAGCCTACTCCTGCATCATGGGTCTGTGGAAATGCCCCTTCAGCCTGACAATAGAATATTGCCTTCACTGTGTTAGGGATATCAGACTCATGGAGGATTTGACTAGTTCCCTCAAGGACATAAATACCAAGTTCTACAAGTTCAAGTTATCCTTTTATAGCTAAATTTAAACAACTCTTGGTAGTCTGACTTGGATCAGATCCATCCTTCTGCTAACCTCTCCTACTTAATATTTTCTATCTCCCTTCAGACCTTCTGAGCAAGCTTGTTCCTGCCTGTTTCACTACTTTAGTTCGCATACCCCCTATCCCGACTCAACTCCCACCCACTGCCCTTTACTCATGGCTTCCTACCTTGGTTCAAATTATTTAAGAGATGGTGGATATTCCTTGCCTAGTGCACCAGCTATCTTCCTAACTATATCTACCATCCTGTCGTAGAAGCTCACTCGCTGTTATTTTTACTGATACCCTTCACCTAATGATATCCAAAAGCAGTTGACCAATATCACATCGGACAAGGGTTACACTGGCTAACTTGCCATTTTTCTTTTTTGATAGTAACTCTTAGATTCTATTTACCACCTAACTGATGTTCTGGTTGCTTCTTTACTTTATCTTCATTGCCTGCAATTTTACGGCATAGTTGCATGTATTGATTTGTGAATTGGGAAGCACTGTGGATGACCTTTCACAAACAATGAGAAATAAACAGATACAAAGTATTTCTCCCTCAGCGCTCATGCAAAAAAAAAAAAAAAAAAAAGATAAATAAAAATATATATAGCTGCTACTATAAAAATGTAAACTTTATCAAAAAATATATAAAAAAAAACAAAGTCTTTTAAACATTAGCAGCGCTTAAAAAGTTCATATGTGAGATAAAATACAAATAAAGATGAAAAACAAAGATGATCTTTATTTGTATTTTATTTTACATATGAACTTCTTAAGTGCTGCTAATGTTTAAAAGACTGTTTTTTTTTAACATATTTTTTGATACTGTGGATGACCTACATCTCTATTATGGTATAAACCTCAGAAAACCTCTGTACATGACTGGGAATGCCATATCCAAAGCAACAAATAGTACACAGTAAATTCAAAGTGTGTTTCATTTTGGCTCTTCAAGGCATTAACTACTTATTGATATCTTCACAAAATAGGTTAGCTCAATGAGAAAAGGTATCTTTTGATGTTCACAAATGTACATGTGAAGGCTTCAATCCTGTGAAAGGAGAGATTTCTCTCGCTGGCTGTTTATATTTATCATTATGCAGTAAAACATAAGATATATATATATTTTTATTTTATTTTAATAATACATATTTTACACATAAAATATTGCATGTGACTATTGTTGGTTAAAGAGCTCAATAGCTCAACCTGAAATTCACACACAAGTTATAGTCAAAACAGTGACTCTTCTCTTTCTTTGTTTCTCCCTCTGTAAAACTCAGTTGGAATTTTCAATCAAGAATATAATATCTGAAGGACAACAGATTCTCCTGCGCTGTCTTTTTAGAAAACCAATAGAGCTCTCTGAATCCTGTGCCATAGCTATCCTCTATATTATATGATTATGTGTAAAACAAAGTTTGTATATTTATTTATTACATTGACCCCAAAACCATGAACGTTTCCCTTTAACAAACCCATTCATATACATTCTCAACTATTTATAATTATGAAGAACATACAGGTTCACCTCAAGGCTTTCTTTGGCTAGTGAAATATCTGAAATTATCTTTTGCGACCCCTCTCTTGGTACCCAAAAGCATGGAGCCTCATTATTTGGGTTCCAATGACAACAAGGTTACCTCTCCTTCCTTGGAATTAAGTTGACATACTGCTTCATTTTACTGTATATTATACAAATACAGACAGATTTCTGGTGTCCTGAGGTGTAGTTCTCCTTCTGCAATGTAGATTGGACAAAATACATATGGTAAAGATTACTTCTATGCTGCAAACTTTCTCTGTTGCTTTTGGGTTCTCCCAATCCTTGTGTAGCAGTGACCTTCTGTATCAGATATCCTGCTTTAATGTATATATTTACTGTGGATTACTACCTCACAGTGTCTTATCTTACCAGACACTATAAAGCATCCCAATTAGTTTTCATACCTTCTGTTAAAGCTTGAAGGAGAAGACATGCTCAAGGTGGCTGTTGCAAAATATCACCTCCCCCACCGATTAGGGTGCAGGTTCAGTATGCAAGATACATTTGAGCAAAAATAATCTGGATGGCCGCACTCCAAGGAAATACCTTTATTGAAGAGAAAGTCCATACAATCAGAATAAAATGTATAGCAGCTGATGTATTTCACACCATTCTTACTGGTGCTTAATCAAAGCCAAATGATAGGTTTGTACACCTACACCGTAGTGCAGGATTGGAGCAGCCCCCTTGGACTTTTTAGGCAGAAATGGTTATAAAGATAATTTTATAGTAAAAGGCAATATAATGCCACGTTTATTAATACAGAACATAAAAACTTGTTTGTATAAAGACATAGCCAACAAGGCAAATAATGTAAAACACACAGTACAAATTTAGAAAAACTGGTGGTACATCAAAACATATTTATCAAACCCAACAAAAGGCAAGTATGCCTGGTGCTGCCCAGAGACAAAATGTGGTCAGTCAATAGGGATTTCTTGTGTATAGCCCAGGGAAAATTATGTCTGGGCGACTTTAATTCTTTTTGTCTGAAATGTAAACCTAGTCGCATGATAATCACACTGTAAAGCATGATGTGAACATAGCAAGCAATATAGGAGTATACATTTAGTATATAATCTAACCATTCTAATACTCACATGATGATTCACAGTACAATAAACAAAAAAGAAAACACAAGGAATAAAATCAATAGGGACTCCCAAAGTGACTGAAGCAGTCTGCAGAGCAGCAAATGGGTGGGCATCCCAGGATGAGCAGGCTGCAAATATCCACAAGAAACACCTTGTAGGCTACACCAGCCAAAAAGGTATCAATATCTAAAGCAAAAAAAGCAATTGGAAGAGCATATTAACACATACTTCCTAAACTTAAACATCAGCAGACAGGATGAATGTTGCATAGAAATAAGAACATCAGATATCTCATCACCCCACCATAGAGTATGTAGCGCTGGTAGATTTGCGATCTACCATCTGATAGGTAAATTTGCTGAATTGCTCGTTGGGGGAAGTTAGATTTGCCTCTGTTCCAGCTTGGCTGACGTTGCATGTGTTTCCATACTGGGCCGGTGGGTGTCGTTGTTACTATCTGCTAGTGTTGGAAAGGCAAAGTGTCAAAGCGTATGGATGCTCTTCTGTTCCGGAGACAACTCGGTGGAGGTGGTCCTCCGAATGGGATTCTGCGAGAGGGTATTTATGGGACAGACGCCATGTTTTAGGGTTTTTTTACAGCCACCTGCTGGCCCTCCTGGCCGACAGGTATGCGTTAGAGTGCTACCTCGTGGTCCTTCGTTCCAGGGGCCCGCGTCGCTGCGGCTCATGGGTGGGCCCAGAAGCTTGTCTGGGGCCAACCACAGCAGCCGAGGAATGGTCCTGAGCTGGTCTCCCAAGGAGATCCCAGGGGAGGACCCATCATGGAAGGATCATGTAGAGTGCTGGTCTGGAGAGGGGCCTGGTGACTCGTTTGGAGGACGTATCCTAAAGTAACTTTACAGCATAGTGTTGCTGGGTTTGGCTTAAAGGTTCAAGCACTGTGACTGACATTCACCGCAAAACCAATACATCCTGTGGCAGAGGATTGTACGGGTTCATTCCAAGCAAGTCTGTGGCAGAGACTTTTGTTCGTGCTACATACTGGCTGCTAGGCAAGTGAGAGAGGCCTATCCAGGCGAGCAAGGAGCGTGTCCCACAAGGGGAGCGCATTCTACTGTAATATTCAACTCTAAAGGACATTTGTCAAGAATCCTACAGAAAGGTATTTGAGCTTTCCCTGCAGTTTCCCTTCTGCCTCTTTCCTGCTACTTCCTTCGTTAATTGTTCAATAAAGCATTGAAAACGTACTCAAGTGTTGGTGCTTGTATCGTCCGGAGGTAAACTCAACGGAACCCTAGACCCGGTGCCGGTGAAACAGAGGGAAGGAGAGTGAAGGTAACAAGCCCGCTTAAACCAGCAGCTCCGCTGAGAGTTATTGCTACAAGTACATTACCTTTCAACACACCAATGCACATAACCACACCATGGCAGCAATGCTCAATCCAGAGACATGCTTTTTCAGGTGTGTCTGCTTATATAGGGAGTATTCCTCAGGGAGAGCCAATAAGCCATGGGGAGGAGGTGCTGGAACCCTGACATCAAAGACACACAAATATGGATCCGGAGGATGGAATATCCCTCATGGAGCCAGGAGTAAACACTCACTCCCATTCGGATAGTATGTGAAAAGAAAAAATGTGCTTCCACATAGTGCAGATAAAAGGGGGTGTTTTTTATTGCTAAAAAAACAGTACAATAAAAACGTGATCACAACAAAATAAAATAGTAGGCAACATGGAGAATGGTAAAGGGGCCCCTTAGTGAGTGTTTACTCCTGCTCCATGAGGGATATTCCATCCTCCGGATCCATATTTTGGCTACTTACTGCAAAGACCTACTTGGTGATCCCTGGAATCTACGCAGAGTCCAATCTCGAGGGTTCGACTGCCGGGATATTCTTCCTTAAGCCCTGGGTGGCACACTGCTTTCCTGACTCCCTGTCGCTGACGGGAGTCCATAGGATCTGGTAAGAGTCTATACTTATCATCTTTTCCTTGGTGCCCTTTTCTGGTTGATGTGTTTTCTTCCCACGGATCTATACAGCTTTCTGCCAACTGTTGGAACACCATCTTCCTTGGGGATTACATCCATGTTCTTATGCAGCGGGACTTTACACCCCTCACCCATTTGCTTATTAGCCCATTGACTTTGTGTTCATTATATGGTTATTTGTTAAAGGATTCACCATTATTTCTATTTGGACTGGAATATAATTTAGTAATATTATTTTATATTTTGGTTTGTATATTATGCGCTACATTTTTTCTATCATCCATTCATTTTTTTTGTCACACCGTATGTAGCTGCTCCTTTTTTCACTAGTTAGTGTTAGCAGTGTTTTCTTGTACACCTTTTCACCGTTAAAGTCTATAGAACTCGAACGTGAGAAATCAAGAGTGCGAATTTTAAAGGCTAATATGCAAGTTATTGTCCTAAAAAGGGTTTGGGGACCTGGGTCATGCCCCAGGGGACATGTATCAATGGAAAAGAAAGTTTTAAAAACAAACGTTTTTTCGGGAGCAGTGATTTTAATGATGCTTAAAGTGAAAAAATAAAAGTGAAATATTCCTTTAAATATCATACCTGGGGGTGTCCATAGTATGCCTGTAAAGTGGCGCTTGTCTCCCGTGTTTGGAACAGTCCCTGTACAAAATTACATTTCTAAAGGAATAAAAGTCATTCCAAAACTGCTTGCGGCTGTAATGTAATGTCGGGTCCCGGCAATATGGATGAAAATTATTGAGAAAAACTGCATGGGTAACCCCCCAGCACATTACCAGGCCCTTTGGGTCTTGTGTGGATATTAAGGGGAACCCCGCACCCAAATTAAAAAAAGAAAAGCCATGGGGCCCTATATACTCTAAACAGCAGTATACAGGCGGTCCAAACAAGAGAGAGACTGTAGGTTTGTTCTTATGTAGAATCTGTTTGTAATTTTGAACAGATACATTTTGTAAGTGTAGCTCCAGCCATAAAATCTATTTTAAAGCTTTTTGGAAAACATAGGTTTGTTTTGCTGTCTGTGCCCCTGTTCGGAAGGTTTCACCTCACTTTCTGTCCCAATGACAATTGGATTTTGAAAATTTGGGGTTTTTAAGGGAAACAAGTAGGTAGGAAGGTAGCTGGTGATCCAAGACTGATTCATTTTTATGAAGGTGAGCCGATCAACCGAGTCGGTGGACAGGCGCACTCTGTGATCGGTTACAAAGCCTCCAGCGGCACTGAATGTGTGTTCCGAAAGAACGCTGGATGCAGGACAGGCCAGTAGCTCAATTGCATACTGTGCAAGCTCTGGCCGGTGATCCATTCTCAAGACCCAGTAACCCAGTGGATTTTCGGTTGGAAAGGTCTCCAAGTCTGATCTTGCCCCTAGGTATTCCTGCACCATGTACAACAGACGCTGGCAATGGTTGCTGGAACCGATCAGACCTTGGGGCTTCGGACTACAAATTGTCTGAACGCATCGGTCAGACGGCCACCTTCTCCACCGCTCCTTCTGTGACTGACCAAAGCCTCAGCAACACGTTGTCCAGGAGGACCAGGAAATTTTAACCTCCCAGGCTCTGGAAACGCATTGCACAAACCTTTCCACAAAGCCTCCCGAAGATGTTTAATCCTCTGCTCCCTCTGTGACGGCTGGATAAGTTCCGCCACCTTACCCTTGTAACGTGGATCAAGAAGGGTTGCCAGCCAATACTGATCCCTCTCCTTGATACCACGAATCCGAGGGTCCTTTCGCAGGCTTTGCAGAATCAGGGAGGCCATGCAGTGTAGGTTTGCTGAGGCATTCGGTCCGGAGTCCTCTGGGTCACTAAGGACGTCCTGATCCGCAGCCACCTCCTGCCAGCCATGTAGAAGTCCATGGGTTTCTGGGGCCTGTAAACGATCCCTTGAAGACTGCTGCTGATGCTGAGTGCTAGGCTCCACCTCCATGCTGACACAATCCTCCTCCTCCTTCCTCCTCCTCTTCCTGTGTGATCAGCGGACCCGCAGGAACACTGTCTGGCTAAAGGGGGCCTTGAGAGGTAAGGAAGTCCTCCTCTTCCTCCCTTTGTTCTGCATCAAATGCCCTGTCCATTATTCCACGCAGCGTGTGCTCCAACAGGTAGACAAGAGGGACAGAATCACTGATGCATGCACTGTCACTGCTCACCATCCTCGTGGCCTGCTCAAATGGTGACAGGACAGTGCATGCATCCTTGATAATGAGCCACTGGCGTGGCGAAAAAAAGCCAAGCTCCCCTGACCTTGTCCTGGTGCCATACTCACACAGGTACTCATTGATGGCCCTCTGCTGCTTGTGCAGCCGCTGTAGTATTGCCAACGTTGAGTTCCACCTGGTGGGCATGTCACAGATGAGGCGGTTCTTGGGCAGGTTGCATTCCTTTTGGAGGACAGCCAGCTGAGCACTGGCATTATATGACCGGCGGAAATGCCCACAGACTTAACCTGGCCTGCTTCAGGAGATCCTGTAAGCCCGGGTACCTGCCCAAGTACCGCTGCACCACCAAATTAAGGACATGAACCAAACAGGGAACATGGGTGAAGGGTCCCTGTCGGAGGGCGGAGAGGAGGTCGGTGCCATTGTCGCAAACCACCATTCCTAGCTGAAGCTGGCATGCCGTCAATCACCTCTGAGCCTGCCCCTGCAGAGCTGCTAGAATCTCTGCCCCAGTGTGGCTCCTGTCCCCTAAGCAGACCAACTCAAGCACTGTATGCAATCTTTTTGCCTGAGTGCTTGCGTAGCCCCTAGAACGCTTACGGAGCACCGCTGGTTCCGAGGACAAATCTGCACAGGAAGAGGCCATAGAAGAAGAAGAGGAGGAGGGGTGGAGGAGAGAGGTGTGGCCGAATCGCCACTACCAGAATTTTGGAGGCATGGTGGCGGAACAAGCTCCAACAATACTGCACCCTGTCCTGCATTCTTCCCAGCTGCCAGCAGGGTTACCCAGTGCGCCGTGAAAGAAAGGTAACGTCCCTGTCCATGCCTGCTGGACCATGAGTCAGCGGTAATGTGCACCTTACCGCTGACCGCCCTGTCCAACGAGGCCAAGACATTGCCTTCCACATGTCGGTAGAGAGCCGGAATGGCCTTCCAAGAAAAAAAATTGGCGTTTGGGAACCTGCCACTGAGGTACCGCACATACCACAAATTCTCGAAAGGGGGCACCAGCTGAAAAGGCAGCAGTTGGAGTGCTAGCAATTTAGCCAAACTAGCATTCAGCTGCTGGGCATGTGGATGGCTGGGACCGAATTTCTTTTGCCGGTTTAGCAACTGGGGTAGGGAAATTTGCCTGCTACAAGCGGATGTTGGTTTACCGCTAGCAGATTGCCCGCAAGTGCTTGGGACACCTCATTCTACACCTTCATTCCTCAGTGCAGGTCTCTGAGAGGACTGAAGTTAGCTGGGATCTCCAACCCCACTATGATGAGGAGCAAGGAGAGGTCCGCCTTGTTCTTTGGTGTGGGTCTTTTAGGTAATGTTGCCAACGGACTGCTTGAGAGCTCAACATATGTCTGGTCAAGCATGTGGTGCCCCAGCGGTTGCTGTTTTGGCCACGCTTGATACGCTTCAGACATATGTTGCAAACAGCAACGGTGCGATCTGCTGCAGGATCATCTTATAGGTGTCAACGGTAGGCCAAGGAATCATTGAATGAGGACATCTTTCCTCTGATTAGCTTGTAAAACTACAACGTAAAATATAAAAAAAACTAATCCCAAGAAAAGGTCGGCCTTCAACAAAACCTCTTCAGCCTATGAACAGGATAATTCTGTTGGTTTTTCCAAGGTAGAGATGAGTGTTCTTAGAACTCTTTGAACAGCATCTGTGATGAGTTGAACAGGCAACTCTAATGCCCTGTACACACGACCGGTTTTGCAGTCGGAATAAACTCTAAAGATTTTTCTGACGGAATTCCGCTCAAGCTGTCTTGCATACACACGGTCACACCAAATTCCGACCGTCAAGAACGCTGTGACGTACAACACGTACGACGGCACTAGAAAAAGGAAGTTCAATAGCCAGTGCGCCATACTTTGGGCTCCTTCTGCTTATCTCGTTGGAACAGCATACAGACGAGCAGTTTTTCCGATAGTAATTTGTTCCATCGGAAAAATATAGAATATGTTCTCTATCTAAGTCGGTCTGAATTTTCGACGGAAAAAGTCAGATGGGGCATACACACGGTCGGAATATACGATGAAAAGCTCCCATCGGACTTTTTTTGACAGAAATTCTGATCGTGTATACGCGGCATAAGCCAACTATTAAACATCTGAATCAAAGCCAACCCATCTTTTTTTTTTTTTTCTCTTAAATGCATGGGAAATAGTCCATGAAGATTGATAATCTAATGATTCTTCCAACAAGCTCACGGAACAAGCCAGTCTTGACTAATGGCCAATAAAACCATAAACACATAACTGATTCTGTAACATGGCTTTCAAATATTATTGAAACACTGTCAATACATTGATGAGCTCTGGTGATTTTTATAGAGTTGTAGGGGAAAACAACAGCTAGCTTTCCTGGTTGGAAAGAGTGTTAGCTGGTATAGGATCACGTGCACAGCAAAGGCTATATGGATACTTGAAAACTGTTACTAGGAAAGCATTGCTATATCAAACACTGGACAGCTAATGGGGCCAACTAATACCAATTATGTAAAGTTAATCAATAGTTCTTGTAAAAAAGAGGAGATAATACTGATATAATATGCTTAGACTTATGCTTACTCAAAAGTAAAGGTGTATATGCAGTGTATACCTATGGTGTAAAATATAACAAATCAATCCCAAGAAGTGTTAAGCTGGCCATAGATGGATCAAAATTAGACGGTTCAGCAGGGACTGTATGTCCATTCCCAGTTAATTGTATTTTTCAGGTTTGATTCTGGTTTAATTGCAAACTATTGTAGCCACCCTGTCTCTAAGTGGGAGGCCTAAATCAAATGCCCTTTGCAGGCAGGGACCGTGGGCCCCCATGGTGTAGTCCCAGTGCTAGCTGTCCACGTGGCTACTGCTCCCAGTACCACCTCTTCAGGCCCTGCCAGCCCTCCTGGCTGCAGCTGCCTCTCTCCACTGCCTGTGCCACTACAGTCCACTCCACTGGCTCTGCACCCATCCCAGACTAAAATCTCTTAGTCCTCTCAGGTGTGCCTCCCCAGTCCTTCCCGACTGTGTGTCACTCACCAGCCCTCTTGGCTGCGACCTGTTGTTCCTTCATTGAGACTTTGCCTGGCAGTGCTCTCCTGCTGTCATCTCCTTGCTCCCATGCCACCTGTCCAGGACACCTCCATGTGTCTTGAGAAGGGTTCTGTCTGCACCATCCCCCCATACCCAAGGCCACCCCCCCTCCCCCTAGACTGGGGAGCTCCCTCCGGGCCACGACAGCCTAGCACTCCATCTCTAGCTTCCACCCCGAACAACTCCTCCCCAGCTGGGCTGACCCTGGGTATTTAAGGAGGCCTGCCTCCTGCCAATTCTAATTGGGGATTAGTCAGGGCTCCTTGGAATACCCCAGACAGCTCCACCTCTCCTCTCCTCCCTTTCCAGAAGATACCAGTAAATTCTGGAAAGAAGTGGTAGGTCTTGGTGATGCTGCCTGGGTCACTCAACCCTGACCCAGAAGAAAACACACAGCAAGCCTGACAATTTCCTTACACTGACAAAAAATGCGGTCTAGCACAATAACTAGAGGGTGCTATATATATATATATATATATATATATATATATATATATATTTTTTTTTTTTTTTTTTTTTTTTTTTTTTCTTTTCTTAGGCCTCGTTTACATGGGCAGCCAGGGGATGGTAAAAATGGGCAGCTGAGCCACAGTTTTGCAGCCTCCCCGACCACCCAGCCACAAGTTAACGCGCTGCATTGCAGTGTTAGTAAGTGGGGCTGCACCACAACGGCAAGCCAAACACTTACCTTGGGGTTGGGGTGCAGTATTTACATGCAAAATCCCTTTTTGGCTAAAAATAAAAAGACAAGCATTCCAGAGGCGGCAGTAATGAGGGCTGCTGCTCTTTTGATCGTGTGAACACGCCCTCATTTCCACCTAATGATCATTGCACTGTACTTATAGAGGAGCAGCGTTGTCATACTAAAACAGGAAGCATGTTAGAACTACAGAATGCCTCGGCCTCCCTTTTTTCCATTATACAGGGTGGAGGCGTTCTTTAGTTCTAAGAACTAATGTAATTCACTGCTATAAATAACCATGTCTAAAACAAAATTTTAAGAAATCCTGATCACTTCCCCAGAGTAGGACAATGTTACTATGGTAACATTATATTGCTCTGATCAGTGTATTTAAAAAAATAAATTAAAAAATGTAATAAAAAATAAAAGAAAATTGAAAAAAAAAAAAAAAATTATTATTTTTTCCACATACTGTCACCAGTCAGTGCCCCTGGTCACGGCCACAGCAGGTATAAAATGACGCTGTACTGCACTGATGACAGTATTAAAAAAAATAGTGGAATAGTGTTGTATTAGTGTTGTAATGTAGTGTTGTAATTTATTCGTTTTCCAAAAATTATTACAAAAAATACATCTTCAAAAAACCCGCCATGCCTCTTTCCAAATACCTTGAACAGTCTACTTTCCCAAAAGGGTTGATTTTGGGGGTATTTGTACTGTCCTGGCATTTTAGGGCCTTGAGATAGGTTGTCAGTAAATCAGGACGGATACATTTTCAGATATAAACCATGGTTTGTGGACTCTATAACTTTCCTACACAATAAATGATATATACAAATTTGGGTTATTTTCACCAAAAGAAATGTAGCAGAATACATTTTGGGCTAAATTTATGAAGAACAATTATTTATTTGCAAAATTATATAACCAGAATAAAGAAAAATTTATTTTGTTTTCATAATTTTCAGGGGAAACTCACATCCAATTTGCATAAGTTTGAACCCAGCCTAATGCCCTGTACACACGATCGGACATTGATCAGACATTCCGACAACAAAATCCATGGATTTTTTCCGACGGATGTTGGCGCAAACTTGTCTTGCATACACACGGTCACACAAAGTTGTCGGAAAATCCGATCGCTCTGAACGCGGTGACGTAAAACACGTACGTCGGGACTATAAACGGGGCAGTAGCCAATAGCTTTCGTCTCTTAATTTATTCTGAGCATGCGTGGCACTTTGTGCGTCGGATTTGTGTACACACGATCGGAATTTCCGACAACGGGTTTTGTTGTCGGAAAATTTTATAGCCTGCTCTCAAACTTTGTGTGTCGGAAATTCCTATGGAAAATGTGTGATGGAGCCCACACACGGTCGGAATTTCCGACAACAAGGTCCGATCACATATTTTCCATCGGAAAATCCTATCGTGTGTACAGGGCATTAGTCTTTTTTTGTTATCAAAAAATTAAAAATCCACTGGTGATTAAATACTACCAAAGGAAGTCTCTAGTTGTGTGAACAAAATGATAAAAATTTAGTTTGGGTACAGTGTTGCATGACCACACAATTGTCATTCCAAGTGCGACAGCGCTAAAAGCTGAAACCTGTCCTCGGCAGGAATGGGGTAAAAGTATCCGATATTGAGGTGGTTAAATTGCAGCATATTTCCCCTGCCTGGAAAGCCCAGGTGCTGCATGCAGTCGCCCATAGACACGAATGGCTGTACTGGGTATGCGTCAGTACTTGCATAAACACCCGTAAAACATACAAGTATAGTCCAAGAAAAGAAAAAATAGCCGCACAGCCATTCATATCTATGGGTGACTGTACACAGCACCTGGTTTTCCCAGACAAAGGGTAGTACGCAGATCAGGCTCAGTCAGGCCTCCTGTTCATCTGCACCTCCTCCATTCACAAAATTCTTTATTCTGCGAATAGAATACAAGGCCTTTTCTGAATGGAGGAGGTAGCCCCATTTATTATCTGTACAGCAGCCGCAACTACAATTCTCAGCCTTAGATGTTGGTCAAAGACAGGAGAGCGTGAACTGGATAAAATTGAACCAACAAACGTTGTAGAGATGGGCCACGCTTCATTAAAGCTAACATTTTTTCTGTACAAATGCACAAAAAAGATTTTTTCGCCATTGTCCAAATTTACATGTAAGTTTGGATGTTTTAAATAAAGTTGGTTGAGTTAGGTTCCAGGAAGTGATTCTGGCCCTGTTGGTTGTGGTTGCCGGGTAATGGGAGGGAGGTCTGAGGCCTAATCACTGAGGAAAGTGAAGCCTGAAGGTGACATATAGTGAGGAGATGGAGCACCATGTCTGAGAGATGAGGTGAGGGGACACTTCTACTGGGAGCCGTTATTTCTGGACCAGTCTGTGAGGGAGGAGAGGAGGAACCCGGCTGGTATGTGGACATTATTATGGTGACCAGAATGTGGTGTTTGCCGGGCCGCTATCTTAGCAGTAAGCGCATTTTTTGTAGTATATTATTCTAGGCTGATATTTAGCAGATTTAATTCAAATACGAATTATAACCTACAAAGCTCTGTTCCTCTCCTCCATTCATTTCCTTTCTAATTTCTCCATATCCAAGTGATAGGCCTCATGTACACGGGCAGACAAAATGCCACTTTCAGGCGCTATTCACCCCTAGCATCTCCAGAATGCGAATTTTTGCTTTCGCCGTTCTTGCATCACAAGCAGAGGGCAGGTTATTTACCTGTATGGGCTGTCTTACATGCGATAAACCAGAAGCTCCTGCCCCTTTTAAGGTGTTGAGCTTAGTGCTTTTTTTACTGCATGCGTTTAAGGGCACTGAACCCGTGACGCACATTTTTCACACTACTGTATCAGCCTTAGGGCTCATGCTTACCACTGTATGAAAAAACACTCCAAATATGCTGCCAGAAGTTCTCAGAAAATGCTGTGTTTTTATGCATGTTTACGCACATATGTACATGTGTTTGCATGCATATTATATTTAGATGCAGAAGAGCGTAAACTCAGTCTATTGGCTAGAAATCATTGATTCTAGCCATTAGAATAAATGTACACGTGTATTTGCACTTTTTTGAATTTTGTACTTTTGCCTCTGAAGCAACTCCATGTTATCATTTGCATATACACATTGGTGGTTATTTACGAAAGGCAAATCCACTTTGCACTACAAGTGCAAAGTGCACTTGAAATTGCACTGAAAGTGCACTTGGAAGTGCAGTCGCTGTAGATCTGAGGGGGACATGCGAGGAAAATAAAAAACAGAATTTTAGCTTGCACATGATTGGATGATAAAATCAGCAGAGCTTCCCTCATTTCAGAGCTTCCCCTCAGATCTACAGCGACTGCACTTCCAAGTGCACTTTCAGTGCAATTTCAAGTGCACTTTGCACTTGTAGTTTGCACTTGTAGTGCAAAGTGGATTTGCCTTTCGTAAATAACCCCCATTGTGTCGCAAACAGGCATATTTTAGATCAGCGTTCAGGGGCGTAAAATATATAAAGTTTTCTGTTTTTTTTGTTTTTTTTGTAATGTGATCCAGTGCTTTTTTTCCCCCTCTTGTCTTTTTTTTTTTTTCTTTTTGTTTTTTTATTGCTGTAATGGATTTTTGATGGGTTCTGGTGTGTTCCAATGTATTTTGTAACCTCTGTCAGGTTTTATGCTATCCAGGGCACCATTTGAGAATTGCCCTCACTTCCTGTCCTGCTAATAATGTTTCACCAGACAGGAAGTGAGGGCAACTCTCCAGTATAGAAAGACTAGAACCCCTGTCAATTTTATTTCTAGTATAATAATCAGTAGAAATGATTATGCTTACAGGACCAAAACATTCTGTGATCAGATCCATAATGCATACAGATCTGAATGCAGCTGTATGTCATGCCACAGGCCCATGCACAAAGCTGGGCGCAGCACCATAATCTGAAGCTGTGCTTAAAAAAAAAAATATATACACACTATATTGACAAAAGTATTGGGGGACATGCATTTTAATGGCATCCCAGTCTTAGGCCATAGGGTTCAATATTAAGTTGACCCACCCTTTGCAGCTGTGACAGTTTCAACTATTCTGGGAAGGCTGTCCACAAGGTATAGGAGTGTGTCTATGGGAATGTTTGATCATTCTTCCAGATGCGCATTTGTGAGGTCAGGCACTGATGTTGGACAAGAAGGCCTGGCTCAGTCTCTGCTCTAATTTATCCCAAAGGTGTTCTATTGGGTTGAGGTCAGGACTCTGTGCAGGCCAGTCAAGTTCCTCCACCCCAAATGGGCATGAGCCCATGTAATCAATATTTTGGGCCATTGATTAACCTAGGTGCCATGTCAGTCCTTGAGATATTCAATCAAAGAACCTATGCTCCTTATTTAGGTGTTACCTCTAGGGCCCGAATTTTAAATTTGGCTTTAGTCATTTACTTGGCATATCCTACTACAGTATACAAATTTGTACATGTCTTGTAATTTGATATGAAGTTTGACGTTCATGGATCTCTTTTATGGCCCCTACAAGTCTACCTTTGGTTTGTTTATTGCATGAATGTTTGGATAGTTCTCCAGATAAATTATATATATATACACACACACACAGTATCTCACAAAAGTGAGTACACCCCTCACATTTTTGTAAATATTTTATTTTATCTTTTCATGTGACAACACTGAAGAAATGACACTTTTCTACAATGTAAAGTAGTGATTGTACAGCTTGTATAACAGTGTAAATTTGCTGTCCCCTCAAAATAACAACACACAGCCATTAATGTCTAAACCGCTGGCAACAAAAGTGAGTATACCCCTAAGTGAAAATGTCCAAATTGGGCCGAATTAGCCATTTTCCCTCCCCAATGTCATGTGACTCGTTAGTGTTACAAGGTCTCAGCTGTGAATGGGGAGCAGGTGTGTTAAATTTGGTGTTATCGCTCTCACTCTCTCATACTGGTCACTGGAAGTTCAACATGGCACCTCATGACAAAGAACTCTCTAAGGATCTGAAAAAAAGAATTGTTGCTCTACATAAAGATGGCCTAGGCTATAAGAAGATAGGAACCTAATCACTTTTCAGAGGGAGATTGCAGGTAAAAAGGATGCATTATGTAACCTCCTCACCGCCTGTTTTAATTCCTAAAAGCCCGCACCACTGTGCCTCAACACTACGCATTGCGCACATTTTGGGGTGGCCCCATTCACTTAAATGGGTCGCGTTCTGATTTTCCTCCAGGAAAGCCTCTTCCCTTTTGTGTTTTTGGCAGGATCCTTCCAGCACCCGAGCTCAGCCCCAAGGCAGGGCCCCCCCCAGACAAAGGGGTACCCCTCAGGTCCACCGACAGACTCCTCAACACTGCATCTCAATCTTCCACCTGAATGCCCCTGCTGGCATGGCCCGTGTCTAGTTATGGGGTTCTCTCCACCCCCTGCCAGCCCACCTCTGATGTAGGTCAGGGTTGGGGTCAAATGCAAGGGTCAATTTTAGGTAGGATTAAAAAGTAAAACTTTTTCTATTTTAATATCAGTGTCAATGTTTTTCTTAGGTAGAATAAAAAAAACAAAATGGGTACTATTGTTTCTGGACCCTACTAAAAGTACAAATCACACACAATATACAGTATGTGGTATCACTACGACTTTTTACTATTTTGTGCCAGTTTTCCTTTGATAAAATAAATAGGCAATATCAATTACCATTTACCACAAAAAAAAGCCTAATTTGTCGTAAAATGAACAAGGTACGATTCACCTGAATACACGAAGTAGTTGTGATGATATATACAGTTTGACAAATACATGTCAAAGTTGCAAAACTCTGTTCAGGCGCTAAGATTTGTTTTACCCTTTTTTTTTTTTTTTTAATAAATTCGACCAAAAAGCACTAAACTTTTTTTTTTTTTAATTAATTTTCAAAGGTTTAAGTACAAAACAGAGCCACTTGGGCATACCCTGACTTGTAGCACATACAAAAAACACTAAACCTTAATCTTCATGTTGTCCCAATGGAATACGTTTTCAGTAATAACAATATTTAGTGAACATAAGCCACTATCATTATCCTATTGTTTTGGATACAAATATTTTTTAGCACAATTAAGTGTTTGTTGGCATGTGTCCATGTCTTAGGTCAGGAGTCCCTAAACGTTCTAAACACTGGGTCAGTTTACTGTTCTTCAGTTTTTTAGGGGGGGGGGAGATTGTGGCCAGTGGGGGTAGAAAATGACCCAGTATCAGCGAGAGTAAACCGTGCCTCAGGCTTAGTGGTCAGTGGAATTAAAAAAAAAAAATTACACATCACCTGCGATCAGTAGGAGGAATGGTTATAAAAGAATAGATCCGCGCTTAGGACAGTATAAGAGCTGCTGCCTATCTCTAATTAGTACCCCTAAGAGTCTAATTGCATAGTAGATAAGTAAGATGAGAACAAAAACGGCGCTGCCCTCTATATTATTATTAAGTAACGGGTAAAAATGTCACAAAATCCACACTGAATCCAGATGACTCCGATACATAAGAGCTCCACCAATATGCTTCCATTCCTCTGCTCCGTGCGATCCTTACGGTTGTTCCAGGTAAAATGTGTGCTCTGACATGACCATGCTACTCCAGCAGTGTACCAACTGGACATGCTGATCTGAGCTTAAGGTGGTACACTGCTGGAGTAGCATGGTCATGTCAGAGCACACATTTTACCTGGAACAACCGTAAGGATCGCACGGAGCAGAGGAATGGAAGCATTTTTGAAGTGAACATCATTCGTCCTGAGGCACCCACTTTGTCGCTTGGTACCCCTGCAGGGGTGATTATCTCTGGTGAGTGGGGTAGCACTGGGGGGCGAGCACTTCAAGTCACCTTATGAAAAATCGCTTATGAAAAATTGCACAGAAGTCACTGCGGTGTACCCTCTTGGGTGAAATAAACAGCATTTTCAGCTGAACTCTGTTCTCCCCACCTGGTTAACAACATTTTGTTCTGCATGGATTATATATATATAAACTTTTTAGAAATTAACTATATTACTTGTTTCAAACAAAAGATATTTGAATTAATTGTATATATTCTTTTATTCACTGTAATTTAAATATAGGGAGTGGTTTAATTCAATTATTTAGTTTATCACCTAGAAGGACATTTCACGTTTCGCACAGAAGGACATCTCACATCTTACGTTTCATAAGCGCCATATTGTCCTAATACTTTTGAACATTGGGGTCAAACACAACCCTACTCAATTTTTTTTGCATATAAATATGGAAGGGGCAACACAGACATCACACTGAAAATAATAAGCACACGTATTCTTTCATTATCGAATAGTTTTCCTTTGGCGCCATCTTGTCCCAATACTTTTGAACTTTGGGGTTAAAAATTTTTTAATTTGTTTTTCTTTTTTTACACTGTCCTTTGTTTGCACTGCCCAACTTAATTTTTTCACTCAGGTATTATATATTTTTTCACTCAGGTATTACATATTCCACTCTGGATGACACTTTTATCCCGCTGGGGGAACACATTTTATTTAGCATTTTTTAAAGTACTGGTGTTTTTGAAATTTTGGTTATCTCCAAATATATGGTCCATTTTGGTTTAAACCGTAGTATGTTTTGATTGGTGGAGCTCTTATGCATCGGAGTCATCTGGATTCAGTGTGGATTTTGTGACATTTTTACCCGTTATTTAATAATAATATAGAGGGCAGCGCCGTTTTTGTTCTCATCTTACTTATCTAGTAGGAGGAATGGTGCCCTATTATTAGCATCAGTGGGAGGAACAGTGCCCCATCACTGGTGTTTGTGGTTAGAATAGTGCCCCACCACTGGTGTAAGTGGGAAGAATAGTGCCCCCTTGTTGGTGTCAGTGGTAATAATATTGTCCCATTGCTGGTATTAGTTGAATGATTAGTGTCCCATCTTTGGTGTCAGTGGCAGGAATTTGGTGGCTGTTGGTGGCTGTTGGTGTCACTGGGAGAAATGGTGCCCCAAAGGCCTGTTAAAGGCTAACATAGGGCAGATTGAAGACCACTGTCTTAGGTCATAAGACAATACATTTACTAGAGCTTTAATGGGATACCATACTAGACCGATTCTATGTAATATGAAACTGCATTTTACCAATCTAAAGGGCTGTCTGATGAAGATTAATAAATATTTATAAATTGGAGGATATGGTAGCACCATAGAGCACCAAGGACGTTGGGAGATGATACTTTGATTTCAAAAAGTTTTACTTATAGTTTCCAATCAAAAGCAAATTCCCCTCCTTCCTATGTGCAGATTTCTTGCCCTGCCAGGGACAGTTGTGCTGTGTTGCGGAGCTGTGTAAATATAAGGACTAGACGGACAGAGAGACAAATCCTTTAGCAGGTAAAATGGCTCATATACAGTATGTGTACTTTAGTTTTATATATATATATATATATATATATATATATATATATATATATATATATATATCAAACATTTTCTGCACTTATTTATATTTATTAGAGTTAAAAAAAAAGTTCGGAAACTTTTTGAAGAATCTATATATATAGATATATATATATATATATATAGATATATATCTATATAGATATATATATATATATATATAGATCTATATATATATATATATATATATATATATATATAGATCTATATATATATATATATATAACACACAATATATGTAATACAGCACAGTGACATAAGGGTTACAGGGTTACAGCACAGTGACATAACCTATAGCTTTATCAAAATATAACACAGCAACATGGCTTCATATACTGTATACAACACATGAGATACTAAAGAGGTGTAGCCACTTTTTAATCCTTAGGCTCCATGCACACTTGACTTTAAAAAAAAAAAAGTTTGTTCTCTTGGCAGTAAAAAACGCTCACCTCGAGCATTTTTTGTACAAAGTTTAGACAAGTTTAGGAGAGTTTTATGTTTTTTCTGCCAGTAAGCTCCATTCCGAAATGCGAACCAGAAGTTTTTTTTTTCCTGTTTCTAAATGTTGAGCTCCAAATATGCCTCTAATCGTCCTAATGTACATGGACACATAGGATAACACTGAGTAGCTTCTACAGGCAGAACACAAAGCTCTTGTAGAAGCAATGTTTTTTTAAGCCAGTGTGCATGGAGCCTTACATTTAACTTTTGCTTAAAAAAAGGGGGATTCTTCGTTCGCATGTATCGCAATACATGTTCCAGCCGGCCAACTACGTCAAAGTGATCCCTCTCTGGCCAGTCCCTACTCTATCTTGCACATTTGCCAACCTCTTGTTTGCTAAAACAGTGTACTGTTGAGAGTGTGGACCTATAGTGGAAAAGTTCCTGTAAAGCATGGTCCACATTGTTTTAAAGGGAACAAATTCCTTCCTGACCCCATAAGGCAATCAGAAAATTACCTGGATCATGCCAGGGAATTGGTGCAGGATCTCACACCTGCCTCCCCGGACATGTGTGGTTTGACCCAACACTTGGGCAGGCATGAGTTGCTGCATCTATTCCTTGACAAAAAAAGATGGTAAACTTCTAATCTAATGGTGAGTGTTATGATAGAAGCTGCCCAACTAAATGATTTAGAGGAGAAGCCGAAAAACCCCATTAATCCCTAAATCTTGTTGAGAAATTGGTGCAGGAACTCACACCTGCCTCCCCGGACACGCATGGTTTGATCCAGCACATGGGCGAGTGTAAATTTCTGCACCTAGTCCCTAACCTGAAAAGATGATCGTAAAATTCTAATCTGAGGGTGAGCGTTTTTTTAATTTCTTTTTTTAATTTTTTTTTTTATTTAAATGTTAGATGATGGTGAACTTCTAATCTGATGGAGAGTGTTGTTGTTTTTTTTGTTTTTTTGTGTGTGTGTAATATTAGATGATTGCAAACTTCTAATCTAATGGGGAGCGTTAAGATAGAAGCTGCCCATCCAAATGATCCAGAGGAAGGTGAAAAACCCTTCTAAAGCACGGTTTAATTTGCTATAAAAGGGAAAAAATTCCTTCCTGACCCCATAAGGCGATCAGATAACTCCCTGGATCATGTCTTTGAATTGGTTACAGGAACTCACACCTGCCCCCCCCCCGGCACATGCGGTTTGATCCAGCACGTGGACGAGTGTGAATTTCTGCAACTAGTTCCTAACCTGAAAAGATGATAGTAAAATTCTAATCTGAGGGTGAGCGTTTTTTTAATTTTTTTTTTTTTTTTAAATGTTAGATGATGGTGAACTTCTAATGTGATGGAGAGTGGTTGTTGTTTTTTTTTGTGTGTGTAATATTAGATGATTGCAAACTTCTAACCTGATGGTGAGCGTTACGATAGAAGCTGCCCACCTAAATGATCCAGAGGAAGGCGAAAAACCCTTCTAAAGCACGGTTTAATTTGCTATAAAAGGGAAAAAATTCCTTCCTGACCCCATAAGGCGATCAGATAACTCCCTAGATCATGTCTTTGAATTGGTGCAGGAACTCACACCTGCCTCCCCGGACACATGCGGTTTGTTCCAGCACGTGGGCGAGTGTGAATTTCTGCACCTAGTTCCTAACCTGAAAAGATGATGGTGAACTTCTAATCTGATTGATGGAGAGTGTTTTTTTTATTTTTTTTGTGTGTGTGTGTGTGTGTGTGTAATATTAGATGATTGCAAACTTCTAACCTGATGGTAAAAGTAAGCGTTACGATAGAAGCTGCCCACCTAAATATTCCATAGGATGGCGAAAAATCCTTCTAAAGCACGGTTTAATTTGCTATAAAAGGGAAAAAATTCCTTCCTGACCCCATAAAGCGATCAGATGACTCCCTAGATCATGTCTTTGAATTGGTGCAGGAACTCACACCTGCCTCCCCGGACACGTGCGGTTTGACCCAGCACGTGGGCAAATGTGAATTTCTGCATCTATTTTCTGACAAAAAAATATGATGGTAAAATTCTAGTCTGATAGTGTTTTTTAATTATTTTTTTTGTGTGTGAGAGCCCTTGCACACTGGGGCGGTTTGCAGGCGCTATTGCGCTAATAATAGCGCCTGCAAACCGCCCCGAAAGTGCCGCTGCTTTCATTCCAGTGTGCAAGCCCCGAGGGCTTGCACACTGGAGCGATGTGCTGGCAGGACGGTAAAAAAAGTCCTGCTAGCAGCATCTTCGGAGCGGTGAAGGAGCGGTGTGTATACCGCTCCTTTACCGCTCCTGCCCATTGAAATCAATGGGACTGCGTGGCTATACCGCCGGCAAAGCGCCTCTGCAGAGGTGCTTTGTGGTGGTATTTAACCCTTTCTTGGCCGCTAGCGGGGGGTAAAACCGCCCCGCTAGCGGCCGCATACCGACGGTAAAACGCCGCTAGTAATAGCGGCGTTTTACCGCCGACGCCGCCCCCCGCCCCAGTGTGCAAGGGCTCTAATATTAGATGATTGCAAACTTCTGATCTGATGATGAGTGTTATGATAGAAGCTGCCCACTTAAATGATCCAAAGGAAGGCGAAAAACCCCTCTAAAGCATGGTTTAATTTGCTATAAAAGGGAAAAAATTCTCCTTCCTAACCCCATAAGGCGATCGGATAACTCCCTAGATCATGTCTTTGAATTGGTGCAGGAACTCACACCTGCCCCCCCGGACACGTGCGGTTTGTTCCAGCACGTGGGCGAGTGTGAATTTCTGCGCCTAGTTCCTAACCTGAAAAGATGATAGTGAACTTCTAATCTGATGGAGAGTGTTTTTTTTTTTTTTTTTTTTGTTTTGTGTGTGTGTGTGTGTGTGTGTGTGTAATATTAGATGGGTGCAAACTTCTAACCTGATGGTAAAAGTAAGCGTTACGATAGAAGCTGCCCACCTAAATATTCCATAGGAAGGCGAAAAATCCTTCTAAAGCACGGTTTAATTTGCTATAAAAGGGAAAAAATTCCTTCCTGACCCCATAAGGCGATCGGATAACTCCCTAGATCATGTCTTTGAATTGGTGCAGGAACTCACACCTGCCTCCCCGGACACGTGCGGTTTGACCCAGCACGTGGGCAAATGTGAATTTCTGCATCTATTTTCTGACAAAAAAATATGATGGTAAAATTCTAGTCTGATAGTGTTTTTTAATTATTTTTTTTGTGTGTAATATTAGATGATTGCAAACTTCTGATCTGATGGTGAGTGTTATGATAGAAGCTGCCCACTTAAATGATCCAAAGGAAGGCGAAAAACCCTTCTAAAGCATGGTTTAATTTGCTATAAAAGGGAAAAAATTCCTTCCTGACCCCATAAGGCGATCGGATAACTCCCTAGATCATGTCTTTGAATTGGTGCAGGAACTCACACCTGCCCCCCCGGACACGTGTGGTTTGACCCAGCACGTGGGCAGGCATGAGTTTCTGCACCTATTCCCTGGTGTTCGCTGTCCACTTCCTGTGATCTCAAGTCGTCTCTGTGGTGATGTCACTCCAGTGTTGGGGCTGACGCCATCGGCTTCATTTACTCACCGTTGTAAGTAAACTTACGGAAGAGCTGCTGGTGCTTCGGATGTAGCGCTGGCATGCAGGCTTCGACGTACATCAAATCATCCATATCTATTCTTCCCAATGGTGGTGAGCTGGAAACCTGGAAAGAAAAAAAGACATTTATCAATGTTTGCTATATTAGAGAAATTTTGTACAATGCTTCAGTGAATTGCAACCCCTTAATATGTAGAGGATATCACCCAAGAGGAATCCCCAGAACCTTCACTGGTCAGAAGAAGCATTTTACTGGATTGACATACCCTTAAATCTAAACTGATGAATAAAAATTTAATATATTGCAGCTTAGTAGTCTTGTGGTGTGGTGGCTGCATTCATTTTCTTTTTTTAGACTAACTACATTTTTTTTTTTTTTGCAAGTACAGAAAATAGCTGTTGAGCTTGGCAAAACTAAGCGTATTAAAAACAAGGGCATGCAGTGCATTTTACACTGTACTCATGTAAATGTTTGTGCCAACGTTCACATGTGTACATGTACTCTTTTGCAACCGCCTGCATCCTAGTAATGAAGGACGCAAGGCGGCAGTAGCTGCTTGCGTCCTAGCAACCAACAAAAATAGGGTACTTTTGTGCTGTATGCTTGTAAACTTTAGCACTGACATTACATGCATACAGTGTATAGATAAGGTTTTATGTAGAATCTTGCTGCCAGCCAGATCCCAGTTAAAATCAATATGCGCTATGTGAATGGGGCCAAAAAGTCTAACTGCTTTTATTTCCCTCCCCCTCTAATGTGCTTAGATTATTATTTTAATACTTACTGATGACGAAACAAGGTCCTGCTGTGACATCCTTTCCTCTAACGTCTTCCAGCAGATCGTGTTGAAATAGGGGTGTAGTCTTATATTTTTGACCATCTTGCGTCGGTCCTGTTGACGAATCTGAAGGAGCTGTAATAACAAGAGAAACATAAAATTATACAGTGATCGCACAATAACAATAGGTGGACAATATGATAGCTGCAAGTGTCAGCCTACCTAGTTTTTTTTTTTTTAGTGTGCTACTATGTCATTATAGGATCATATCCTAGTGTGTTACATTATTTGTGTATTACTAGACCATCAACGGTTGTTAAAGGATATGTTTACCTTTTAAAAAAAAAATAAAAGCACATTTTTATGGGTAAAAAAATTTACATTCATTTTTTTTATTTATTTATTTTTTTTATTAGGAGCCTGCAAAGCATTGCACCAGCAATCAGCAGATAGTGGGTGCAATCTCTGGCTTCTGCAGACTGTCAGTGTAGCTGTCTCCGTTGAACCTTGTACAGGCAGGCAATAACTGAATGACAGGAAGAATCAATTCCCTGGTAGTCCATTGAGAACTACAATTTTTAAATTGTAACAGTGGGTGCTGGGATCCTTTAAGTGTATATATTGCTAATATAAAAAGTGCCAAACCTAAAGTCCAAGAGTCCAGATTCTTTAAATATTGGTGTAATTTCATAGCAAGGAAACTGAAAACAACCAATGCGTTTCAGGCCTTAGGGATCCCCCCTTTTTTCAGTGGACTCAAATTATATGTAATTAGGAGGATTCAGAAATGGCACAGTCACCAGGGTTAATTATTTGCAGGAAAAACAATGGAGTATATATACGCAGGTTTGATCTAACAGCAAAACGCTAATAATTAACCCTGGTTATTAACAGTTAACCACAATTATTTATACGCATCCTCTGAAATAAGAGTCTTGTTTTTGTTGAGATACTTTTTATGACATGTCTACTGCTAAAGGGACATGGGGACTGTTGCTTTCCTTATGACAACACTAAGGCTGATTAGGTGGCTTTAATAAATGCAGATCCTTCTGCTTAGGAGTTAGTTTGCTTTACTGCATTGATGTATGTAGGTAGGAACCTGCAAAATATTTGCTAACAATGCATAATTGCTTCCTTGGATAGAATTTTGTTCCTCAAGAAAATCTAAAGTTCTAAATATACTTACCCTTTTCAAGATATCACAGAGGTCGGGATCCATTTGGCAAGGATAATCAGGTGTGTTGTTCATCACCTTACTTTTTATGTCATTTGTGTCTTTCTCAGAGCCGGTAAGGAATGGGCGTTTGCCGAGCGCCATTTCATAAATTATTTCTCCCAGTGAGAAAAAATCCGCTGTTGTGTCGTATCTCTCGTAGGAAAGGACCTGTTATTGGGGAGAGAATAAAGATTAGAACATTCAGGATAGGCAGTTTCACCGTGACTCTTTTCTATAATGGAGATTTGTATAATACAACAGTAAACACATTACTTACTTCTGGAGCCATATATGGTGGAGTGCCTGCTGGGGTACTAATCTTAAAGATTGGTGAGAAACCCTTTACTGCTATGCCGAAGTCCGCAATTCTTGCATGGCCAGCCTGGTCCAGAAGAATATTTCCTGGCTTCAGATCTCTGTAGAAATAAAGGAATGGAGAGTAAGCACCATTTGTCATATAATTAAAGAAAAGCGATGTTCAAATACAATATATATTCAGTTATGGGTTTGGTTCAGCTTCTTCTATCTTTTCCCGTAGTGAGATTTGTTTACCCGAGTTCCTAGCTCTGCTATAATCTTTATAAAAGCTCTTGCTTCCCTGCTGGAATTAGTTTTCCAGTTTGTTTTCTTTAGAAGAGTAGAAAAGCCTACTCTGCTGCAGCGAAAGACACATTTTTTTTTTTTGGAAGCAGTGGCCTCTTTACACAGGTCCTGATGTGTCAACAAGACCATATGGAAGGGGAAACAACTGAGGTTGTTCTGGATTCACAAAGAAATAACCGAAGCCGGCGCTGATTCCACCCATTATTTACCCATACCTACAAATAACAATTTTGGTGAAGTGACTCAAAGTCTTTACCTGTGTACGATCTTCTTGGAATGCAGATACTGTATGCCGCAAAGCATTTCCGCAGTGAGTAATCTGTAGGGAAAGAAACATATATATATATATTAGCATCTGGCATCTTTAAGGACTAACGGAAGCTAAAGATAAAATGGGAAACTACTTTCTATAGGTATAGCAGGTATTTGTATGACACTTACCTTAATTTGTCCCCTTTGATTTGTCCTTCTTTTTTCATCAGAGTACGTAGGTCTCCTCCACTCATGTACTCCATCACGTAAAAAAGGTAATCCTGTGTGAAAAGAAGGGATACAGGTTAGACTATAGATATCATTTGGTGGGGGGATTTATAGAGACACACCCCAGGAGACTGTGCAGTGTGGGTTCATATCTATAAAGTTGGGACAATTTACAACTGGCTTCCAGTGTTCTCAGAATTAGCTCTGCACCATCTAAAAAGGAAAACCAGACCAAGAAAATATATAAGCTGCCATCGCTAGACTGTCCTTATGGAAATGCTAGTTTTCTGGCTGTCAGGCTGATCCAGCAATTTCATTATTTTCTGGTTAATTGTCCTTAAAGAGGAATGCAAATCAACAGTCCTGAGTCCCTCCCTCCCACAATTCAACAATCTGTACCTGAATGAGTAATATTCAGGAGGTGGGGGGAGGGGGAAGCGATTTTTACACTTGTGAAATTAAAGCCAGCCATATACAGCTGTGGTTGCAGGAAAGCAATTTGTATGATTCCCCCATCAACACAGACAGTGCTGACAGGGGAAAACCTTCTGCCGAGACATTGCCGCCATCCCCTCCGGGAGTAGACAGTGGTTATTGCTAGCAGCTATAGCAGCTGCTAGTGATAAATGCAAGTAAAATCTAGCAGGCTGGTTGTACACAAGATGATTGATCGATCAACTTGGTACATTAAACCTGCCCATACAAGGTTTGAATCTTGGATGGTGGCTGCTGAACCGGCCAAGATTTGAACCATCTATGGCCTGCTTTAGACTTGTAAAAAAGTCAACATTTGCATAAACAACTATTTTAGGAGGTCTGCATCAGTAATGGAGAGTAATAATGGTAGGTGATGAAAAAAAGTGAAAGACAAGACTTACTTTTGTTTGGAAGGAGCAGTAGAGATGGGTTACGAAGGGACTCTTCTTGACTTTCTTTAGCACTTGAAGCTCTGTGTAAATATCTTCATGGTCCTCCTTAATCAATTTTCTCTTACTGACCATCTTTACTGCCACTAGTTGACCAGTGGCTTTATGAGACGCCAGAAGAACCTAAAGTAGATAAACAGGATATTGTTATTAGATCTCATGGTTGCTCTTGCTCTAGAAATGTGCATATCAGGAGAGTTTATTCCTTAGAACTTGTTCACCCTTACAAAGAAGTTTAATAAGGTGAATAATAAGCACTTCAATGCATTGTATGCATTATGGTCAGATTAACATGCGCTATGAACAAGCCTTTGGATAAATTGTTGTTTTTGCTTACCTTCCCATAGGCCCCTTTTCCAAGTATCTTATGGAATGTGAAGTCATCGATGGACAGCGCATTTGACTTGTCCTTTATGGTCCTGATGAATTGGTCAAGTGGTGTTGACGATGTATTCGTGACAAGTTTGCCTCTGCAGTCGTTGGTGGGGAGAGTGAACCATCTCCAGCAGGTTCTTCTACCAATGATGGCTGCTGCCGATGGTGCTTGCTTGCTCTCTGGGGAGCTGATAATTGGCTCACTCTCATCACTTTTTAGAGCAACTGGAGCTTGCTCTCTGATGTTGTTGGCATCTTCGCATTGAATTGGCTCACTTTTCAGGTCGCTGTTTGAAGCACTGCTGGCTGGGGCCAGTGGAATAAGCTCTTCGGTGCTTGGAAACTGTTGGCTTAGCTTGCGTGCGCTGGTGACTTGATCCTGTGGTTGTCCTTGACTTTCACTGCTGGCTGGGGCCAGTGGAATAAGCTCTTCGGTGCTTGGAAACTGTTGGCTTAGCTTGCATGCACTGGTGACTTGATCCTGTGGTTGTCCTTGACTTTCACTGCTGGCTGATGCCAGTGGAGTTGGCTTAGCCACATTAATGAATGGAGCTGGCTTGCTCTCATCATTAATTGGAATTGGCAGAGCCAGCAATTTGACGTTGGAGGAATCAGCATTTGCCACTAGAAAGAGAGAAAAAATATTTTATTCCTTTTATTTACACATTATTAATTTATGTTACATTGAGTCTGCTGACATTAAAACTGATTTTTTTATTTACACATATGAATGTGATTTGTGTTATGTAAAAATATTAGCCCTTTGTGTGTTACTGTCTTTAACATGCTTCTCTTTCTAATGAACAATTCTATACATACACGGACAACATGATAGTCATCAACCCTTGAAGTTAGTTAGCTCTCAGTGCAGTCCCCTAATAACCATATATCAGGCACCTGAAAAATAGCAGTCTCATCTGATATCTCAGAGCAATGGGATTTTAGGGTACAAAACCACTGATATGCTAATAGAGAGCAGCCATATTGGTTCATTGCATATGCAGGTTGTGCTTCCTGCTTAGTAGTGTTTCTCCAGTTGGGTTCTATGAGGTCCATGAGACAGGCAACACAATGTCCAGCTGAAGGCTGCCCATGGCAGGTTGACAATGCTACTGCTAGGAAGTGCTATTCCTGGTGGGATCTTCATGTCGATCACATTATGCATATGTATGGCTTTAAGGAGGGTGAACCCAATAGCAATACCCACACGTTTAACATATGCAAAAATGGCATCTAAGGTTTTTAGGCTGAGAGCGTTTTCACTGTTGCTCCCAGCACAGCTCTGGGTTCTGGTTATGGGGTCATGCGCAATTTACCTTGTAGTGCGCTAATGATGTCATCGGCGATGCGCTGTGAGGAAACTGTTAAGGCCCTGCGTGCCATTTCTTCACAAGCAAGTGCCGCAACTGAAAGCTCCCACGTGCATGCGTGGGAGTAACGTCACGCGACTCCGGACAACCATAGAGCCAGAGTCTGCGGTCCCGGAAGAAAGAGGGGCGAAGATGGATGCAGCCACCAGCGGGGACAGTGCAGGCTTGGTTTGTGCCACATAATGGGCTAGTATACTTTTACTTTGCAGGGGGAAAAAGAGGAAGTAAAACCCATCAGAGTTTACTTCCTCTTTAAAGTGTTTAAGTGTTTTGGATTTGTCTGTGACATCTATTCATTGCACACAATGCAGTGTCAGTGCCATGCAATTTCACCCTCCATGGATTTTTTACCCCTAATAACGGAAGACTTACATTTGCCTTCAGTCGGTGACTTTTTTTAGGCTAATTGCACCTTAACCACTTCAATACCAGCATTTTTTTCCATTTCTAAAAAAAATGTGTCAAAAAACAAGATCACCTTGGGGTGGTCACTTTCCAAAAAAGGGGTCGTTTTTTGAGTGTTTTCAGAATGCCCTGTTTGATATGTTTTATAATAGAATGTAAGGGAAAGGGCTTTTTTTTAGTCTCCCCCCCTCCCCTCCTTGTTTTGTTAAAATTAATAATAAAAAAAGCTTATTAAGTACTTATTAAATACCACCAAAAGAAAGTGCTATGGGGGAGATTTACTAAAACAGGTGTACCTGTGTATAGTAGCCAATCAGTTTCTAACTTCAGTTTGTTCAATTAAATGGTGACAATTAGCCCTGGTTCACATTGATGCGAGTTGGTATGCAATTTGACATGTCAAATCGCATGCCAAATCGTCGGCAATGGCAGCGTCCAAATTGGTGTATGACGCAGCATTTGTGGCGCCGCACCAATTCCCAAAGGTAGTTTCTGTACTACTTTTGGTGATTTTGGGGTGCAATTTCCATTGACATCTGTGCAGAAACCCGCACAGATGTCTCTGAAATCGCCCCCGAAGTCGAGACTGACATGCGGGAATGAAATCGTGTGAGTTCAGCTGAACTCGCACAATTTAATTCCCGCAGTCAGTGTGAACCTAGGCTAAAACCTGGAAGCTGATTGGTTACTATATACAGATGCACCAGATTCTGGGTGCACCAGTTTTAGTAAATCCCCTCCTATATGTCTCCAAAAATGGCATATTTTGGGTTCAGCCTGCATTCACTCCTGAGCAAAGCAATTTTTTAGGCATTTGTGCCTACATATACCTTGATCTAAAAACGGATTTCAAGAATTTTACACGTATGTACATGTATATTCAAGATTTCAGGTGTTTTTGTTTTAGCCATGGGAAAGCTCTAGGGGGGGAGGAGACAAGTTGTTTTTCCAAAAATTGAAAAAATTATTTGGGCATTCCCATTAAAATGCTATGCGGCCAAACACCAAATCTGCCTCAAAAGTAATTCACTTGGCTATTGAAGCTTCAGGCTTAGAACTACAGAGGTCTGAGCGCTTATGTGTGAGCAGCCGCCATTGTAATACATTGGGATTTTTGGATATTGATGTTGGAGGTTGGAGTTACAACATGTCCAGGTGCTCTGATTCCAACTGTCACAGCCACAGATGTCCAACTGCCAACTGTCACCACACTGAAGACTGAAAAATGTCCTTGTAATAAAGGGAACATAGTGTGTGTGTGTGTGTGTGTGTGTGTGTGTGTGTGTATGTATGTATATATATTTATATTTATACCTCATACATTATATTGTATATCCTGTTCCCTATTTCAATACTTACCTATATCATCTATTCCTCTCTGTTTTTTATGAAAACAGGGTAAGACTCTGCTTAAAATTGTCTTAGCCCTCTGTACAATTGCACTACACCCTCTCCTTTTTGGGGCAGTAGCATTGTCCTGTTCAAATTCCTCTTTGATGCTGTTCAGATAAACCTTCTGAACCTGATAAACCTTAATTCTTCTCATGTTTAGCCTTGCCATTATTAAATAATGAGCAAATCTTCAGAGCACAAGAAAAACACTTCCTCTCTCTTCAAATGATCAAATGATCTGATGCCTACAGTACTGGCTGAGGCTATATGCCTGTAACAGTGGGTGGGCTTAGTGACATCATAGTGACATCATAGTGTGGACAGTTGTTATGGCAACAGTGACCGTTATTTTTCAGTGATCTGATGCCTACAGTACTGGCTGAGGCTATATGCCTGTAACAGTGGGTGGGGCTTAGTGACATCATAGTGTGGACAGTTGTTATGACAACAGTGACCGTTATTTTTCAGCTGAGTGCAGAGATTTGAAAATGTTGTTTACAGAACTATAAATAAACATTCTCATCTGCCTGGAAAGCTAAAATTCAGCCATATAAGTGCAATTACTGTGATTGTAATGTCCATATCTCACCTCCCAACACCCATTCATTTTTTATTTATTTTTAATCTCTTAACAGATTAGCAGAGGAATGAATAACTGACATACTGTACATTTCCAGACATAAAGAGTATACAGAAATATTGCCATCAGCAAAAATTTTACAGTCGTGTCTATGGTATAGAAAGTTGGTTGGTGACATACATTAATTAAAGTGATACTAAGAGAAGGGTTAATTACCATAACTCATTCCTTTTAACCACTTGAAGGCTGCCTTTTCTGGCACTTTTTGTTTACAAGCTTAAATCAGTATTTTATTCTAAAAAATTACTTCTAACCCCAAACATTATATATATATAATATATATTTTTTTTAGCAGAGACCCTAGGGAATTAAATGGTGATCATTGCAATTTTTTGTCTCACACGTGTATTTTTGTGTATTTGCGCAGCAGTTTTTCAAACATAATTATTTCGGAAAAAATACTCTTAAATGAATAAAAAAAAAAAAAAAAAAAAAAAAATACCTTTCTTTAGGTTTCTTTAGAACATCCTTTAAAGTTGAATACTGTAATTGAATGCAATCCCCTTTTTGTGGGACACAATCTTTTCTCGCCCGGATAGGCCTCTCTCACTTGCCTAGCAGCCAGTACGTAGCACGAACAAAAGTCTCTGCCACAGACTTGCTTGAAATAAACCCGTACGATCCTCTGCCACAGGATGTATTGGTTCACGATGAATGTCAGACACAGTACTTGGACCTCTAAGCCAACCCGGCAGTACTATGCAGTAAGATTACTTCAGGATACGTCCTCCAACCGAGTCACCAGGCCCCTCTCCAGACCAGCACTCTGTATGGTCCTTCCATGACGGGTCCTCCCCTGGGATCTCCTCGGTTGTCCAGCTTCTTCCTTCTGGATAGACAGCTCAGGACCATTCCTCGGCTGCTGTGGTAGGCCCCAGACAGGCTTCTGGGCCCACCCACGCACCGCAGCGATGCGGGCCTCCGGAACGGAGGACCACGAGGTGGTACTCTAACACATACCAGTCAGCCAGGAGGGCCAGCAGGTGGCTGAAAACGAACCCCTAAACATGGCGTCTGTCCCATAAATACCCTCTCCCAGAATGCAACTCGGAGGACCACCTCCACCGAGTTTTCTCCGGGACAGAGGAGCACTCATTCGCTTTAACACGTTGCTTTTCCAACACCCGCCGATGGTGACAACGACACCCACCGGCACAATGTGGAACTACACGCAACGTCAGCCAAGCTGGAACAGAGGCAAATCTAACTTCCTATAACAAGCAATTCACTAAATTTACCTATCAGATGGTAGATCATAAATCTACCAGCGCTACATATATATATATATATATATATATATATATATATTTTAGGAGAGACCCTAGGGAATAAAATGGTGATCATTGCAATTTTTTGTGTCACACGTGTATTTTTGTGTATTTGCGCAGCAGTTTTTCAAACGTGATTATTTTGGAAAAAATACTCTTAAATGAATAAAAAAAAAGCAAAACACAATATATACGCAATATATATCTCCATAGGCAACGCTTTAAAAATGTTTCCAGGTTATTTTGAAAACCAAATAAACAAATTGAAAAAGAAAAATTGTTTCCAGGTTACCTGTTTAGAGTTAGAGGAGATCTAGCGCTAGAATTATTGATCTCTCTAATGTTTGCAGTGATACTTTACATATGCGTGTGTGACTTGTGTATGTGTTCGTTTCTGCACGCAGGCACGGAGGGATATGGGGCGCTTTCATTTTTTTTTTCTCATTTATTTTATTTTTATACTGTCCCTTTAAAAAAAAAAAATTAATCACTTTTATTCCTATTAAACATCCCTTGTAATAGAAATAAGGATGACAGGTCCTCTGTATGGAGAGATCTGGGATCAAAAAGACCCCAAATCTCTTCTTTACCTTTTAAAAGCAAAAGATAAAAAAAAAAAATTATGGTTTACTTCCGCCCTAGATCGGAAGTGACATCATGACGTTGCTCCGGTCCTCCAAGGCCATAGAGGCGATCAGAGACAATCTGGAACTCTGTCACAGAACTCTGGTTGCCTCTGTGACCAGTCATATTAAACGGTAAGCTCGAGAAACACATCTCCTCCCATCGCTTCTGAAAGCGATCCAGCAGCTAATGAGCCATGAGAAAGCCAGCCACTCGCTGAAAAAAAAAAATACTGGGGTTATGGCTGATAGCTTCAGCCATAACCCTGGTAAACCTCTTGCAAACCGCAACATATATATGCGTATTGCGGTCGGCAAGTAGATAAATCATATATATCATGACACTGTGTTTCTTGTTTTTCCTTATTCCTG
Source organism: Aquarana catesbeiana (assembly GCF_042186555.1). Classification (NCBI taxonomy): domain Eukaryota; kingdom Metazoa; phylum Chordata; class Amphibia; order Anura; family Ranidae; genus Aquarana; species Aquarana catesbeiana. The sequence continues at coordinate 47,458,908 of NC_133333.1, read as the reverse complement.
CAGCCCTGTTATGTGGTCATGAGATCTCTCTCTGTTCTTTGGCTTCTTCAGGGAAAGATCCTTGGGAGGGGCTTCTGTTACTATAGTATGAGTAAGTCTGCACAGCCCTGATTGGCGCTCCGCCAGTCACATGACTAAAAAAGAAAAACTTTCAGAAGAGCAATTCAAATTAAATGATAAATATTAAAAAGTATGTTATAGCTCCCTATAAATCTTTATTGAACATCAGATTTGTATTTTTTGTGTAATAATATGGTGTGGGCAGAGTCAAAGATGATTGACATTTTGTTCAGAAGACGTCTGCATCCAAGGCTCTTTTTTACTGTATAGGTATTGGCAATTACATTTGATCCACTTTAGCTCCATGCCTCTTCTGGCACTTTTTGTTTACATGTAACAATCACTATTTTTTGCTAGAAAATTATTTGGAACCCCTAAACATTGTATATTTTTAAAACAGAGGCCCTAGAGAACAAATTGGTGGCCGTTGCAATTTTTTAATGCCGCACTATATTTGCGCAGCAATTTTTTCGAACACAATTTGTTTTTGAAAAAAGACACTTTTTTGAAAAAAAATTTTTTTTCAAGCATATTTTTTATTGTTAGATTGAACAATACAGAGAAAGTTAAACATTGCTGAGTTGAAAACAAAAAACATATAGTATAATATTAAAGGATAAGTTCACCTTCTGTAACATGTTACATGTTACGCCCATATTCGGGGTATGAACGGACCGGCCCCCGCACCTCCCTGATCCCCGCTGTGACAGCTAGCAAGGTTCTTCTCCCTCCCTGCTAGCATTTGCAATCTTTTAAAAAATGTGGCCGAGCGGGGCTCCGCCCCTACCCACCCACATCACTGATTGACAAGGCTATGTGCAGCCTTTGCAGCTGTCGGCTTGTAGTTTTCAATGAACTACCATGGCACTGTGGAGTGCTGTATTAGTTCATTCATGCTTCTTGTCAGATTGTATCTGCTTGGCCGTACGGGATGTACAGGGAAGCAGATACACCGACAGATCTGGCGGAGACCTGCATGGCACCAGCGGTCTGCTGATCTCTGGTGCAATGCTTTAGAGGCTCCAAAAAATAATAAATGTATATTTTTTTACCTGCAAAAAAAGTGCGCATTTATTCTTTATTTACAAAAACGTAACTTATCCTCTAAGTAGCAGTATACCCGCCCGGCATGAATATAGGAACGGTTGAAAAGGAACAGCGAATAAATGTGAGTTGCACGTTATGCTGACATACACAGAAAATGATAAAGTCACATTGTGTATAGTAGCAGTATTGATACCAATCACAGAGAAATAGAATTCTGAAATACATATGCCTTGGCCCCTGAGGCAAAACACTGATTGGGCTGTCACTAGGCAACTAGACTGATGAACTGTTATCCAGATTAGGGTTGCCACCTGTTAGGGATTCACCCGGACAGTTCTGGATTGGAATTATGCGTCCAGGTTTCAGACTGTCTGAGACCCTACACATTATTCAGGCCGGACTATGGCCTCCCAGCAGGGTTGATGGTTGCAGTTGTCTAAGTTTAGAGTGTCTGTTACACGCTTTCACACTGCCCAAAGCCAACACTATCAATCCCCCCCAAACACACACACAGGTGGAAAAGGAGAGTGGGCTCAATCTGCACCTCTTTCTCCTGCCCCTACCCCTCTCCTGCCCACACTCCAATCCCCAGCGCTGTACCTCAGAAAAGGAAAGTGGGGATGGGAAATTTGAAGCCCAGCAGCCTCAGATACATCTGGATGAGAGGTGCTGACTGCCAAGGAGTGAGTGAGCTCACCATCCATCCCTGTACATAACTGAAGTCTCCCCCCTTATCTCTCCTGCCTCTAAGTGAGTATGCTAAGGTAAATCAGGGTTCTCAGAGCACTCATTACATCAGACCTCCCCTTTATACCAGAGGCCACAGTGTTCCCCATTACATCAGAGTCCTCTCTGTACACCAGAGCATCCCTTACATCAGAGCCCCGCCTTACAGTGTGGGGGAACTCTGCAGACTCTGATGTAAAGGGGGAACTCTGTGGACTCTGATGTAAAGGGGGAACTCTTGTGATTAACTTCATATAATTAGAAATGTTGTTCAATAGCAACATCTATGTGTAGCACTTTCCCCCGAAGGAGCTGCTGATTTAAAATTTATATCCGTAATTCACGTTAACCGCCCAACCCTCGCAGCCCATAGATTTAAAACTCACAGTCCTTAATGCTTTTTCTCTTGCTTTATTCATTAACATGAACTGGGACGGGAGAAGGACTTCTTTTGAGATGCTCTTTGTTACATTATCATCTTTCAATGGCTTTTACAGGAAAACTATAATCAATTGCGGATAGTTGGGAAATCACTTTGTGTTATTTCCTAAATCAGGGAAGATGGAAGTAGATTTGATAGAGAATAATTGATAAAGAGTCACTCTGAATAACTTCTTCATCTGTATGACTTTTAAAGAACAGTCCGTATCTCTATATGTGTGCTGGCAGTTTCACTGCTACTTTTTTACCACTACTTCCCATCTGCATGGTACTTCCAAGTTGAGCTAAAGAAAAGTCACTCTGAATAACTTCTTCCCGCTTGACTGATTGGAATCCCGGGCATTGCTGAACCTAAAGTCACAGGCCATCACCGCCCATCTCACCGACTTGCGTACCAACAACCCTCAGCCTCTGGTAGTACCCTTCCCTTGGGCTTTCACTCACGTGATCAATAGTCCATGTGTCACTCATAAACGATCGATCGCCCAGTTTCCTTCCGCTTTGTTGCTACTTCTTCCGCAATGATTCTTTGTTCCCTTTCCTTCTTTATGGCACACTCCTTTCCCCGCAAGGGCGGCCAACGACACCAGCGACTACATGCTGTACAGTGTCATCCACTCCTCTACGGATGTCGGTTCCCCACCCTGCACGGAGGGGGGGACTCCGTTGGCCCCCCCGGAGGGGGAACCTCTCCCCTCTGGGAACCAGGCTGGGCTTCTCCAAGCTCTAACAGGAAAAAACAAAAAAGCCCTCTGACCATGTGACCTGGCTTTTATACGAGAGTCCCAGGGAGTTGTCCAACAAATTAATGATTGGCCGAGACTCGCATACAAACTACCTGTCACTCAGAAGGAAATTAACAACAGACAGGCCTGCTGTAATAGCACAAGCCTGTATGCATTAACCTGACATAGAAACTACCAGGAAGGGTCATTTACCTAAAAGTAGGTGCCCGCTACATTTGCATAGTTTATCTATGCATACTAAGAATAAAAATTGATGTGCGACACTGAAGTGTTCGGGTTTGACTTGAAGAAAAGGTGGCAACCTTAATCCAGATAAGGTATCTGAATTGCAATCTATTGGTCCCAGGCTCCATGGACACTTTTTTGAATTTCAATGCACAAAAACACAAAGGCAATGCTTTAAAAAAATGTTCAGGTTATTTTGAAAAGGAGGCCTAGCGCTAGGATTATTGCTCTCTCTCTAACCTTTGTGGTGATACTTTACATGTGAGGTGCGAACAGCATTTAGTTATGCGTGCGTGACTTGCGTACGTGTTCGTTTCTGCATGCGGGCACGGAGGGATGGGGGTGCTTTCATTTTTTTTTCTTATTTATTTTATTTACCCGGCGGGGGCAGCACCCCACAGCTGATAGAAACATCAGCTGCAGTGCCGACATTGCTGGACTCCAGGACAGGTAAGTGTCCTATTAATAAAAACCAGCAGCTGCAGTATGTGTAGCTGTTGGCTTTTAATTTCTGCAGTGGTGGGCGGACCTCCGATTTAAGGCAGGCATCATTTTTCCTGTAAACAAATCTCATAGATGGACATGCTATAAGCCTAGGTTCACTAGTGTTGCTGCATAATCATGCATTTTTATAGCGCATTTTTGTTCTTTTTTTAATTGCATTTTGATGGGTCTTCATGCGTTTTTGTTTTTTTTAAAGATGATGTTACACCGAGTGAATAGATGCCAAACATGTCACGCTTTAAAATTTTATTATCAATAGGTGACACTTTTAAAAGCCTTTACACTTTAGATTCACACAGGAAGTCTAGTTATAGAGTTACCGCTTATTATTTGACATTCACGGTGATAGCTCAGATGTGTGGGACGATCGCTGTGTGAGGGATCACTTTTATATTCCTTGTGATAACAATAGGCAGTGACCGGTACTCTTTATGGAGAGATCTGGGGTTTATTAGACTCCAAAACCCTCCTTTACCCTTAAAAGCATTTAATCACACCAAGATCAGTCTGATCAAATGTTTTTCATTTTTTAAAATGGCGCTGTTCTAATCTTTGTTTGGCTCTATGATCAGCCAGCGAATGCAATGGCTGGTCAATCGAATACCTCTCCAACTTTTTGCGATGGAAACGAGGGACACCTATTAGCGAAAGTATGTAGGCATAGGACGCACCCCCGATCCCCATCCCCCACGTCACACCCCCTTAAAGGAGAATTCTGCAAAAAAAAATATTAGTTAAAGCCACAAGTGCTTTTTTTTTACCACTACTATTCTTTTGTATTGGTTTTAAAATTTACAAATGCAGCAATTTTAGAAATGATATGAAAGGTTTAGCACTAGAGAACACTTTTTGAAAGATAAAAAGTGCATTTTATATACAACTATATGGATCGGACCAAAATGAGGGACAAATGAGGGACAGAGGGACTTTGTTCTAAATCAGGGACAGTCCTTTAGGACAGTTGGGAGGTAAGCGATCGGGTGGGCTGGGACAGCCCGAGAAAGTCGCAGAAGGGGGGGATGTCCCCTCCTGCTGCTTGTTAGGCACTTCACGCCGATCTTATGCAAATATGCGGCCCCACTGGACTGGGGTTTTTTTTTTTGTGTGGCTGCGTATTTGCATATCTCCCTTTGTGCTGGGAATGCACAATCTCTGCCTGCAATGGGGACCGAAAATTTATGGCAGGGAAAGCTTAAAGCGGAGTTCCACCCAAAAGTGGAACTTGTGCTCATTTGTCTCCCCCCCCCCCCTCCGGTCCCACATTTGATACCTTTCGGAGGGGAGTGGATACCTGTCTTTGACGGCTAACCTGTTCTCACTTTTGGGAACCACAGCCGCGGCTGTTGATGTCACCGATCGGCTCCCTTCTCCTTTCCCTGCCACCGGGCCAGTAGGAGAGAGGAGCGGAGCCTCGCACATGCGCAGTAGGGTTCCAGGCATGAAGCCGTAAGGCTACACTGCCGGGTTCCCTCACCCGCAATGGCAGGGGCAGCACCCGACAGCTGATGGAAACCTCAGCTGCAGGGCCAACATCGCTGGACTCCAGGACAGGTAAGTGTCCTATTATTAAAAGCCAGCAGCTGCATCGGTGGGCGGAACTCCGCTTTAAGGCAGGCATCATTTTTTTTTCCTGTAAACAAATCTCTAGGTTCACTAGTGTTGCTGCATAATCATGTGTTTTTATAGCAAATTTTTGTCATTTTTAACTTGCATTTTGATGGGTCTTCATGCAATTTTTTTTTGTAGGAGGAGGAGCCTGGATTTTATATACAAAAAATGTACTAAAAATGCATGTACAGTACATGCGTTTTTCATTGCTCGATTCCCCCATCAACACAGTCAGCGGGGAGCCTTCCCTGATAGCAGAACACAATGATTACTGCTATGGCTCAGCGAGAATGATTCCCCCATCCACATCAATGTGTGGGGGATTGGGGAATCAGGTCAGTTTTATGTTCAACTTGATGGTTGAATTGAAAAAAAAAAACCTGACGCATGTGAGGCCAGTTTAAAGTGGTTCTAAAGTCTAAACATTTTTTACCATAATGCATTCCTTACATTAAGGTAAAAAATATTTAGGCATCAGCGTCTCCCCTCCCGTCTCCCCTCACCCCCTCTTTTACTTACCTGAGCTCTTCATTCGGTCCAGCGCTGTGCACATCTGCTGCTCTTCTCTCCGGGTCTCACTAGGTGTGCTGGGGCACCGGGAGCTGTTGGCTTCCACTGCTGTCAATCAAAGCCAGTGACGAGGGAGCGGGGCCATGCCCCGCTGTCTGTGTCAATGAACGCAGCAGTGGGGCTCGGGAGCGAGCCTGCATGAGTGTCCCCATGGGAACAGACTTCCTATTGGGGACACCAGCAAAAGAGCAGGAGCGTCGACGGGGGTTTGGGCTTATCGACTTTTTTTTTTTAATGTTACCTTTACAATCTCTTTAAGACCATTTTACTCCTTGAAAAACGAATTTGAATGCAGCCTAACTTGTTATAAAGTTTATATTTATCCCTTTCATGACTAAGCCTATTTTTGAAATTTGGTGTTTACAAGTTAAAATCCGTATTTTTTGCTAGAAAATTACTTGGAACCCCCAAACATTATATATATATTTTTTTAGCAGAGAATATAGAGAATAAAATGGAGATTGTTGCAATAATTTATATCACACGGTATTTGTGCAGCGGTGTTTTAAACGCAAATTTTGGGGAAAAGGGACACTTTCATGAATTTTAAAAAATCCAAACAGTAAAGTTACCCAATTTTTTTTACATAATGTGATAGATGATGTTACGCCGAGTAAATAGATACCAAACATGTCGCGCTGTATAATTGCACGCACTTGTGGAATGGCGACAAACTACGGTACCTATGAATTTCCATAGGCGACGCTTTAAATTTTTTGACGGTTACCAGGTTAGAGTTACAGAGGGGATCCAGTGCTAGAATTATTGCTCTCGCTCTGACGATCACAGCGATACCTCACATGTGTGATTGGAACACCGTTTACATATGCGGGTGCGACTTCCGTATGTGTTTTCTTTGCGCGAGCTCGCGGGGAAAAATTTTTCTTATTAATTTTATTTAATTATATATTTATAAATTGTGTTTAAAAAAAAAAATTTGATGACTTTTATTGCTGTCACAAGGGATGTAAACATCCCTTGTGACAGTAATAGGTGGTGACAAGTACTCTTTATGGGTCTTTTAGACCCCCGATCCCTCCTTTGCACTTCAAAGTATTTAGATCGCCGAAAACGGCGATTCTGAATACTGTGTATTTTTTTAAAACCGGCGCCATTGGCAGCCGAGTAAACAGGAAGTGACGTCATGTCGTTGCTTCCGTGTTTACGATTAGGAGGCTGGAACGAAGCCGCCCACGTCTTCGTTAAAGCCGGTCCCCAGCTGCCGGAGGCAGCCGATTGGTCACCGGGCCTCCCGATCGAACGGGAGGCCCGGTAAGAGCGGCGGGAGGCAGTGGAAGGGGGAAGTCCCCTCCCGCTCTTCCGGTATAACAGCCGAGCGGCTTTTAGCCGCATCGGTTGTTATACTCGGATAGAAGATTGCCCGCTCTAAAGAACGGTACCAGGATGATGCCTGCAGCTGCGGAAAGCCGAGTACGCACATCTGCGTATGCTCAGCGGGAAGGGGTTATTTAACACAACATTTCATAGAAATACATTATTTACATATTTATCGTAGAATCACTTAATAAAAATAAAATAAAAATGGCCTTACAACAGACGCAGCAGTTATTAAGAATTCTTTTTTCCACTTTTTTTTCTGTTGACTTCTGAATGGGATGACCTCTTCATACTCCGAATAGGATGGATGTGTTTGAAATGTTGGCTGCTTCGTTGCTCGGTTATCTTGTAGCTGCAAGTAATGTCACGGTGTGAATGATTTAAATTACAACAAATATAATAATTGTATCAGGAGAAGATAGTAGAGATACAGTATCTCACAAGTGAGTACACCCCTCACATTTTTGTAAATATTTTATTCTATCTTTTCATGTGACAACACTGAAGAAATGACACTTTGCTACAATGTAAAGTAGTGAGTGTACAGCTTGCATAACAGTGTAAATTTGCTGTCCCCTCACAATAACTCAACACACAGCCATTAATGTCTAAACCGCTGGCAACAAAAGTGAGTACACCCCTAAGTGAAAATGTCCAAATTGGGCCCAAAGTGTCAATATTTTGTGTGGCCACCATTATTTTCCAGCACTGCCTTAACCCTCTTGGGCATGGAGTTCACCAGAGCTTCACAGGTTGCCACTGGAGTCCTCTTCCACTCCTCCATGATGACATTGCGGATCTGGTGGATTTTAGAGACCTTGCGCTCCTCCACCTCCTGTTTGAGGATGCCCCAGGTTTGCTCAATAGGGTTTAGGTCTGGAGACATGCCTGAAAACCCTCCCTTACCAAAATGGGTAAAAACTTTTTTCTTTACCTTTAGTTCTACTTTAAGCCACTAGGTGATTCTGTGTTTAACCACAATACCGGGCACTTTCACCCTATTCCTACCCAGGCCAATTTACACAACAGTAATGTATATTTGATTTTCATTTTTTAAAATCTTGTGACAAAAAATTGGATCTTCTAAATACTCACTATGCCTCTTATCAAATTCCTTGTGGTGAGGGGGGTGTTTGTAGTATTCTGTTATTTCAGGGACAATATGATGAAATTTGCCCTTTGAAAGCCTAAAGGTGGTCATTGGTTTTTGGCCCAGGTACACGACTAGGCTCCCAAAAAGTCTCCCATGTGGTATCCCAAAATAGCAGAATGTGTTTTGGGGTGTAATTCCACATATACCCATGGCATGTGTGAGAACTATATCATTAACCTGTTATGGACCGCCCCACGCAGATGTACTGCTGCAGGGGGGTCCTCCTGTGAGAAATCATGTTTCTGTAGGTGATTTTGTGCACTGGGTCTGGGGAGCGACCCGCCAGCAACTCGCTGCTGTTGTGATTGGACACAGCGGAAGCCCATCAATGGGTCCGCCGGGGACATGCCGATCGTTCTCAGGAGAGGCAGAACGGCAGTCTGTCTATATAAACAAGGCAGACCTTCGTTCTGTGAGAAGGGAAGATGGAAATATTGTGTTCCTGCTAAACAGGAACGCAAATCTCTGTGTTCCCCCAGTCAAAGCACCCCCCCCCCACTGTTAGAAAGCACTCCCTAGGAGCAGGTTTAACTCTTTGATTGCCCCTGAAGTTAACCACTTAAGGACCGGGCCTCTTTTTTAGATTTGTTGTTTACAAGTTAAAAACATTTTTTTTTTTTGCTAGAAAATTACTTAGAACCACCAAACATTATACATTTTTTTTGTAACACCCTAGAGAATAAAATGGCGGTCATTGCAATACTTTCTGTCACACCGTATTTGCGCAGCAGGCTTACAAGCGCACTTTTTTTTTTTAAAAATACACTTTTTTTAATTAAAAAATAAGACAACAGTAAAGTTAGCCCAATTTTTTTATATTGTGAAAGATAATGTTATGCCAAGTAAATTGATACCCAACATGTCACGCTTCAAAATTGCGCCTGCTGGAATGGCGACAAACTTTTACCCTTAAAAATCTCCATAGGCGGCATTTAAAAAATTCTACAGGTTGCATGTTTTGCGTTACAGAGGAGGGCTAGGGCTGGAATTATTGCTCTCATTCTACCGATCGTGGCGATATTTCACATGCGTGGTTTGAACACAGTTTTCATAAGCAGGCGCTACTCACATATGCGTTCGCTTCTGCACGCAAATTCGGCTGGACGGGGCGCGTTTTAAAAAAAAAAAAAATTTCATATTTATTTTACCTTTTTATTTTTTATTTTTACACTGTTTTTTTTAAAACAAATGTGTCACTTTTATTCCTATTACAAGGAATGTAAACATCCCTTGTAATAGAAAAAAGCATGACAGGACCTCTTAAATATGAGATCTGGGGTCAAAAATACCTCAGATCTCATATTTACACTAAAATGCAATAAAAAAAAAAAATTGTCATTTAAAAAAATTATTTAAAAAAATGGCTCTTTAAGATCTATGGGCGGAAGTGACGTTTTGATGTCGCTCCCGCCCTGCAGTGTCATGGAGACGGGTGGAGGCCATCTTCCCCTCACTCGTCTCAATGCACAGCCACAGGTAGGATCCGATTTGGCTCCAGAGCTGCCAACAGCTCAGGTAAGCGGCGGAAGGCACCAGATCGAGGCAGGAGGCCCCTCTCCCGCCGCCGATAAAAGTGATCTTGCGGCAAATCTGCTGCAGAGACCACTTTTATCTTGTACCTGACGAACAAGGCGATACCTGGGCTATGGCAGCTAGCTGCTGCCATAACAACGATATCTGTCCCCAAAGTGAGGATGTATATAGTCATGCGACGGTCCGGAAGTGGTTAACCCCTTTTCTGCCAGTGTCAGTACAGTGCATTTTTTTTAGTATAGGTGTCACTGGTCCCCAAAAAGTGTCACTTAGTGTCAGATTTGTCCGCTGCAATGTCGCAGTCTCGCTAAAAATTGCTGATCTCTGCCATTACTAGTAAAAAATAAAATAAAAATTCAATATATATATCCCATAGTTTATGGACGCTATAACTTTTGTGCAAACCAATCAATATATGGTTATTGGGATTTTTTTTTACCAAAAATATGTAGCAGAATACATATTGGCCTAAATTGATGAAAAAATTTGATTTTTTTTTTTTTCAATTGGTCCTTTTTTTTTTCTAGAAAAAAAATGCAGGAGGTGATCAAATACCACCAAAAGAAAGCTCTATATGTGTGAAAGAGAGGACTTTAATTTTATTTGGGTACATCGTCGCACGGCCGCGCAATTGTCAGTTAAAGTAAAATAGCCTGGTCATGAAGGGGGGGTAAACCTTCTGGGGCTGAAGGGGTTAAACTGACAATGTTGTATTAAAAAAAATAGAATTTAAAAAAAAATAATTATCCAAAAACTTGGTAAAATTGGTAAAAAATTAAGGAAACCTTGGTTCACCTTCACTTTATCAGAGAATTATAAAAAAATAACCTCCAACTAACTCCCTTTAGGGATCCCCCTTACTTTGTCTTCCTCATGTTAATTTATTTTAACTTGCTACAATATACTCCTTCTATATACTTTGGTACATGTACGTATGCTATATATATATACTTGTGTTTACATGCAATTATGATTCGAGCGAAAAGGACATATTTACAGGGTGGGTGGGACTTTCCAAAGTCCCACCCTCCCTGTAAATATGTCCTTTTCTCTCAATGCAAATGGGATGGATATTCATGACCTTACCAGATCATATAAAGTCCCTAGGGATGGAAATACTTGACCTTACCAGGTCATGGCTTCCTGAAAGTCCCTATTACCCCAAACCTTCTCCATTTATTGAATGCAATTATGATTGGTAGACAAATGTATTTGCCATTAAATACCTGATATACATTTCCATTCATTTAGACTAAAAATTACCTTCCCCCCTCTCGCTTTTATTGACAGTCACATTGATTTTGATTAAGCAGAATATTTACAATATTCATTGCCATATTTCATATACCTATTTATAGTTGCTACTCCTTTTTAACAACTTTATATTTCTTGCTTACTGTTTAAATTTTGGGTATTTGCAATACCCACCATACCTTGTATTTCATTTTGGTTTTTCTATCTACAATAAACTTTATTGGGAAAAAAAAAATGTAATCTTCCATGCACTCAACATGATTCTCAGCCAATACCTTAGGGTGTCTACTTTCCAAAAAGGGGTCATGGGGGGGGTTGTACTATGCTGGCATTTTAGCACCTCAAGAAATGTGATAGGCAGTCAGAAAGTATAAGCTGTGTAAATTCCAGTATATATACCATAGTTTGCAGACGCTATAACTTTAACACAAACCAATTAACATGTAGCAGAATACATTTTGGTCTAAATTTATGATTTGATTTTATTGGATATTTTTTATTACAGAAAGTTAGAGAATTTAGTTTTCTCAAATTGTTTGATCTTTTTTCATTTATATTGCAAAAAAAAAAAACTCAGTGTTGATCAAACACCACCAAAAGAAAGCTTTATTTGTGTGAAAAGCCATAGGGGGAGCACAGAAGTCACCAGTCAATTTGAGCACAAGAGTCACCAGAGTATTGCAGAGTTTTCACTTTTTCACTGCAAAAACAATATAAATATATATATATATATATATATATATATATATATATTTTTTTTTTTTTTTTTTTATTACTTGATATGATGCACATTTTGTATTAGATTGGCACGTATTGCACATATGCTTAGCACTGCATATAATTTTAGTTTACATGTTGGTGTCATTTTTTCATCTTATATTTTGTGGTATTATCATTCATAATGGATTGATTTGTTTGGATATAGATATACGTTTATAGGGGGTTATTACTTAATGTGTAAATCATTACAGTGGTTTAGTTAGCACTGGTGTTGCGCATACAGTTCACACATCCCCCAATTATGGAGCGCCATTCACCCCATACTTTATTTTTATCTGTGAAGGGGATAAAACCTGCCAGAGGTCAAGTGCTTAATACCGCTCTAAGATAAGCTGAGACAAAGTGTTAGTCATTTGTCCTTATTCTGTTTTAATTCTTAGACCTGAAGTAGCGCAATTTCAAAGCCACACTGGTGTGAACCAGGGCTTTAGGCTAAGCCTTTGGGTTTATGTGTATCTGTGAAAATCTCACTTGTGGTAAAGTAAGTAATAAGTATTTTGTGAGTACAAGGACTGCGGCACGTGTGTGCAGTGTGTTCTGAGCGTAAGCTTAGTCTATATTCAACCATTATATGGTATAAGTGTGTCCTGTATACAGCGTGTAGGCTCAGGTTTCATTTAAACCATTCATTCTTGGCATCTGGTAGAATACATTCTTTGACATCCAATTGCCAAGCTTGTACTGGGAGAGTTGCAGAAAGTGTACAAATGCGATTCACAGGCATAATTTTGTTGTAGAGAAGTCAGCTATAACCTTTGATCTGGTGCAGACTGTAAACTTTGGCCTCAGTTTAAAGTCTATTAAACAGTAGAGTTGGGCAAGCGGTTTGATCCAAGCTAGAATATGTCCCGAACATCGCCTGTTCGCTCTTTCAGCGAACACCTAAATTTGTGGGGCGCTTAGCCGAATGTCCTCCCGCCAAACGCCCCACAATGCACTGCACAGTTCATTCTAGGGCCCTAATTGGATGAAACCTTGCACCTGACACCACTTTTTATTCTATAACTGGCAGACAAAGTCTTAGACAAGAAGTAATCCCCTGTATAACCCCTCTCATACAGGAAGTACTTCAGTTTTTTACCAGTGTCTGCAAGGTGGATGGGCATGTTTGTTGAGCTTTCTGAGCTCCAGGTCTTTACTCCTAAAAAGGGTTCTTAAATTAATCAAAGGGTTGACCGATCGGATCCATTTGAAACGGGCTTATATGCTTAGATAAATGGTACCCGAGCCTCGCAAATAAGACGCAAGGATCCTGCGAAGTTTTGCCTTTAATGCGACCTCCAGCCACTTGATCCTGCATAGTGGAATCCTGGACACCACAGAGCTAAGGCATTCCTGCAGGGTGCTGTACAGGTCCAAGGGAGTGGACCCTAAAACATGAAAAGGGTACCCAGTCCTTGAAGGTCCTCAAGTGACAGGAACCCACCGTGATGGGTGAAGATTGGGCTCTTAGTGTCTAAGGCTGCCCTGCGCCTGGATGGGTAAGTGAATAACCCCCTTTATTACAATCTCTGGGCCACCCCACAAAAAGTAAACTATCAGTCAAGCTAGCTAGAGGCTGGACCCCTGTGTGCGTTGGCCACAAGGGGAGATTTGGGATAGCTCTGGGTGTTTGCAAAGAGTACCCTTTTTTCTTGTTGTCTGGCTGTTTTTTACCTTAAATGGATGTCCGCGCATAAGGATGTGCCATTGCACAGTTTGGTTCGCCAAACTGCTCAGGAGCTTGCAGTTGTTTGACGGCCATGGCGGCTTTGCCACAGGCGTTGTGCGCACGCAGAGCTGCGTATGCGCCATAGCCTAATCTGAAGATTTGCGTCATAGGCGAATACAGCTGCGCCCGTTCGCCAGGTCGGCACATGTGCGGATTGTCGCGGCGCACAGCCAACTTATTTTAGCTGTATATGCCAAGACATGCAGTGCTTCCAGAGGACAGCTGTGGGACACAGAGCAGGCTCTGAACCAGGCATTTTCAGCGGTTCATTTCTCCTTACCCGGGTCACGTGAGTCACCAGGTGTTGCTTGGCAGGCTAAGGTGCTTAACAGGATTGTTGCATAGGGGCTTGGTGAGCCCTATTAAAGGGTCTCCCTTCTGGGGTATGTAAATACTAAACCCAGGTACTCCCTTTTTCTGGTTTGCAATGTCTTCAAAAAAGAGCAGCAGGACTAACACTACAGGTAAGGGCACATCTGTGTCGTTAGAAGCTACTTAGGAGCCTAGTCGCACTCCTAGTGTTGTATCCCCTGAAAGACCAGAGGCTTCCGGGCAATCTGAGCCGCTGCATCTGTCTGGTATTGTGCGTACAGTCAATGCTGCTGCTTCAGCCTTTATCACCAAGGATGAACTGTCCTCAGCCCTAGCTGGGTTAGCGCACAGGATCGCTGGCATGATTGCCTCCATCCTGCAGGGTGGCAAGAATTGTGACAGAGCCCCCTCCCCTGAGCCTCCTAATTTGGAGCAGGAATGGGTTGAGGAAGAGCTAAATGCCAAGGATTCTGTAGAGGGCCTGCCAGATGAGTCTGCCTCTGAGCAATCTGGGCCAGAAGATGACCAGTTGATATCTGCCTCTCAGTCGCAGAGACTTTTGATCTAGACTTTTACCGAGGTGGTTTGTTCTGCCTTTAAGTTACCTCCCACCAAGGTTTCTGAGCCCCCCTGGTTCATCTTGGGGTCCCTGAAGCCTCCTCAGGCTGCACAGTCTTTCCCCTTGAACCCGCTGTTGGAACAGGAGGTGTATGCTGATTGGGAACATCTTGACAGGATTTTCGTTCCTCCTAGGAGGTTTTCCCTTTTTATTCCATGGAAAAAAAGTTTGTGAAAAAGTGGAGCATGCCAGCTATAGATGCGGCAGTCTCTTCCTTAAACAAGAACTTAACTTGTCCGGTGGATAACGCACAGGGCTTAATGGACCCTGTTGACAAGAAACTGAAGTCTCTATTAAAGGCTTCCTTTTCTTTGGCCAGTTCAGCTATTCAGCCAGCTATTGCAGCAATTGGTGTCTGCCAGTCCCTAAAAGATCAGGTCAGACAGCCTGACAGGCCTAACCAAGAGGATGATCCTGCTGAAAGCAGAGCAGATATACCTCGAGCGCTGTTTGGCTGTTGATGTCTTGAAGGATTCAATACAGCAAGTCTTTCGTATGGCTCTCCTAACTGTACACATGCGCAGACTTTTGTGGCTTAAGAACTGGTCTGCCAAGCTTCCTTGTAAGACGGTATTGGCAGGGTTCCCCTTTTATGGGGAACGTTTGGTGATGATTTGGACACATATATCCAAAAGATTTCCGCAGGGAGGAGCTGAATCGGGGTGTCAAAAGGCCGGTAGAAAGAAGCGAGGAGTCAGAGGGGGGAGGCGCTTACGAGCAGCTTAAAAAACCAAAAACATAACATGTAAAGGAATATTTAATCTTAGCACCAACATTCTGACAGACTCTGAAAAGGCTGTTCTGGACAAAGGTCTTAAATTTGTGCCTCCTAGGAGTTTGGATAAGTTCCAAACTTATATGGATGTGCACAAGTTTGTGAAATATTAAACATTAAAAGATATTTATCCAGTAATCCCATTAGAAATAGCAGTTTGGAAACCACGGAATTTCTCCACTCTGGCTTATCCAATGCTTCCCTGTTCAACCCTCTTGGTGTCACAGATCAGCTGCGGAGCTGATCTGTGTCTCACTTTTACTGCTGTAGGCCGGCTGGCACCTGTTGTTCCACTAGCTTGTGTTCAGCTCTGCTGCACTCTGCAGCTATGGGTGCCGCCGGCCTCACCTGTTGCTTAATATATGATTCCTTCCTGCTTCTTCCTGTCTGGCCCCTCATGTGTTTCTCTATTTAAATCCCTCTCTGACTAGTTCTGGTTGCTTGAGCAACATTTGTTTCTGAGCTCCCTACGTGTAACCTGCCTTAACCTGACCTCTCGTGAACTGATCTATACATAATTTTTTTGTGTAAAAAAACCTTGGTGACTTATTGTGTTTAGTTATGCGCACAAGAGTTCTAAAAACCACAGGCAGTATAAAGCGACACAGACACTGAGATGCTGGGAACTTGCACTATGCTTTATTGTACGTTTGTTTCGGTGTAAAATTGGCTTCAGTTTTGCTCTATAATGTTCTTAATCCAGTCAAAATAGCTGCAGACTTTGGTGTAGACACCAGGAGCATTACGGAGTGCACACATTCGACCCCAGGAGACCACTCCATACAGCTTTCCATTGCAGACCAGTGGTCCACCAGAATCAGCCTGTGAAAACAAGAGGTACATCAGTGCATGAAAGTACTTAAAGGATAAGACCACTAATAATTGAAATGTGTGTTAACTTGTGTGAATCAAACCACCTTCCAGCTTCTACAAGTAAATATTCACCAGAGTACCTCAAAACCTGACTAAAAAGATATAGATGTGATACATTTAAATTATTAAACAACTTTATTTTAGTTATATCTTACTGTATAATTCCATATTTTAAATATTATGCTGGTATAGTGCTCCTACTAGATAGGCTGCTAGGACAATTTAGTTTTTGGCTTCCTCTTTAAGAATCTACCTGTGGAGATTGGGTGGCAGACAGCTCCAAGGACACTGTTAGCAAGAATCTTCTTGGGGACTGAGAGTTGCATAGATGCAAAGGGGAACCAATTGCTAACAATTGCCATTATGGAGTACAGACATACCGATATCCCCAGCTACCTCCTGAAAAGCTACTTTTGGGAGCCTAGAGAGAATCCTGTTCTTTTGCTGTTGTTGCTGATTGTTTTGGCGTATCCTGTACCCTAAACCCCTCTACTGTTAAAGTTTTCAGCAATAATTCTCAAAAAGACACCCCCTGGACTGATTTTCTTTGTCTGTGCGCTTGGGCGACTGGTGGCTTCTGTGCTATTAGAGAGAACCTGCCTTTTTCCAGTAGGTCCCCTGCAGCTCCCTTCATATAGCTCATTACCTCTAATGCCCCGTACACACGGTGGGACTTTCTGAAGTAAAATATGCGATCGGAGCTTGTTGTTGGAAATTCCGACCGTGTGAGGGCTACATCGGACAGTTTCCATCGGAATTTCCATCGCACAAAATTTGAGATCTGGTTCTTAAACTTTCCGACAACAAAATCTGTTTGCGCAAATTCCGATCGTGTGTACACAATTCAGACGTGCAAAGTGCCACGTATGCTTGAAATCAAGCAGAAGAGCAGCACTGGCTATTGAACTTCATTTTTCTCGGCTCGTCCCACATGTTGTACGTCACCGCGTTCTTGACGTACGGAATTTCCGACCAACTTTGTGTGACCGTATGTATGCAAGACAAGTTTGAGCCAACATCCGTTGGAAAAAAAACATGGATTTGGTTTTGTTGTCGGAATGTCCCATCGTGTGTACAGGGCATAACACTGAATCAGTTTGATCAGGAATGCCAATCTACTAGACCAGTGAGACATTCTCTCTCTTACAACTATAAATTAATTCTTACAAGGTCTTCTCAGACTTTGCTGCTTTTCTTTGACTTATGGGAGAAAGACCTTTACGTTACACTCTTCTCAGAGAGTCCTGCCCAATCCTTCAGCATTTTTAGACACAAGTTCACACCATTGTTCGGATATTTACCAACTGTACCTCCTCAAAAACTCTGCTATTTTTCCTACTGTACCATAATACATTCTCTCTAAAGACCCACAAGAAATCAGTAATAAGATACTTAGTTAACGTGACCAGCTCCTACATCCTTGCTCTGTGTAAATCCCCTTCGCCTCCGCTTTGCTGTGCTGAGGATATCAGTTTCATGGAGGACTTAACTAGTTACCCAAAGGGCATGGACACCAAGTTACATAACTTGAATCTGATCGATCCATCTGCTAACCATCATCTATCTCCTTTGGGACCTTCTTAGCTCTTCACCAACAAGCCTGCCCCTGTCTATTTTGTTCCTCATTTTATTTCAGTGGCAAAAGGGATCATACAGCACAGTATATGGAATGAGCAGTGAGAAAGGGAATGTACAACATGGTATACAGAATGAGATGGTGTATAATATGAAACAATATATTGTGAAATAGGGAATATACAGCAAGGCAACTGTTATGAGGCGTTGTGGAATAAGGAGAGCACAAATTTGCATATTAAATGAGGATTGTGGCATAGGAAACGCACAGCATGGAAAATGTGAGTAGAAACAGGGAATAAATGGCATGGCATACAGTACAAGGGGTGTGGAATAGGGAATGTACAGTATGGCATTTGCAATGAGGCACTGTGGAATAGGGAATGAACAGTATTGTATGCAGAATAAGGGGGTACAGAATAGAGAATGTACAGCATTGCATATGCATATGAATAAGGCTCAGTAGCACAGGGAGTAAACAGCATGCTATTCTGAATGAGGGGGTGCGGACTAGGAAATGTAGAATATGGTGCAAGGAATGAGGCGCTGTGAAATACATACAGGGTTGCTTACCGAAGAGAAGCAAATTAATGGGCTCAGTTCTGCTTTAAATTTAAACTTACCTTTTCTGGTCCTGACCAGGCCCCTCTCTGCCCTGGGCCCCATAGACCAGGCAGTAGCTCTACCATTTGTCCTATAGCAGTCATATGGTTTGCTGTGGATATTCTTACTATCTTAGACATACAATATAAAGACATTTATGAATATTCATAATTCTATATATCGTCAATACTTACTGCACATGCGTCTTTGCCACCTTCTAGGAAACCAGCACAAAACATATTTGTAGTGATCATGTTTGAATAAGAAGATTTACAGCTGGAGTCCGACAAAACAGGGAGATCAAGACACTGTAATTTTGTAGCATATTGCACTAAAAAAAAAAAACCAATATATTATACTTACATTTTTTTTTATCAACTACTGTATAATGCAGTGTGATTTAAAGTGATTGTAAACACTCCCTTTTTTTTAAATAAAAATAACAAACATGCCTATACTTAACTGCTTGGTGTAATGGTTTTGCACAGAGCAGCCCTGATCGTCTTCTGCCATCGGTGCTCCAAGCCCCTCCTCTTCATCGGGTTCCCTCACGGAAAGCCGCTTTCCATGGGGGCACCCATGAGCGCTTGCTCTCGAGTCCTACTGCTGCGTTCATTGACACAGACAGCAGGACTCATCCCTGCTCCCATGTCACAGCTTTTTATTGACGTCAGCAGGAGTCAATTTCTCCTGGTGCTATCAATCTGTCCAATGAGGAGAGCGACAACGGCTGGAGCCTAGACTAGTGCACATTGCTGGATCGGGCTCAGGTAAGAAAAAGGAGGGGTCTGTGGGGGAGCTGCAGCACAGGTGGTTTTTTCCTTAATGCAAATAATGCGTTAAGGTGAAAAAATGTAAGGCTTTTTTCAACCACTTTAAGGTACGAGTGATGTTATACACAATATTTTTATAAAATCATTTACATTATTCTAGGGCAGTGGTTCTCAACTCCGGTCCTCAGGACCCACTAACAGGCCAGGTTTGCAAGATAACTGAAATACATGACAGGTGATATGATTTGCTGCTCAGTGATTGCAGTATTCTAGTCTGCATCTCCCCAAGGTAATACATAAAATCTGGCCTGTTGGTGGGTCCTGAGGACGGGAGTTGAGAACCACTGTTCTAGGGAGAGGACGAGAGCCATTTTTCTTATAAGTAAGTATTTTAATTAAAGCGGAGTTCCAGCTAAAACTGTTTTTTCAGTTTTGCATAGTGTGAGGGAGGGTTACCTTGGGCAAAGGTATATTTAGGTTTGTGTCCCCAGATTTCCCCCACACTTCTTGTCCTGGTGATGAAATTAAATATTGCCAATGGGAAATGGGCAGTAATACAGTAAAACCTTGGTTTGAGAGTAACTTGGTGTGAGAGTGTTTCACAAGACAAGCACAAATTTTTAATAAATTTTGACTTTATATACAAGTGATATCTTGATATACAAGTGTCGTCATGTCACAACTGAGTATAAGGCCCCTTTCACACGAGGCGGGCTCCGTTTCTACGGAGCCCGCCTCGGTCCGCCGGCTCAGCGGGAGATCTGTCCGTTGATCTCCGCTGAGCCGGCGGATGACAGGTCCCTCTCTGCTCACTGAGCGGGGAGGGGCTTGTCAGGCGCCGCTGCCGCCTATGGAGGGATCGGACGAAAACGGACAGCGTGTCCGTTTTCGTCAGATCTCACCCGATCTGATCCGCCAGCGACGGATCTGGACGTAGAGCCATACGTCTGCTTTTAGCGGATCGGACAGGGTCGGATGTCAGCGGACATGTCTCCGCTGACATCCGACGCTCCATAGGCTAACATGGATCGCCCGTTCAGGTCCGCCGTCAAAACTGACAGGCGGACCTGAACGGTCCGATCGTGTGAAAGGGGCCTAAAAGAGAAGAGAGGCGCCTCTAAGTGTAGCAATATGGTTACATTTAATGAAGGTACAACATTTAGCAACACATTGCTACACTTAGAGGCGCCTCTCTTCTCTTTAATACTCTGTAGCTCCTGCTGGATTTTGCTTCTACTCCCCTTGTGGAGGCTTCCATTTGTGGATGGACATTTTATGGTTACACAACCCACATTGCTATAATCTTTTTTTATATGGACTATAAACTGAAGGACCTATGAATAAATAGGTTGTGGAACGAATAATTTGAGTTTCCGTTATTTCCTATGGGGAAATTAACTTTGATATACAAGTGCTTTGGATTACAAGCATGTTTCCGGAACGAATTATGCTCACAATCCAAGGTTTTACTGTAATAACCTGACAGAATATACAGTATAACCCTCCCCCCTATACTAAAATCATAGCAAAAACGGTGGCATAGAAAGTGTGAAAAAGACAAAAATACTTCAAGGAACCAGAACAAGAAACCAGAGACAGAGGTGCTCAAACTGCTTTGAAAGTCAACTTTCATGTTGATGTGGGTTTCCAACTCAGGCTGATTTATGTTAAATAATCTTATACTATCATGAGGTTATACTTGTTGTTACAAATATATTCATATGCAATGAATCATGATGGGGAATGGTTGAGGTATTCATTTTACTGGTAGTTGTCTTGAGGGGCATTATGAACGTTGTGCATTATTCTAATTCTTGCAGGGAATGAGGTTCATGGGTTTGCCTTAAGGCTACTTTCACACTGAGGCAGGCGGGCGCCAGCGGTATAGCGGCGCTACATTTAGCACCACTTTACCATCGTTTTAGCGGCGCTATTCGGCCGTTAGCGGGGCGGTTTAAACGCCTGCTAGCGGCCGAAAAAGGGTTAAAACTGCCCGCAAAGCGCCGCTATAGCGGCGCTTTGCCGGCGGGTTTGCAGCGCTGCCCCATTGTTTTCAATGGGAAGGGGTGCTTTAGGAGTGGTGAATACACCGCTCCTACAGCGCTGCAAAGATGCGGCTTACAGGACTTTTTTGACCTTCATGCAAGCGCACCGCTCCAGTGTGAAAGCCCTCGGGACTTTCACATTGGAGTGAACTGAGCGGCTCATTCAGGGCGCTTTGCAGGTGCTATTTTTAGCACTTTAGCGCCTGCAAAGCGCCTCAGTGTGAAAGTAGCCTATTGTATAATTAATTTTTTTTACATGACCTCATTATTAAGGGTAATACTATTTAGTTAAAGATTGAGGTGGTTTTGTTGGTTTGCTTTGTAGCAATATTTAGTTTTGTGTTGTGGTGTGCCTGTTGGTGTTGGCCTTTTCTTACAAAGCCTGGCATTGCAGAACATTACCGGTTACATAATGGTTAGACTTTGGGGAAACATACCAGTTCCAAGTCAGTAAATTATACATACTTGTCTTCCCTCCAAGTAAAGTGCAAGCTCTGCAACTAGTATTGTAACATAATGCCTATAAGATCTTATTTTACACTTAGTTATTTTAAAAAGGATATTCCTACATTGCAAGAAAGAGGGGCAGAACTCTGGAAGCAAAGTTGCTGAAGCTGCTCTAGTTTAAACAAATCCTCTACAAGTTCAGAATAAACTCCATAAGTAAATTAAATTGATGCACATGTTCATGCATTATTACAATAGGAACAGATTTATAATGTATGCTTTTGGGATTGTTTGAGAACTTTAGGCATTTTTGTGTGTGCTGATTGAATTTACCTATCGCCATATTGTTATTTTCCCTGCTAATGTATATCTAAATCCAAGCACAAAAATGTAATGAATACCAGCTCACCAGTCTTTAGATGCTGCGTTTTTTTTCTGGGGTAATTACATTTTTTTGAAAATGCAGAACAATACCTGTAGATTTGGTCAGAAATGTGGTGCTTTTTCAGTTTTCTTTGTACTCCCAAACAGGTCTTTATAGTCCAAATTAGAAGTGCAGCCTAGGGTGACAATGCTGCTCCTCTCTAGGTGTAGTATAATATGTGAATGATGTCACCCTAGGACAAGTTGTGTGTTAATGGCAAAATTGCCGGGTGGAAATAAAGGAAATATAAACTGAAATAAGGAAATCATTGCAGGATACACATCTGAGGATTGTAAGCTGCAAAACTGTATATTACAATGTTTTTGGTTTTAGATATACTTTAAAATAACCCAGACCTGCTGACTGGACAGTAAAGGAGCAGCAGCACACATATGAGTCAGTATTCTGCTGTTTCCTTCTTTCAGTATGTTTGTAGTCAATTCATGTGCATTCACGTCTTCTTCCAATCTGCTACCATGCAGGTTATACAAGTCTGATAATAAAATCGGTCCTTGCATTAACTGCAGTTGATGTTTTTTTTTATTTTTTTATAAAGTTCAGCTTTAAAACAATTATTTTTAAAGTCCAGAAAATGAACTTACCTCCAAAGATTTTCATGTTTCCCCAGCCTGACACCAGACACTGACTTCTTGCCGTTGGGCAGGAAGAGGCTACTGGGATGGGTTGGACGTACTGATTGAACTGGGCCGGCTTAGCTAGTTTGACCAGCATGAAATCGTGATCGAAGGATTTATCATCATAGAGGGGGTGCATTATAGCCTTTTCCACCTGGATACTCTGTTCCGTTCCTTCTTGTTTAGTAACATCGTGTTCCCCAAGGTGAGCAATGAAGGTATTGGGCCTGTATAAGTTGGATATAAGAATAAAGATGAGCTGTAGATCTCAAAATGTATTAATTAAAGGTGACTACAGATAATGTGCAAAATGTAGAGGATTTCTATAAATTAAATTCATGGCAAAACATTAACTTTGCAGGACTTTGGATATTAAATAAGAAGGTGTGGGGGGTGTGACTATGTTTTGCTACCTCATTTTTTTTTCTGGTAACACAATACACATGGTACATTAAGCCACTGTGCGTTGGCTATAAAAACGCCCCTTTGAACACCACCCAATAAATATTTCTTTTTTGATAGTAAAGAAAAACTTGATGGCACCGCTAACCTTGCTCTATCAGCTAAATAATAACTTGTTTCCTATCATACTCTATCCTGTTTTCAGTATTGGATGACTTTGTGCCTACTGCCACTACTGACAAGCATCTCAAATATAATATACAGGCAATATATTAAATAAACCATAGAGATAAAATGGCAGTTGGGTTTGTGGGCATAACGCTACATGTGAATGGATTCATTATTTTTTTAATGATTTGAAAATGTAAACTATAGGAATAAAATCCGGCCATTGTTAGCAACCCTGTCAGTCCTGAATGGATTATCCAAACCTCTCTAGCTTCCATTTTTGCTAGCTCACTTTGCCTGGTAAATGCGTGGAAAAATAATGGAATTTTATGCAGGATCAACAGGTAATAAAACTGTTACTGCGGTGTTAATGTTAATAATCAAATATATATATTTTTTATATTTTGCCCATAGCTACGCTTTTAGGTAAAGCATGAACTGAACAGTGGATTTCCCATTGGTCTAATTATTCAGACAATTATAGATCCCATTTTTTTGGCTGACATATGATTCTCTGATCCTATTCAGGGGCCAAAACCATTTGAGCCCTAGGCCACTGGCTTGATCTGTATTCTGCATTGCCAAGTATTACCAATTTACAAAGAAGAATCTCTGAACTTACGGCTGATAGCAATGAGCTGCAGAAATGATCCACCGTGATGAAATCAGGGATCCACCACACCATTGTCCTCCATTGTAGCTGATGTAAACTTGCCAAGGTTGAGAATGGCTAGCACATTCGTAGCCATTAATAATCTTATCGTCGTCATACTGAGGAGCAGCAGCTGCAAAGGAATCAAAAAGAGTGTATTTAAAAACACTTGGTGAAACAGAGACCGAAAATTTGTTGCCAACCTTTGGGAAAGTTGAAAACTTAATTCCCACTTGCCAACAGTATATATTCACCTTCCCTTTGCTCCCCTGCTTCTATGTTCTACCAGCAAGGGCAAACAAAATACTTCCATGTACTTGGGGTATGGATGCTCATGCATACTGACTATGTTTCAGTGCTGGGCAAATCACCAAGCACTAGCATTGTTTCATCAGGAGAGTCCATAACCTTGGGGCACTTACAACTTAAATGACTGAGTGCATTGACAGGGCAACTCCTCTTGTTTCGTGCAGCTGTTTGATATGAAGAGGGAGTGAAAGAAAGGTCAGTATGTGCTTCTGTGGGGAAGGGGAAGAAGAATGCAAAATAAAGTTCACCTTTTGCTTTGCTCTGAGACTGCTTTTTGAGAATGCAGCATCATCTAACCTCCTGCATGAAAACCAGATGTCTGTGTCCTATCAAGGAGATTGACCTTCCCTTCCTGTCTCAGGAATGCAACAGAAAGTGAGTGGAAATCTCCCCAACTCAGGCAATTCTGCTCACATTGGTCTTCTGAGCAGGTGTCCTTTTTGCAAAATGTCCCCTTATCTTTTGTTCTTGTAACAACTTTAAAATGTTAATTTCCCAACACTTAATATCTCAGTGGAAATGTTGCCTAGAACAAATGAAGATGGTGAATCTACCTAGAAGACATGCATACAGTAATACAAACATATTAAGTTTCTAATCCGTCTGCATTCTATCCAAAACAGAAAAAAATGTTTTGGATATCCCTACACTTCAAAACAGCAAAATTCCTGTTTTAAAGGTGAAGTACAGCCAAAGCTCGTTTAGCTGTATTACTGTGGATTACAAGAGTGCAGCTTGCTCTGTGATCTGTTTTCAGCTGACAGCGGGCTGGATGCTGCATCCATCTAGGTGAGTATGATTTTGCAAAAAACAACAACATACTTCTCTTTTAAGTTGCAACAGAGATTATATGAGGTATAATGTGATTGGGTTTTACCTGCAAGCCCCAGGAACATGCATATCCAGATATAAAGCATAGTGAGCTGATGGTAACTCTTCTTCTTTGAATTGTTGGAATTTTGAATGGACCGTTGTCAGCTCTGGACAAGGTTTATAAAGGTCTGCAGAGTCAACAGGTTGTCGGTTCCCATGACTCACCTCCAGACATCTGACAATTCCCATATTATCTACACAGATTTTTCAGTTAATTCTTAGGAAACAATGAATACGTACATATATTTGTTCACTCTCCGTGTTTGCTGACGATACAAAAAAATATGAATGTAAGTTACTTGCTAGAGTGAAGAACCTTTGAGAGAGCTGAGGATCTGGCCAGGCCTACAGACTATTAGCATGCATTAAAAAGGGTATCTACTCAAGAGATAAAACTATAATTTTACCACTTTACAAGACACTAGTTCAGCCACATCTTGAGTATGCAATCTAGTCCTGGTCGCCAGTCCTCAGGAAGGATGTGCTGGAACTGGAGAGAGTCCAGAGAAGGGCAACAAAAATAATAAGGGGATTGGAGGACCTCAGTTATGAGGAATGACCACAAACATTAAACACCTAAACGTATTCTTCCTGGAGAAGAGATGCTTGAGAGGAGATAGGATAGCAATATACAAATACCTCAATGGTGATTCTAGCATAAGTAGAAAGCTGATCAGTCTCAGGTTGCTTAAAGTGGAACTGTAGGCTCCACAATGAAAATGGGAGGTAAGGCATATGAGACCTGCTTTTTTTCTTTAACAATAATGCTATTTACCTGCCTGTCCGCCCCTGTATAGTAAAACGCAGCTCAATGCACAAATTTGGCAACGCAGAATCTGCCAGAACTGCCTTACATGCATGGGAGTGACATCATCTCGGCCCAACCAATGATAGCAGCTGGCGATCGAGACCCGGAAGCCGGCCACATTATATTATTATTATTATATTATATTATATTATATTATATTATATTATATTATATTATTATATTATATTATTATTATATTATTACATTATAGCCAGTATAATTACGCTTTAAGAAGACGCATGGCCACTCAATTAAGTTGGAAAAGAAGTGGTTTAACCTTGACCTGCATAAAGGTTTCTTTACTGCTGCAGTTGGTGGTGGCAGTGGGGAGTGTTGATAATTAAAAAAACCTTTAGAAGGGCATCTGAATGAATGTAATCTACAATACATGGATATGGAAAATTGTAGAGACATAAATACATACAGACACATACACCCACACAGGTTGAAATGTAAGGACTGGTGTCTTTATTCAACCTTACCAACTATGAAACATGTCATTTGCAATCATTTATAGCTCAGTGTAAATTTTCTATTTACCTACTTAAGGACCGGAAGATTTTCCCCCTTAATGACCAGGCCATTTTTTGTGATACGGCACTGTATTGCTTTAACTGACAATTGCGAGGTCCTGCAACGCTGTACCCAAACCAAATTGACGTCCTTTTTTTTTCCCACAAATAGAGATTTCTTTTGGTGGTATTTAATCGATTTATTTGATTGGTTTGCGCAAAAGTAGGGTTGCATTGATACTACTTTTTTAAGACCGGAACTTTTTTCCAAGTACTCGCCGATACCGATTACTGATACTTCGTGTGACAGTGGCACTAATATGCAGCACTGGTGGGTGGCACTGATGTGCACTGATGGGGTGTGGACTGTGTCAGTAGTTTTTTCTTTTTTTTTTTTTTTTATATTTTTTTACAATTTTATTTTTTACAATTTTATATTTTTTTGTTATTTTTTTACATTGCTTTCTTTTTTTGGAGGGAGTGGACAGTGTCAGTGTTTTTGAATTGTATTTATTATTCTTACAATTTCACCTTTAAATATTTATTTATTACAATTCTATTTTTTTTTTAATCAGCCCTGTTGGGGGGGGATACCCTTTGAAACGGGGAAAGGATTTAAGGACACAGATTCCCCTTAAACACAGGTTA
This sequence comes from Aquarana catesbeiana, assembly GCF_042186555.1. Lineage (NCBI taxonomy): Eukaryota > Metazoa > Chordata > Amphibia > Anura > Ranidae > Aquarana > Aquarana catesbeiana. The sequence continues at coordinate 47,431,759 of NC_133333.1, read as the reverse complement.
TGATGCTCAGTTATGAATGGACAGTCAGTGATTACTGACTCTGATCATTCAGAAAAGGAAGGAGCCGATAAATTACAGATTTACCAGCTCCTTCCTCCACTCTTCATCCTGACAAATCCAGGACATGGGGGACAGGAGAACATGGAGAGCCAGGGAGCAGAGAGGGAGGAGGACACCGGGGAGAGGGAGGAGGACACCTGAGAGAGGGAGGAGGACACGGGGACAGTAGGGGATGGTGGGGGCAGTTAAAAGCACCAATCTCCCTGTATAATTTTTAATAAGCACCTGACAGCCGTGGGAGGGATAGGAGGAGAAGTGGTTGTCAGAAAAGCTATACAGGGAGATTGTTGCTTGTAACTGCCCCCACCGCCGCATGGATCACCTGTGAGGCTGCCTGGCCCCCCTGCTGGGCTTCAGGATGCCTGGTTCAATGCAACAGGCATTGGATCAAGCATCGGAGCATTTGCACGAGCACCAATACTCGTGCAAATGCTTGGTATCGGCACTGATACTAGTATCGATGCATCCCTATGCAAAAGTTATAGCGGCTACAAAATAGGGAATAGATTAATGGCATTTTATTATTATTATAATTTTTTTTTACTAGTAATGGTGGTGATCAATGATTTTTAGCAGGACTGCAACATTGAGGCGGACAGATCAGACACTTTTTTGAGACCGTTGACATTTATACAGCGATCAGTGCCATAAAAATGCACTGATTACTGTTTAAATGTCACTGGTGATCAAGGGGTTAAATGTGTTCCCTGGGAGGTGTTTCTAACTGTAGGGGCTGTGTACTGACTGGAGCAGGAGAGAGATCGCTGCTCCTAATCACTAGGAACAGATGATCACTCTCTACTCCCCTAACAGAATGGGGATTTGTTTGTTTACATTGACAGCTCCACAGAGAGTCAGAACAGGGATCTATCGCAGGTGGCCGGTGGACATCATGGCCACTGGCCACATGCATTAGCACTCGTGCCATGCAGCAGGCGGGCACATGCTATAGCTGCTTAAAGGTCTGACGTAGAGATATGGCGATTTGTGGGAACGAGCCGACCTGCCGTAGTATAATGGCGGCTGGTCGGCAAGTGTTTAAATAAGCAAAATACTTTCCAGTGGCATGAAAACAGAAGGAGCGCATAGTCTTACAGTTTTGCTTTAGAAAGCAGCCACAGCCTGAGTAGAAAAGCCTAACCTAATAGCAGCATGCTGTAGAGAAGAATCCTTTCTCTCTGGGTGGAAGCAGCTGTCTTTCTGTAGTGGTCCAACATATCCCTTCATGAGTCAGACCTAACGCTCTGTTAGGAGCAAAATTTGTGCAGCTTATTGGAGGAATTTAGCTCTAACTCGGCAGAGGGTGTGTCAGATCTCTGCAGAGTCAACTTCTTCCACATAGAGAGCAACAGTCCCAACTCTAGAACTTGTTGACTGGGGGACAGGATTTTCTACTCAAGCTGTGACTGCTATTTAAAGAACATGAACCATTAGACTTTCCACATACTCCTGCAATGTATTAGGCTGATTTAAACTAAAAGTTCAATTGTGCTTTAAACAGAAACTGTTATGGTTTAGAGTTAGTTTAATTTGACATATTTTTAAAAATCTGTAGTGAGGAAGCATTCAGAATAAAGTGGTTGCAAACTTCTGAAATGGAAAATGAAAACGCATATCCTTCTATAGTGTATACTTGCCTCAATCCATAGCATTTAGTGTGCATACTGTCTATTGTCTTCTTCCTCTGCTATCTACATGAGTCAATTCTGGCAGGTTGTGCCAACTCTAAGAGATCCAGTGGGATGGGAGCTCCATCACACAGCCTGTGATTAACAGCCTCAGCTGTTACTATCCTGAAGAAGTCTTTGTGATAAAATGCATCAAGCTGAAATGACGTCATACGCAGGAAACACCAGACGTACTGGTATTCGTCCCTGTAAGATCAGAGCTGGTGTTTATATTGTGTTATCGGAGTAAAATATGCTTTTGATCATAATACTACACTATGGGAGCATTTTTGTTTTATACAGTATGTCTGTCCTATGTCTGTCCTACATTGAGGAGTGGTGGAGGAACAAAGGTGGGTTTTGTGGACTACAACTGAAGGAGATTATTAGGAAGAGTAGAGATTACTGGTTGTTCCTATTTTGGAGAATATATTGAGGGGTGAGAATCTTAATGGAAAGAATAGGAACCTGGATGTCCTATCAACCATACTTGCATAAATAAGGGATCATTGACATTTATTTTTAGGTGAAGCGTCACGTACTTGTGGGAATTTTTTCATTATTTGAGCTTGGCAGTGTGGAAATCAGGCTCCGATTATTTCTGTTGCATTTTATAATTTATGTGTTCACTATATTGGAACGTTGTGTTCACTATATGGGAAATTTAACATGGATGTAGAAAGTGTGACACGGAAGATATTTGATTATTTACTGTTACTACAACATATGTTTTGACTGTGTTACAGCATTTGTGGGGTTTCAGTTTATCATTTGCTTAATATAGATATAGCACAGGTTTTCGGTCTTTAGCTGTATATCGCTAAACCATTACATGGCTGTGGTAAAAATATAACCTCTCCTTGTGTCAAAGACCTTGGTGACTCAGACTTATCGGTGTTATGCACATGAGAGCCCTAAAAACCACAGGCAGTGTAAAGTAACATAGACACTCAGAGATGCTGGGAAAATTTAGAATGCTTTAATATACATTTGCTTTGGCGTAACGTTGACTTTAGTATTTCTCAATAACATTCTTTAATACAGTCAAAATAGATGCAGACTTTGGTATTGACACCAGGATATCCTCTTTGTGCACATCCTTGACCTCAGGAAACCACTTCATACAGCTTTCCATTGCAAACCAGTGGTCCACCAGAATCCCCCTGTGGAAATAGAGATACATCAGTACAGGGCAGGTCATTAATAAAAGCGTAAGACTGCTAATAACTTAGTACTTCGTTTTAGACTAACCCACTATGGAATAAACCACCCTCCAGCTTCTAAAAAGTATGCATTTACCATTCCACCTTAAAACAAAAAAGATACAGATGCTGGCACATTTAATTTATAAAACCACTTTATTTTAGATAGATGTTCAAATTCTATAGTTAAATATCATGTTTTGGTACCAAATTTTGCAGTTTTATTTTAGCTGAGCAAGAGTTTTAGCAGGGACGGAGCTGGAATTTCAGAAGGCCTCATGTTTACTTGGGTCTCAAAGTCCTCTTATACAAATGGCAAGTAGGTAAACCTATAATATCACCAAATAGTGGGTATCAATCAATCAGGAAAAGGTCCAATTCCAACTTCCATCTCCATTCTAGTGTAAACACCTGACCATTACTCCCACCTGGCATTTAATACTCCCATATCCTCTATTGCCTGTTGCACGACCCTAACCATTCATACTTTAAGTCCTCTAGAGCACTGGTTCTCAACCCTGTCCTCAAGTACCCTCAACAGGTGATTTTTGGGGAATTTCTCTTAAGATAAGATTAAGATATATATAAGATAAAATAGCTGTCCAAAATGCCAAGCCATTGACTGTGATTTAAAGCACCTGTGCAAGATTAAGGAAAACCTGCAAACATGGCCTGTTGGGGGTACTTGAGGACAGGGTTGAGAACCACTGCTCTAGAGATCCTTCAAACAGCTAATTACCTCCAATTTTTGCCTGAATTCACACCTGAACCAGACCCAAAGACGCACAAAACCCTTTTGCAATCCACTCCATGGCCATCCCGGACCTGTGTGAACTAGAAGCAGAAGTGGCTCCCGATGCTGTCAACCACAGCCAGTGAGGAGGGAGTGGGACCGTGCCACACTCTGTGTGTTTTAAAGACAAGTGCTCCCAGAGCAAGCAACTTGCTATGGGGGCACTCAGCAGGGGGTGCCTGGAGCACCAATGTGGGTCAGAGAAGAAGAGGTTCGTGCTGCTTGCAAAACCATTGCACAGAGCAAGCAAGTATGACATGTTTGTTATTTTTTTAATTATTTATTTTTTAATATAAACCCTTACAAACACTTTCAAGTTTAATTGAACGTTCTATTTAAATCAGCTAAATACATAGCATCAAAACAAAGGAAGCCTGCTTGTAGGTTGGGTGTAGAGTGGTGTGGCGGTAATAATTCACACATTCAGGTGCAATAGAAAACTTGTATTGAAATAGTAAAGCAAGAGTTCACAACAAACCCGGTGGGAAGGCTGCCCAACCAGGTGCACTTACAGTTTCCTTTATTACTCTGAAGAGGGCAGGTATCAACTGAACTGACAGCATCTGTAAAGAGGGCAGAATGCGGCCTGGCCTTCTCATGCCTAAGCAGGATGATGTCGAAAGGAATTGTGACCCTACGCTTCCCCTCCTCATCAGGAACTTTCCCTACTGCTAGTACTGTCCCTTGCAGGTGGAGTACTTGTCCCTACGCTACCAACTCGCAAAAATGCATGCCAAACCTGGGAGCCAGGGCCTTAAATAGTCTCTACCTGACCCAAGATGTCTGCCGGAGTCACATGGTGTGGGAGAATCCAAATGGATTGTTTCCCCAGTGACCCAGGAAACCATAGAGGAACTGTGTTCCTCTTGACTTCCTCTCTAGCTACAAGGCCACTGAGGATGAGCGCCACCTTCAGTGGATACAGTAGACTGCACCTGCTTACATGCTGCACAGTAGTGCCCTCTCTATCTGTGTGGAAGCAGTCGTCCCTTTGCAGAGGTCCAACATGTCCCTTTCTGAGTCAGACCTATAGCTCTGCAATCAGCAAAATGTGTGCTCTCTGCTGATTGGAGGGACTTAGCTCTAACTTGGCAGAAGGTCTTTTAGACCTTTAAAGAGTCAACTGCTTCCACATACAGAGCAAAGGTTCCACTATGCAGCTTGCTGACAGGGGACAGGCTTTTCTACTAAGGCTGTGACTGCTTTTTAATTAAAGAACATGAACTGTTATGCCCCGTACACACGGTCGGACGTTGATTGGACATTCTGACAGCAAAATCCTAGGATTTTTTCCGACGGATGTTGGCTCAAACTTGTCTTGCATACACACGGTCACACAAAGTTGTCGGAAAATCCGATCGTTCTGAACGCGGTGACGTAAAACACGTACGTCGGGACTATAAACGGGGCAGTAGCGAATAGCTTTCATCTCTTTATTTATTCTGAGCATGCGTGGCACTTTGTGCATCGGATTTGTGTACACACGATCGGAATTTCCGACAACGGATTTTGTTGTCGGAAAATTTTATAGCAAGCTCTCAAACTTTGTGTGTCGGAAAATCCGATGAAAAATGTGTGATGGAGCCTACACACGGTCGGAATTTCCGACAACAAGGTCCTATCACACATTTTCTGTTGGAAAATCCGACTGTGTGTACGGGGCATTAGACTTTCCTCACCTGTTGTTTTCATATACCTGTAATGTATTTAGCTGATTTTAAACAAACAGTTCAAATGTGCTTTAAACAAAAACTAATATGGTTTGGGGTCTTTTTTAAAGGAAACCTGTAGTAAGGAAATGAGGAGACTGACATAGCTGACCTTTCCATCTGAAAATGGTAGTATCTTTGCTCTAATGCTTTATTCAGTAAAAAAAAAACATGCACCAATGGAAAGAGCGCCAGACCAAATGATAAGCGTACAAATCAATTTATTGGTTTACACAAAAAAAACAAGCTAACAAATTTCAGAAGCCAGAGGAAACTCCTCCTTCATTGGGGCTTCAGTTAAAATAAACACTTTGAATGGACTCAAAATAGAGCTTTCCTGTGTGAATCTACGTAAGAAAGCTGATTGCTGGACTTGGAGAATTACTAGCCAGTAGCATCTTTGTGAGCAGTCAATCTTCATTGCTTTTTTCTTCATGCTTTATTCGGTTGCTTCCATACATTCACTGACCAGCTGTCAGCTGCTACAGACCCACAAGGGGACCATTTCAGGATGGAGATGAGGTAGTTTAGGGGTGGTAAATATATTATTTTTACAAAACCCTTCCTTCCCTGTATGAACACAGTGAGTGATCAGTACTGATCATTCACTGTCTTCATTCATAACTGAAGCATAGTGAACTCCTGTACAAAGCTCTTTTTGTTCATCCACTCTGCTGTGTTTGCTGTGCAGCTGAGGCTGCAGAGAAAGCAAAAATACATTTCTGTCTCATAATGTTTGGCCCTTGATAGCCCCATAACACCCCTCTCCAAAAAGGTTAAATTGTAAAAAATATTTTAAAGATTGTAAAAAATTGTAAAAAAATAAAGACTCATTCACATGGGTTCTCTAGCCCATACAGCATGAATGAGCAGTTTATATATATATATATATATATATATATATATATATATATATATATATATAAATACATGGAATTTGTTTGCTAAACTTGAAGCACAAAATTTTTTAATTTGTAAGTTGTTTTACATCCTACTCACTGAGTACTACCTGATTACTACTCAGGTAGAAAATAAATGCAATTCTGTTTGAATTGATAGCTGGTAATTGCCCGTGGTTCATAACTGGGTTAAAATTGTGTTCCCATAGTTGGCTCCACCCATGCAAAGGTAGTCTCACTCTCACTATATTTATAATATAACTCCCCCCACTAATATACTGTAAATGATGGGGCACTATTTCTCTCTTTGATAAAAGACACTATTCCTCCTTCCACTGACAATTTGCACCAAGTCATTTTTTTTAAACTCCCACTGATCAACAGCCTGAGGCATTGTTTACTTTCACTGATACAAATACATTTTCTATCCCCACTGTTCCAATTTGGCTCCCTTAACAATAAGTTGGCTCTTTGTTTAGAAAGTTTTGAGAGCCCTGCTTTAGAGCAAACTAGGTGTTCTAATTTCAGATTATCAGAGAGTCCCTGTGGAAAGTAGAAGGACTCAAACCATGGTTCCCATATTTTTGAGATTTTTTCAGTGTCAATTTGTATAGCTGTAGATTTCTCATTTAAAAATTACCCAAGAAACCTGGTGCTTGACTTCCCCAAAAAATAATGTGGGGTCTTCCAGGTTCCTGGCTAATAACCCTTATGTCTTCCCTCAGCATTTGAGTGGCTAACTTAAATAGTGTATTGGTAAACTAAACCTGCACTTTAAAAACCTACCTTCATCTTTGAAAAAGGGAAGCCCCAGCATCTAAATAAAGAAGCTTTGGCTGCAATACTCACCTTCTATCCAGAATTGTTTCCTGCAGTACATGTTCTTCCCCAAAGGATGCTGATATTCTGTGGGACTAAATACCATCCAGTGTCATTCAACTCCCAGTGAACCCAGGCCATCATGGACACACCCCCAGGGGGCTCACAGGTTTAGTGTACCAATACCCAATTTTTGCTAGTCACTCAAATTCTGATGGAAGTCCTAAGGGTTATAGCCAGAGCCCCACACTACCTTTCATGCATATAGCTCTGTGGGAAAACCAACAACAAGAAAAGGGAATTGAACAAAAAGAACAGGTTTGGATTTGGATGGCCACCACTGGGTGGGCACTATGGGACTTATGGGGAGGCAGCAGTAGTGTGAATCTCTGCCCTTTTACCAAAGGGTCATAGCATAAGTGACATGGTCCCCAACTATGTATTTATTCTGCTTTATGTAGAGTTTATGAGGGGAGCATGAAACCAAGGCATGGTAATGGTTGTGGCATATAGACGTAATGGTGTCCAAGAGATGAAAACCCAGCAAACATATTACAATCATACTTACAGTATTTTAGATTCTGAGCGAATCTTAAAGGTGTGTGTGCTCCATATCAATTGTGTTCATAAAGATTGTAAGAGGTTTATTTTTTTTAATATATTATTTATTTATAAAGCGCTGATCAAATAAGGACATTTTTCTGGTAAATCTAAACCTGCTATGAGAGGGGTGCCCTTGCTAACCTGTTCTGCAAATGCCAGTTACTGGCTACTCCTCCCTTATACTGGCTTATCCACTGACTTTAATTCTGTTTGAATTTCTAAGCTCCAGGCACATAAAAAACACAAGTTAATGTAGTTAAGAATTCATTAAAATGAATTAAATTAATTTTGAAAATGACTTAGTGGTTATTAATTTATATGGAATATAGTATTAGTTTTATCCAATTAATACAGTATGCGTGTCTGTGTACATGTGTACAGTGCCTTGAAAAAGTATTTATTCCCTTTGAAATTTTCCATATTTTGTCATGCTACAACCAAAAACATAAATGTATTTTATCTGGATTTTATGTGATAGACCAACACAATGTAGCACATAATTGTGAAGTGGAAGAAAAATGATAAATTTTTTTTATTTTTTTTACAAACAAATATTTGAAAAGTGTGGTGTGCATTTGTATTCAGCCCCCCTTACTCTGATACCCCTAACTAAAATCTAGTGGAACCAATTGCCTTCAGAAGTCACCTAATTAGTAAATAGAGTCCACCTGTGTGTAATTTAATCTCAGTATAAATATAGCTGTTCTGTGAAGCCCTCGGAGGTCTGTTAGAGAACCTTAGTGAACAAACCGCATCATGAAGGCCAAGGAACACATCAGACAGGTCAGGGATAAAGTTGTAGAGAAGTTTAAAGCAGGGTTAGGTTATAAAAAAAATATCCCAAGCTTTGAACATCTCACGGAGCACTGTTCAATCCATCATCCGAATATGGAAAGAGTATGGCACAACTGCACACCTACCAAGACATGGCCGTCCACTTAAAATGATAGGCCGGGCATAGAGAGCATTAATCAGAGAAACTGCCAAGAGGCCCATGGTAACTCTGGAGGAGCTGCAGAGATCCACAGCTCAGGTGGGAGACTCTGTTCATAGGACAACTATTATGCCCTGTACATACGACCGGTTTTGCCGTCACAATAAACTCCGAAGGTTTCTCTGATGGAACTCCGACAGAATTCCATTCAAGCGGTCTTGCCTACACATGGTCAAACCAAGGTCCGACCAAAGTCCGACCGTCCAGAACGAGGTGACGTACAGCACGTTCGATGGGACTAGAAAAAGGAAGTTCAATAGCCAGTAGCCAATAGCCTCCGTCTCGTACCTCCTTCAGAGCATGCACCGTTTTTGGTCCGTCGGAACAGCATACAGACGAGCGGTTTTCCAGATAGGAATTGGTTCCGTCGGAAATATTTAGAACAGGTTCCATTTCTAGGTCCGTCAGAATTTTCAAAACAAAAAGTCTGATGAGGCATACACACGATCAGAATAGACGATGAAAAGCTTCCGTCTGACTTTTTCTGTTGGACATGCCGCTCGTGTGTACGCGGCTTTAGTCGTGCACTCCACAAATCTGGTCTTTATGGAAGAGTGGCAAGAAGAAAGCTATTGTTGAAAGAAATCCATAAGAAGTCCCGGCAGCCCTGGCAGCCCTGGCAGCATCATGTTGTGGGGATGCCTTTCTTCAGCAGGGACAGGGAAGCTGGTCAGAGTTGATGGGAAGATGGATGGAGCCAAATACCGGGCAATCTTAGAAGAAAACCTGTTATGACTCGTACACATGATCGGATTGTTGGCCAACAAATCCGTGGAATTTTGTCCAAAGGGCGTTGGCCCAAACTTATTTTGCATACACACAGTCACACAAATGTTGACCAACAATTACGAACGTAGTGACATACTAGATGTACTACGTGGTTTTTCAGCTTTTTAGCGCCACCCTTTGGGCTCCTTCTGCTAATTTCATGTTAGTAGAAGTTTGGTGAGTGTTGATTCGCGCTTTTCTTTTTGCGTTTTTCATTTAGAGCTTTTCAGTTTGTGCTTTTCATTTTGTGCTTTTCAGTTTGTTTCTGAACAGCCGTTCGTCAACCAGACATGTTGCGGAATCGGAGGGGATAACGTGTTATTTATTATTGGCCTTGGAGTTATTGCTTTGACATTATTTTTTTTCGTTGAATAATGATTTGATTTGGTATATTTTCTATATTTTTGGATGCATAGAATGCACTTTTTGGTTAAGTTCTATTGGCAGATAGCATGTCTAATTTTATTTTTTTAATGCACAATAAAAAAATTGTGGAGAATAATACTTGGCTGTGTGTTTTACTTCAAATGACAGTTTGGGAGTAGGCAGTTACATTTTCAAAAATACAATGTAAAATTGACAAGGGACACCAATATAGTTGTAGGTTTGATCTTAAAAACTACGGGATAATGGTGCTGTGGTAACTTGCCCAAATAAAAAAAACATAATAGTATTATTCTTGATATCACTAGAAAAGAAAAGCCTTTGAAAATTTGTTTGCAATAACTCCATCAGTATCACCAGCAAAGCAGCTTAATTATTATCCTATTAAAGAAGAAGAGAATTGTGCGCTGCATTTGGAGATTTCATAATTTGCCACGTCACAAATGTTAATTCTGCATTACAAACGCTAGTTTACAAGACCGACCGCTTCTGAGCATGCGTGTTTGTACTTTGGACTTTTGTCCAACGGACTTGTGTACACACGCTCGGACAATCAGACAACACACATTTGTTGGCGGAAAATTTGAGAACCTGCTAGCCAACATTTGTTGGAGGAAAGTCTGACAACAATTGTCTGATGTAGCATACACACGGTCGGATTGTCCGCCAACAACCTCACATCCAACATTTCCCGTCGGAAAGTCCGATCGTGTGTACAGGCCTTTAGAGTCTGCAAAAGACTTGAGACTGGGGCGGAGGTTCACCTTCCAGCAGGACAATGACCATAAATAAACATACAGCCAGAGCTACAATGGAATGGTTTAGATCAAAGCATATTCATGTAATATAACGGCCCATTCAAAGTCTATACCTAAATCCAATTGAGAATCTCTGGCAAGGCTTAAATTGCTGTTCACGGATGCTCTCCATCCAATGTGACAGAGCTTGAGCTTTTTTGCAATGAAGAACGGGCAAAAATGTCACCCTAGATGTGCAAAGCTGGTAGAGAGATCCCAAAAAGACTTGCAGCTGTAATTGCATTGAAAGGTGCTTCTACAAAGTATTGACTCAGGGGGGCTAAATACAAATGTACGCCACACTTTTCACATATTTACTTGTAAAAGATTTTGAAAACCATTTTATCATTTTCCTTCCCCTTCACAATTATGTGCCACTTTGTGTTGGTCTATCACATAAAATCCAAATAAAATACATTTACGATTTTGGTTGTAACATGCTTTTGGTTGCTATGTGGGCCTAGATGGGCACCAAAAGTTCTTATCCCTTGTAGGGGGGAGATATTCTGTAGTACTTTGAAATGAGAGTCTTGCGTCTTTAGTTAGCTCTTTGAGATGGACACAAAAGGTGTAGCAAAGGTTTCCTTACAGGCTTGGTGAAATGAAAGAATCGGCAAGTGCCCACTCACCAATCCCTGCGACCTTATGTTTCAGAGAATGGCATTGAGACTCCGCAACAGGCCTCTGCAAAGTCTGGCTCTAGAGACAGCGCTCGACCCCACGTCGCACTGCGCTACAGTCCAGCTGGATCTGGAGTGGATGTGATGAGGGTGGCCTTCAAGCTGCCACCGAACGATCAGATGTTGCTGGCAGTAGATGCATCTCCATCCGCTCATGATGACTCTCTCTCCTTGCACAGGCCGCAATGCAGCCACGGCACAATCTACTGAACAAGTCACTGCTTGCAGATCCTGCCACCGAACGATCAGATGTTGCTGGCAGCAGATGCATCTCCATCCGCTCATGATGACTCTCTCTCCTTGCACAGGCCGCAATGCAGCCATGGCACAATCTACTGAACAAGTCACTGCTTGCAGATCCAGCCAGTGGTTCCAAGACAGCAACTCCTCCTTCCTCTCTCTGCTATTTGACCTCCCAGCATTCTATCTTCTCATCTAGCCAGCTGTAAATTGTAGTCCACAATGGCTGGGCTTCTATACAAACTTGATTCACTGGACTACATATCCCTAGATACCTTGCTCTTGTCCAATGTCTTTGCCTGCCCTGCAGTCAGGAAACCCCAACAGAGTCTGTGATGGGCACTAGGGGGAAACAATCCCCTAGCAACACATGCAGTTACATGTCCTCCTGTCAGCAGGTAACCTAGCCAGCTTCCTGCTACATATATTCTCTCTCTCTCTCTCTCTCTCTCTCTTTATATAAAAAATAATTTGTTTTTCTTAATTAGTTCCACTTTTACATTTTGGTGTATTCAATGCGACACAATGTAAAAGTGGCTCATGCAATGCAACCTAATGTAAAAGTGTCGCATTTTAGAACTATCTGAATTTGGTGAACGAGTCGCTGTCCGAGCCAAAAGTGTTGCAAATGCTTCATTAATTTGGTGCAATACATTAACAAGAGCCATTAACACCAGAAAAGTGGCGAAGCAGCTTTATTGAATTCCCGCAATGTTTTTTTTTTAGCAAGGAACATACATTCCACATTAATAATTATGCTACCAGAATTAGTCTGTGCTGTAAATTGCATCCATCATTGTTCCTGTTTCTTTATGCTGTATGCTGCCATTTTGCTGAAGCCCAGACCCTCTGAGCAGCAGGAAATCTTTAGCCTGTCAGCAGATTGGCCTCTATATTTTCAGCACAGTGCCGAAAAATAGAGAGCAACTGAGCATGTGTAGAGCAGGGTGGGGCAGTGTGTTACTGGATTTTAAACAGTATAGGAACTTATTTTTATTGTGTTACATTGCAAAAGGGGCCAACATGAAGTGCTCTAGCAGGATTTCATTTTTCTACTTTAAGCTACCATGTATCCCTGCTTACTGCACAGAGTACATGGGTCAGTAGGGCATAACACAGATACAGCAGGTCTAAAGACTGTATCATGCACAAAGTGCAGGGGTCAGGAATAAGTAATACACAAAGTTCTGGGGTCAGGAGTCAGTAACACAGAGTGCAGAAGTCACTGGACAACTTGTTCTGGACAACTTGAGTTTTCTTCTGCACTGACTCGGCATGTTCTTTTTGTTTCTGTCACATATGGTGGGCAGGAGGAGGCAGGTTAAAGCACCCAACTGCTGAGGAAGCAGCAGGAGGTGCAGTCTGCACTCTTTTGGAGCCACCTGAGGCCTAGCAACCAAGGACACTTGGCAATGTGAACTGCCTAGGACACTACATGGTTTCATCTGACTGCGTCCTAGCAACCACTAGGCAGCATGAGCCTTCTCACCTTCCACTCTCACATTCAGAATTTATTATGGGCTGCATCACTTCTGAAATAATTTCCTTCATTCTGTCAATAAATAGTTCAGAGGCTCCATAAAAACACACCTCTTTAGGAAATCCTATCATGTTCCCTAGTCTTCTTTTTTCCCCAGGTTCTTCACACCTAGATGTGTCCTTTGTGCATACTTTTATACCACCTCCACCCCTTTTTGAACTCCTTTACTAATCCTAAACAACTTTAGGTAATTGCCCCACATATAAATTGCTTTTGTCCACAATCGATTGCTAGATTTTCCATGAAAACAACTAAAAAAAAGGAGGGAGTTAAAATTGTTGTTTCCCCCTGAATTGGCCAGTGAATGGGGGAAGTACGGGTCCTGCAGAATCTGTGGGCTGCCAATCAGGATTTGCAAGCACATCAGGAAGAACACTATGGGCTCTATGGACCTGTCTTCTAATTCTTGGTGGCTGCGGGATGCTACTTGTGCTAGCCACCGCACCAGCTTGGACTGCACTTATGGGACTCGCCACATCACCAAGTAAAACTGCAGGGCTGGTGTGTAAAAGAACAGGATGTACTAGGCTGCTGGTGCTTGGCAGTTCACTAAAAGGTAGCGTGTCACTAGTACTGATACTATGCTGCATATGAGAATCCTCATGCGATTGTAGCACCTCAGCAATCTTGGCATGCGGTTGGGTACGCCTCACCTTAGCAGGGACCTCTACTCCATCGTCTGAGCTATCTGTCAGGGTGCCACTGCTCTCTACAGGTTCGTATTCTGAGCCTGATTTTGTCAGTGAGGCTTCCCCTTCCCTCTCACCTGACATACTCAAAATCCTGTAGGCCCCTTCACTAGCGTATCTTTCGTTGGCTGTTTTGGCCACTAAATTTGCAGGTACCTAGTGCGACTCACGGGAAAAAGAGCACCTGCCTGTCATAAACTGCTTGGACTGCTACAAAAAAAATGTACCTGCTAGTGCTAGCAGAGATTAGCACTAGTTTAGCACTAGATTAGCACTAGTCTGATCTTGTTAGCGCTGCAGTTTTGTATGTATCAGGAGGGACAGTGATCTGCTGACACTACACTTGTTGGCAGGTGTCGGAGCTGATCCTGCTAACGCTTCATTTTTGGGGACACTCTTCTCATGCTGGAACCAAAAAAGCTCCACAAGAGGAGATGACATAATTTCCTGTGCCTGTGCTTGTAAATACAGGCACATGCTGTTCCCTGATTTGTCAGAACCGATCAGCATGTCCAGGCCAAAAATCAATGGCTTGTACCTGGTAACTGATCGATGCTGGATTGAATAAAAGCACCACCAGCTGGGTGGGGGAGTGCACATTTGCCCCTGGCTTGGGAATATGGAGGAAGCACGGATCACATTTATATATACATATAAGTGATGTGGCCCACAGCTGTCACCCTGTAGCAGTAAAGCGGTTATAGGGCGGACAGCAACTGGATAAAGGATCCCACTCTAAGCATAGGAATATTAAGTCCTATTTGTTATTAGAGGCAAGTCCAGGGGTGACTCAAGACAATTTTTGGGGGGGTCCTGTGATGGTGCTGGGAGTATGCTGCAAGCGTAGCGCGCCCCCTGCCCCACACTTGTAGGCAAGGCATGACCAAAACATGAGTGTTTCTTTATGGTCTATGCTTGTAGCGTGCCACTTTTCTTTCTTTGTATAGACAAAATAGGGCCTTGGGGTACACGGGAGAAGTAAAATAAGCCCAATTGGGACTAGCAGTGATGACCCCGCCAGCAACAGCCAGGGACAGCAATAACCCCCAGAAAGTGTAAGTACCATTATTGATAACTACCAGCAATGATGACCCTCTGCATATGTCAGGACCAGCAAAAAACCCCAACACAATAATGAACACCCGGCACAGTACTACAATTAACACTTGGTATGGCACAAAAATTAACAATCAGAAAGGCACGATATTTACCCCTAGCTTGGCAAAAGAAGCAAATGGCTTGATACAAAGATAGCAAAGAATAGCTTGGCACAAGATGATAGGCTCCTGAAGACATTCCTTGTTCATGACAAAACGCATTGGGAAAGAATTTCCGGTAACATCATATCCTCTCATTGGAGCGCACACTGGTTTTGGAACAACAGTGCTAACTGGTATAAGTGATTCTTGCTGATATCTATGTACCATGCTCTCTTTTAAAAGAGATGTATGTTTTTGGTTTTCTTTTTGCATAATCATACTTACCTAGGTGGATGCAGCATCAGACTGATGATGCATCTGTCCCCCACCGCCTCTTCGCTGAAAACCGAGCCACCGAACACCGCCGATCGGTTCTCTCACCTCCCCGAGAGCTGCTGCCTGTCAGTCAGCATCTCTCCTGCTCTGCTCCTCCATGCTCATTGGAGTGCTGAGCTGTGGAGGGGCGGGGAGCATCTGTCTCAGCGGCTCGCTGAGACTGCTATCTGTCCAAACAGCTGGCGGATCCAGATTTCCTAAGTAGGGATGACGCACTGCCTCGACTGATCCTGGTGACGTCAGCGGAAAGCGGACATCAGACCGCTCTCCGCTGAAAACGGGTCACAGGAGTGCAAAATGAATTGCACTCCTGTGACCCTTAAGAGAAGCACAGCCAAATTATCTCAGGCTGGACTTCTCCTTTAATAAGACATGGTACTTTACCAGAGAAAGCTTCTAGTTTCTATCCTTTATCATGGCTAATACCTGTTGTAAGGGAGATGAGCCCTTCACACTTAAGGAAGAATATTGGAGTTGGTGCCTGGAGGGTGATATAGAGTGTGATTTCACTCACTTGTTAATACAAGGAGTCAATTTCTTCCGGTGAGTGGCAGAGCAAGTGGGGATCACCTGGACTGTACTTGGGGTGCACCAAAGAGGCATTCACTTTGTATGGGATGTCATGAGCTAAATGTTTTTTTTTAGCACCTTTTTGAGTTTTTTGGATTTTGTTATACGAACTTCACTTTATTTACTTGTATATTAATTTGATTTAATTAATTGGGCATAAGTGGTACATGTTGTATATTTACTATTGGAAAATAGTGCTACAACCCATGGGCAGTTTTTGTTTATTCAGTTTTTAAGGTGTGACGGACACCATGTGCTAACAGCTGGGTATAAAATTGCAAGGTAGCGCAAGTGTTGTATGTTTTTAAGACTATTTATACACTGTGAAGCCTATGAAATATCACCTAAGGCCAGCTAATAACCAACAAATTCTCAATATAACATAAGTAGAAGCACACATATATCTGGGCATTAGGTGGTTACCTTTATGTTGTATTTAGATCTTTCTGAAAAACAGGTGTATGTACAGGTTCATATTCTTTAGTTGTATCACCACAATAGCTTGGTTGGTAAAACAACCGCATGGCTTAGTAAAAATATAGCAATCTCCTTGTGTAAAAAACCTTGGTGGCTTAAAGACTTATTGTGTTTAGTTATTGTGTTTAGTTATGCGCACAAGAGTTCTAAAAACCACAGGCAGTATAAAGTGACGCAGACACTGAGATGCTGGGAACTTGCACTATGCTTTATTGTACGTTTGTTTTGGTGTAAAATTGGCTTCAGTTTTGCTCTATCATTTTCTTAATCCAGTCAAAATAGCTGCAGACTTTGGTGTAGACACCAGGATAGTTACGGAGTGCACACATTCGACCCCAGGAGACCACTCCATACAGTTTTCCATTGCAGACCAGTGGTCCACCAGAATCAGCCTGTGAAAACAAGGAGGTACATAAGTGCAGGAAAGTACTTAAAGGATAAGTCCACTAATAATTGAATTTTGTGTTCACTTGTGTGGATCAAACCACCCTCCAGCTTCCATAATAAATATTCACCAGAGTACCTCAAAACCTGACTAAAAAAGATATAGATGTGATACATTTAAATTATTGAACAACTTTATTTTAGCTGTAAAATTCCATATTTTAAATATCATGCTGGTATAGAGCTCCTACTAGCTGGGCTGCTAGGAAAATTTGATTTTTGTCTCCCTCTTTAAGGATCTACCTGTGGAGATTGAGTGGCAGATAGCTCCAAGGACACTGTGAGCAAGGATCTTCTTGGGGACTGAGAGTTGCATAGATGCGAAGGGGAACCAGTTGCTAACAACTGCCATTATGGTGTACAGCAGTGGTTCTCAACCTGGGGGTCGGGACCCCCTCGGGGGTCAAATGACAATTTGCCAGGGGTCACTGAATCCTTGGCTGTTCCTGAAGCCCGTGCCACTCTCCCAGCCTTTTTGCGGCCACCCAGCAGGGCTATCTCTGGAGCCTGTGGCTGCCCAGCTGGGCTGTTCCTGGAGCCCACGGCCACCCACTCAGCCTCTTCGCAGCCACCCATTCAGTTCACGGCATGGGTGGGGGGCAGAGACTAAAGGTCAGCTGACTGGTGAGGAATGTGAAGTGGAAGGGGCTGGAGGAGACCCTATCTCCTGATTTTGGCATAGGTGTCACGGCTGCGAGACACCACAGAGCTGGAGACACAGTGAAGCCGGAGATAAAGTGAGTAACACGACCTATGATTATAGTTGCCATTAAAAGTCCCCACTACAGTTCTCAGATCAGCAGATGACCTTGATCAAGAGCACTTAAGTTGTCTGATCAGAACTCTCCCCAGCACTGCCACGCATCTCATTCCTCCACCCCCCCACCAAGGAATAAAAATAGAGAATACATGGAAGGGAGAAGAAAAGAGGGGGAAGAACCAAGAAAAAGGGAGAGAAAGAATAAGAGAAAGAACAAGAAAGACGGCTAGAGAGAGGGATGGGGGAAAAAAAACAAGAAATTAGGATAGAGAGGGATAAAAGGGAAAGAAAGGAGAACAAAGAGAAAAGTTTTAATACTGTACGAGTGGAAGGGACTCAGGGAGCGCTAAATGTCCATGGGTTAGGGGCGCAAATTACTTGTCTTGCCTTGGGTGCTGACAACCCATGCTACAAAAATAATTTTACTGTTAGGGGTTCCCACAACTTGGGAAATTTTATCAAGGGGTCACGGCATTCGAAAGGTTGAGAACCACTGGTGTACAGACATACCGACATCCCAAGCTACCTTCTGGAAAGCTACTATTGGGAGCCTAAAGAGAATCCTATTCTTTTGCTGCTGTTGCTGATTCTTTTGACGTATCCCGTGCCCTAAACCCCTCTCCTGTTAAGGTTTTCAGCAATAATTCCTAAAAAGAGACCCCCTGGACTGCGCTTGGGTGACTGGTGGCTTCTGTGCTATCTACAGAGAACTTGTCTGCATCCAGTGGCCCCCTCAGAGGTAAGCGCTACACTTGGGTACTAAAACTTGTAGTTTTATTTTAGCTTAACAAGATATAGTCATGGCAGGGATAGAGCTGGTGCATCAACAGGGGTCATGACTTTTCTCTTGGGTCCAAAAGACCTCTAACACACATGGCAAGTAGGCAAACCTGCCAAACCCAGAGGAAGTAAAGAAGATGGTTAGATAGCAGGACATTATTCCTCAGTATCAGTTAGTGTACAATCATTTATACCACATATAAGTTTCCAGAGGTATAGTGGCTTTTTGTACAATGTTTATTGGTATGATTGGTGCTGCCATTGTAACATAAAACATAGTGGGTATCAATTGAATAGGAAGAGGTCTGCATTCCACAGAATATGCTCCCATGGAGCCTGGTCCTACCAATTCCAGCCTTGCGTTAACAACTGACCTTCACTCTGACCTTTCTTTTATTTAAATTGGAATTTAACACTCCCATCCCCTCTATTGCCTGTTGCATGAACCTGATATTTCTTCTTTAGATCCCCTGCAGTTCCGTTCATATAGCTCTAATACTTGCCTGTGGCCACCTTTTTTGCATACCTACAGAATCAGTTTGATCAGGAATGCCAATCTCTCAGACCAGTGAGACATTCTGTCTCTTACAACTATAAATTATTTCTTACAAGATCTTCTCAGACTTTGCTGCATTTCTTTGACTTATGGGAGAAAGACCTTTACGTTACACTCTTCCCAGAGAGTCATGCCCAATCTTTCAGCATTTTTGGAAAATTCACACCATTGTTCAGATATTTACCAACTGTACCTCCCCAAAAACTCTGCTATTCTTCCTACTGTACCATAATACATTCTCTCTAAAGACCTACAAGAAATCATTAAAGGAATACTTGGTTAACATGACCGGTTCCTACATCCTTGCTCTGTGGAAATCCCCTTCGCCTCCGCTTTGCTGTGTTGAGGATATCAGGCTCATGGAGGATTTAACTAGTTACCTCCATTTTATGCTTAAGAGATGGTGGATATTCCCTGCACAGTGCTCCCTCTATCTCCCTATCTATATGCCCCCATCCTGTTATAGCTTCCTCCCTTTTTTATTTCAGTCAGTGGCAAAAGGGATTGTACTGCATAGTATACGGAATAAGCAGTGGGAAAAGGAACGTACAACATGGTATACAGAATGAGACATTGAGAATAGGGAACATACAATAAGACATACAGGATGATATAGTGTATAATATAAAACAATATATTGTGAAATAGGGAATATATAGCAGGGCAACTGTTATGAGGCTTTGTGGAATAAGGAGAGTACAGATTTGCAGATGGAATGAGGATTGTGGCATAGGAAATGCACAGCATGGCAAATGCGAGTAGAAACAGGGAATAAATGGCATGGCATACAGAACAAGGAGTGTGGAATAGGGAATGTACAGTATTGTATACAGAATGAAGGGGTACAGAATAGAGAATGTACAGCATTGCATATGAGTAAGGCTCAGTAGCACAAGGAGTAAACAGAATGTCATTCAGAACCGGGGGTGCGGACTAGGAACTACGAAATGTACAGTATGGTGTAGGGAATGAGGCGCTGAGGAATGAGGGGTTGCAGAATAGAGAATGCACAGCAACGCATATGGAACGAGGAGGTATTGAATGGGGAATGTACATTGTGATATATGAAGTAAGGAATTATGGCAAATGAAATGCATAATACAATGAGTATTTACAAAGCACCCTAAACATGGTTTACTAAAAATGACTTACTGTACTATTGCTCAGCTGTCCCCATTCTGATCTCTATTAGCACATGTGGGGCACAGTCAGAACCCCAGGAAGATCTGTTCTGCCAGGTACACTGGGCTGCCTGACTCCTTCCAGACCTCTATCAGCATGGATCCTACATGCGACCTGACATCTCACCACAGCATAGCTGTCATTTGTAAACACAAACTGGCAGAGGAAGTCTTCCACTACTCACTTCCTCTACCTTTCTCTGCAAAAGATGTCATCAGTCTGAGCTACAGAGGAAGTGAGTGGTCTAAGACTTCCTATGCCAGGTTCTATGTTTACACATGACATCAGCAAACAGGTGAGCTAACAAATCCTGTGTGGTACTGTACTGATGGAGTTTCTGGAAAGGGCCAGGAGGCATGCGACCCTCCCAACCTCACTTAACAATGCAGTGCTAAGGCAAATATCCTTACTAACCCCTCACCCTTTTCATTTTTGGCTGTTTTTTCGTGAATATACACCTCTTAGGAGGAGAATACTCTGCATTTCCAAGTCCCGCACTTGACTCATATTAACAGAGAAGAATGAGGGGAGTAAAAGCACAACACTAACAGCTGCTCAAATAACAAAACGGTGAGCACCAGACAGACAGTAAAGCTGGACTAAACCCTCCTCCTAGGAAACTGCCATGTTAGCTTCTGTTTGATCTGCAGTTGCCATGGCTTTACAGTTTAGTTGAGAGCATAAGCAACTGTGACAGTTATCATTCACAGCATATCTTGAATATATTTGTTTTGCCAAACAGGTAAATTAATGGGTTCAGTTCTGCTTTAAATGACACAACCTACCCCTTCTGGTCCCGACCAGGCCCCTCTCTGCCCTGGGCCCCATAGACCAGGCAGTAGTTCTGCCATTGGTCCTATAGCAGTCATATGCTTTGCTGTGGATATTCTTACTATCCTAAACATACAATATAAAGATATTTATGAATATTCATAATTCTATATATCTTCAATACTTACTGCACATGCGTCTTTGCCACCTTCTAGGAAACCAGCACAAAACATATTTGTAGTGATCATGTTTGAATAAGAAGATTTACAGCTGGAGTCCGACAAAACAGGGAGATCAAGACACTGTAATTTTGTAGCATATTGCACTAAAAAAGAAATTAAAGTATAATATATTATCAACTATTGCATAATGTCGTGTAATTTAAAGTGATGTTAAACACTCCCTTTTTTTAAAATAAGAATAACAAACATGCCTATACTTACCTGCTCTGTGTAATGGTTTTGCACAGAGCAGCCAGGATCCTCTTCTTCTGGGGTGCCCCGTCGGTGCTCCAAGCTCCTCCTCTTCATCGGGTGCCCCCATGGAAAGGCGCATAGAATGCATTAAGGTGAAAAACCTTAAAGCTTTACAACCACTTTAAGGTATGAGTGATGTTATACACAACATTTTTACAAAATCATTTACATTATTTATTATAGGACGAGAGCCTCTTTTCTTATAAGTAAGTATTTAAATTAAACTGGAGTTCCAGCTAAAACAGTTTTGTTCAGTTTTACATAGTGGGAGGGAGGTTTAGAACCTTGGGAAAACTTGTATTTAGGTTTGTGTCCCCAGATTCCCCCCCCCCCCCACACACACACACACACACACACACACACACACACACACACTTATTGTCCTGGTGATGAAAATGAAATATTGCCAATGGAAAATGGACAGTAGTAAAGACAAGACAGAATATATAACCCTTCCCCCTTTACTAAAATCATAGCAAAAACGGCAGAGAAAGGGGTTGATTTACTAAAACTAGAGAGTGCAAACTTTGGTGCAGCTTTGCAAAGAAACCAATCAGCTTCCAGGTTTTTTGTTAAAGCTCAATTGAACAAGCTGCAGCTAGAAGCTAATTGGCTACCATGCACATCTGCATCAGATTTTGTACTCCTCAGTTTTAGTAAATCAGCCACAAAGTGTGGCAAAAATACTTCAAAGGACCAGAACAATAAACCAGAGACAGAGGAGCTCAAACTTTACTTCGACGGCCAACAGTCCTTCCAGTTCTTATGTTGATGTGGGTTTCCAATTTGGGCTGATTTATGTTAAATAATCTTATAATTTCATGAGGCTATATTTGTTGTTAGAAATATATTCATATGCAATGATGGGGAATGGTTGAGGTATTAGTTTTACTGGTAGTTGTCTTGAGGGGCATTATGAATGTTGTGCATTATTGTAATTCTTGCAGGGACTGAGGTTCATGAGTTTGCCTTTAGACCCCTTTCACACTGGGGCGGTTTGCAGGCGTTATTGCGCTAAAAATAGTGCCTGCAAACCACCCCAAAACAGCCTCCGCTGTTTGTTCAGTGTGAAAGCCCGAGGTCTTTCACACTGAAGCGGTGCGCTGGCAGGAGAAAAAAAATCTCCTGCAAGCCGCATCTTTGGAGCGGTGAAGGAGCGGTGTATTTACCGCTCCTAAACCGCTCCTGCCCATTGAAATCAATGGGACAGCGCGGCAATACCGCGGCTATAGCCACGCTATACGAGTGGTTTTAACCCTTTTTCGGCCGCCAGCGGGGGGTTAAAATCGCACCGCTAGCGGCCGAATACCGCTGTAAAACAGCGCTAAAAATAGCGCTGTTTTACCGCCGACGCCCCCTACCACCCCAGTGTGAAAGCAGCCTAAGTGATGTTATTGGTAAGGGAGGAGGACTATTGTATAATATATTTTTTTAAATTGCCTCGATATTAAAGGTAAGACTATTTAATTATAGATTGAGATGGTTTTGTTGGTTAGCTTTGGAGCAATATTTAGTTTTCTGTTGTGGTGTGCCGTTGGTGATTCCCCCGTCTTACGAAGCCTGGCATTGCAGAACATTACAGGTTAAGTAATAGTTAGACTTTTGGAAACATACCAGTTCCAAATCAGTAAATTATATATACTTGTCCTCCCTCCAAGTAAAGTGCAAGCTCTGCGACTAGTATTGTAACATAATGCCTATAAGATCTTATTTTACACTTAGTTATTTTAAAAAGGATATTCCTACAGTGCAAGAAAGAGGGGCAGATCTCTGGAAGCAAAGTAGCTGAAGCTGCTCTAGTTTAAACAAATCCTCTACAAATTCAGAATTAACTCAATAAGTAAATTAAATCGGTGCACATGTTCATGCATTATTACAAAAGGAACAGATTTATACTTAATGCTTTTGGGATTGTTTGGGAACTTTAGGCATTTTTGTGTGTGCTGATTGAATTTACCTATCGCCATATCATCATTTTCCTTGCTAATGTTTATCTAAATCCAAGCACAAAAATGTAATAAATACCAGCTTACAAGTCCTTAGATGCTTCATTTTTTCAGGGTAATGACAATTTTTGAAAACGCAGAACAATACCTGTAGATTTTGTCAGAAATTTGGTGATTTTTCAGTTTTCTTTGTACTCCCAAACAGGTCTTTATAGTCCAAATTAGAAGTGCAGCCTAGGGTGACAATGCTGCTCCTCTCTAGGTGTAGTATAGTATGTGAATGATGTCACCTTAGGACAAGTTGTGTGTTAATGAAAAAATTGCCAGGTGAAAATAAAGGAAATAAAAACTTAAATAAGGAAATTATTGCAGGCAAAACACATCTGAGGATTGTAAGCTGCAAAACTGTATATTACTCTGTTTTTGGGTTTAGATATACTTTAAAATAACCCAGACCTGCTGACTAGATAGTAAAGAAGAAGCAGCCCACTGATGAGTCAGCATTCTGCTGTTTCCTCCTTTTAGTATGTTTGTAGTCAATACATGTGCAATGAAACATAGTCTTATGCCGCGTACACACGAACAGAAATTCCGTCAGAAAAAACTTGGATGGATTTTCCGACACAATTCCGCTCAAGCTTGCCTTGCATACACACTCTCTGAACTTTCGACCATCAAGAACCCGGTGACGTACAACACTACGATGAGCCAAGAAAATTAAGTTCAATGCTTCCGAGCATACGTCGAATTGTTTCCGAGCATGCGTGATTTTTTGTGCGTCCGAATTGCATACAGACGAACGCATTTCCGGATAGGAACTTTTTCTGACTGAAAAATAGAGGACCTGCTCTCAATCTTTTGCTGGCTGGAATTCTGCCAGCAAAAGTTCGATGGAGCATAAACACGGTCGGAATTTCTGACCAAAAGCTCACATCCGACTTTTGCTGGCAGAATTTCTGATCGTGTGTATGGGGCATTAGGCCCCATACACACTATTAGATTTTCTGCAGATTTTTGTTTTCAGATTTAACAAAACATATAATAAGAGATCAAACCTTAAGAGTTTCAATTTGTATGCAATCAGGCAGGCCCTTGCACTACATGGTTTTGGTAAATCTGAAGACAAAAATCTGCAGAAAATCTAATAGTGTGTATTGGGTCTTACTGTTCCTCTTTCAATCTGCTACCATGCAGGTTATACAAGTCTGATAATAAAATCGGTCCTTGCATTAACTGCAGTTGATGTTTTGTTTTTTTTATGAAGTTCAGCCTTAAAACAATAATTTTTAAAGCCCAGTAAATGAACTTACCTCCAGAGATTTTCATGTTTCCCCAGCCTGACACCAGACACTGACTTCCTGCCGTTGGGCAGGAAGAGGCTACTGGGATGGGTTGGACGTACTGATTGAACTGGGCCGGCTTAGCTAGTTTGACCAGCATGAAATCGTGATCGAAGGATTTATCATCATAGAGGGGGTGCATTATAGCCTTTTCCACCTGGATACGCTGTTCTGTTCCTTCTTGTTTAGTAACATCGTGTTCCCCAAGGTGAGCAATGAAGGTATTGGGCCTGTAAAGGATGGATATAAGAACAAAGAGGAGCTGTAGATATCAAAATTTATTAATTAAAGGTGATTACAGGTAATGTGCAAAATGTAGAGGATTTCTTTAAATTAAATTCATGGCAAAACATTAACATTGTGGGACTTTGGATACTAAATAAGAAGGTGAAGGGTGTGTGACCGTGTTTTTTGCTACCACATTTTTTTTTCTGGTAGCACAAAAAACATAGTATACTAGGCCACTGTGCGTTAGCTATAAAAACGCCCCTTTGAACGCCACCCACTAAATATTCCTCTTTTGATGGTAAAGAAAAACTTGATGGCACCGCTAATCTTGTTCTATCAGCTAAATTAATAACTTGTTTCCTATCATTATACTCTATCCTGTTTTCAGTATTGGGTGACTTTGTGGCACTGCCACTATTGACAAGCATCATAAATATAATATACAGGCAATATAATAAATAAACCATAGAGATAAAATGGCAGCTGGGTTTGTGGGCATAGCGCTACATGTGAATGGATTCGTTATTTTTTAATGATTTGAAAATGTAAACTATATGAATAAAAGCCGGCCATAAAAAACAACCCTGTCAGTCCTAAATGGATTATCCAAACCTCTCTAGCTTCCATTTTTGCTAGCTCACTAAAAATAATGGAATTTCGTGCAGGACCAACAGGTATTAAAACTGTGTTACTGCGGTGTTAATGTTAATAATAGACTGCATCAAATATATATATTTTTTAATTTTCTTCCCATAGCTACGCTTTTAGGTAAAGCATGAAGTGAACAGTGGATTTCCGATTGGTCTCATTATTCAGACAATTACAGATCCCCTTTTTATGGCTGACATAAGATTCTCTGATCCTATTCAGGGGCCTAAACCATTTTAGACCTAGGGCATTGGCTTTATCTGTATTGCCAAGTATTACCAATCTACAAAGAAGAATCTTGGAACTTACGGCTGATAGCAATGAGCTGCAGATATGATCCACCGTGATGAAATCAGGGATCCACCACACCATTGCCCTCCATTGTAGCTGATGTAAACTTGCCAAGGTTGGGAATGGCGGGCACATTCGTAGCCATTAATAATCTTATCGTCATCAAACTGAGGAGTAGCAGCTGCAAAAGGAATCAAAAAGAGTTTATTCACAAATACTTGGTGGAACAGAGACCTAAAATTTGCTGCCAACCTTTGGGAAAGTTAAAACTTTATTCCCACTTGCCAAGAGTATATATTCACCTTCCCTTTACTCCCCCACTTCACGCAGCAAGCAAGGGCAAACAAAATACTTCCAGGTACTTGGGGTATGGATGCTCATGCATACTGACTTTATGTGCCAGTGCTGGGAAAATCACCAAGCACTAGACTTGCCTCATCTTGTCCATAAACTTGGGTCACTTACAAATTAAATGACTGAGAGCATTGACAGGGCAGCTCCCCTTGTTTCCAGCAGCTGTTTGATATGAAGAGGGAGTGAAAGAAAGGTCAGTATGTTCTTCTGGGGGGAAAGGGGAGGAAGAATGTAAAATCAAGTTCACCTTTTGCTTTGCTCTGAGACGGATTTTTGAGAATGCAGCATCAAGCATCATCTAACCTCCTGCATGAAAACCAGATGTGTCCTATCAAGGAGATTGACCTTCCCTTCCTGTCTCAGGAATGCAACAGAAAGTGAGTGGAAATCTCCTTAACTGAGGCAATTCTGCTCACATTGGTCTTCTGAGCAGGTGTCCTTTTTGCAAAAAGTCCCCTTATCTTTTGTTCTTGTAACAACTTTAAAATGTTAGTTTCCCAACACTTAATATCTCAGTGGAAATGTTGCCTAGAACAAATAAAGATGGTGAATCTACCTAGAAGACATGCATACAGTAATACAAACCTATTAAGTTTCTAATCCGTCTGCATTCCATCCAAAACAGAACAAAATATGTTTTTGATATCCCTACACTTCAAGACCGCAAAATTCATGTTTTAAAGTTGAAGTACAGCCAAAGCTCGTTTGGCTGTACTACTGTGGATTACAGTGGTGCAGCTTACTCTGTGATCTGTTTTCAGCTGACAGCGGGCTGAAACCCAGTGTCCACTGACGTCATAGAGCCGGTCCAGGCTCAGGCAAGATCGCAACAACAAAGTCGGGATCCGCCCACATGCCTGGACCGGTACTCGGCTCAGCCTCTCAGCGAGTCGCTGAGAGGCCAAGTTGGTGGCTCCCACCCCCTCCACAGCCCAGCGCTCCAGTGAGCGAGGGAGGGGAGGCAGAGCAGACAGTCACCAGCTCTCTGCTCAGGGAGCCCTGTTTGATCGCTTGGTTTTCAGTCTTAGAGCCGGCGGGGGACAGATGCAGCATTGGACCGATGCTGCATCCATCTAGGTAAGTATGATTTTGCAAAAAAACAAAACCTACTTCTCTTTTAAGTTGCAACAGATTTGATATGAGCTGTAATTACAAGTATGTTTTACCTGCAAGCCCCAAGAACATGCATATCCAGATGTAAAGCATAGTGAGCTGATGGTAACTCTTCTTTGAATTGTTGGAATTTTGAATGGACCGTTGTCAGCTCTGGACAAGGTTTATAAAGGTCTGCAGAGTGAACAGATTGTCCGTTCCCATGACTCACCTTCAGACATCTGATAATTCCCATATTATCTACACAGGTATTTCAGTTAAATCTTAGGAATCAGTGACTAAGTATATTTGTCATAAACTTGTTTGGCTATATTTGTATGTGTAGCAGTACCCCCATAGGGGCTGCTAAGTAATGTGGCCAACCTATCACCCTGCCTAGCCCGGCATTCACTTCCAGACACTCCAAGACAATTAACAGTCCAATAGCTTTGTTTTTTGTTTTACTGAGGGGTTTTAACTTGGTATAGGAAGTATGCCCAGTGAATTTTAGAACTATCAATTGGGACAACTTGTATACACTTAGGTATATACAGGCCTCTCTCTTCCTCCAGCGCAACTCTTTCTGCAGACTATTACTTCCTAGCTCCTCCAGCACTCTACTTGCTTGAGCTTCCAGGCACAGTTAGCACTGAATGGTTAGACTTGACACTGGCTCAGCCAGGTCTTAGCAATGGCCTTTTCCAGGCAGGGACCGCGGGCCCCTTTAGTGTAGCAATGAAAAGTTCTTGGTGCCCTAACTTCGGTTACTAAGCCCAGGAACCCATCTTCAGGCCCTCCTGGCCACAGCTGCCCTTCTCTGCTGCCCAAGACATCTTAGTCCACACTACTGGCTCTGCACCCATCCCAGACTGCATGCTCTCAGTCCTCTCAGGCATGCCTTCCCAGTCCTCCCGACTATGCATGTCACTCCCCAGCCCTCTCCTGGCTGCGACCAGTTGTTCCTCACCTTAAAGACTTGCCCGGCAATGCTAGCTCTTGCTGTCTCCTCTCTTGCTGCTCCTGTGCCTCCTGTCCAGAACCTTTACGCTTCCTTGAAGGGCTCTGTCCACATCCGAGCCCAAGGTCACCCCCTCCCCCCCAGACTGGGGAGCTCCCTCAAAGGCCCCAACAGCCTAGCACTCCATCTTCAAGCTCTGAACAACTTTAACTCCTCCCCAGCTGGGCTGACCCTGGGTACTTAAGGAGGCCTGCCCCCTGCCAATCCAAGTTAGGGATGGATCAAGGCTCCTTAGAGTACCCAGGCAGCTCCACCTCTCCTCTCCTTCTCTCTTTCTACTACCTTCCAGAAGGCTCTAGAAAGAAGAGGGAGGTCTTGATGATGCTGCCTGTGAGTCACCAGCTGTTATCCTGAGCCACTCCCAGCCCATAATCAAAACAAACAGGCATAGCAACCAGCTAGGCCTGCCCAAATTTTTCTACTCTATCAACCTCTCTAGCATCTACCTACCTAGAGGGTGCTACATATACCGAACCCTGGAGAATATTTAGTGACGCAAAGTTAAACCTGGAGCACTTAACAATACATCTTTAACTTAATGGCACCACGTAGGACTGCTGTTGCCTGGAAAAGCCAAGGTTCTCATGTAGTACTGAAGGATGCTATAGCACAAAATCTAAAAACAATGCTAGACTTACAATTGTGCCATTGACTATATTGACACAGATGACAACATGTCAGGAGTGTGTCCAAAGGGTGGTGGTGGTGGTCCTACTAAGTAGGAACAACGATCTCTCTCCTCCTCTAGTCAGCCACATCCCCCCCACAGTTAGAAACACACATAGGGAACACAGTTAACCCCTTGATTGCCCCTAGTGTTAACCCCTTCCCTGTCAATGACATTTGCACAGTAATCAGTGGCTATTTTTAGCTCTGATCGCTGTATAAGTGTCACTGGTCCCAAAAAAGTGTAAAAAGTGTCCGATGTGTCCGTCGCAATGTTGCAGTCCCGATAAAAAAACGCAGATCACTGCCATTACTATTAAAAATAATAATGATAAAAATGCCATAAATCTATCCCCTATTTTGTAGACGCTATAACTTTTGCACAAACTAATCAATATACTCTTATGCCCCGTACACACGGTCGGACTTTGTTCGGACATTCCGACAACAAAATCCTAGGATTTTTTCCGACGGATGTTGGCTCAAACTTGTCTTGCATACACACGGTCACACAAAGTTGTCGGAAAATCCGATCGTTCTGAACGCGGTGGCGTAAAACACGTACGTCGGGACTATAAACGGGGCAGTGGCCAATAGCTTTCATCTCTTTATTTATTCTGAGCATGCATGGCACTTTGTCCGTCGGATTTGTGTACACACGATCGGAATTTCCGACAACGGATTTTGTTGTCGGAAAATTTTATCTCCTGCTCTCCAACTTTGTGTGTCGGAAAATCCGATGGAAAATGTCCGATGGCGCCCACACACGGTCGGAATTTCCGACAACACGCTCCGATCGGACATTGTCCATCGGAAAATCCGACCGTGTGTACGGGGCATTATTGTGATTTTTTTTTTTTACCAAAATAATGTAGAAGAATATATATCGGCCTAAACTGATGAAGTTATTTTTAAAATTTATGTGAGCAGACTGCAGTTCCTCTTTAAACTGCGTAAAGGGTTCTTTACTGCTAGAGCTGTACTCTAACTATGTCTACAGTTGGTGGTGTCAGCGGGGAGTGTTGATAATTTAAAAAAACCTTTAGAAGGGTATCTGAATGAATGTAATATACAGTACAGGGATATGGGAAATTGTACATATTTACATAGTAGGCGAGGTTGAAAAAAGACACAAGTCCATCAAGTCCAACCTATGTGTGTGATTTTATGTCAGTATTACATTGTATATCCCTGTATGTTGTGGTTGTTCAGGGGCTTATCTAATAGTTTTTTTTAATTATCGATGCTCCCCGCTGAAAGCACTGCCTGTGGAAGAGAATTCCACATTCTAATGGCTCTTACAGTAAAGAACCCTCTATGCAGTTTAAGGTTAAACCACTTTTCTTCTAGTTTTAGTAAATGGCTGTGTGTCTTATTAACCACTTAACCACTTGACGACCGCCTCACGCCGATGTACGTCAGCAAGGTGGCACGGACAGGCAAAATCACGTACATGTACGTGATTTGCCTTCCGCGGGTGGGGGGTCCGATCGGACACCCCCCCCGGTGCCCGAGGCGGTCGTCTTTTGTTCCCCGGCGATCGGAGGTGAGGGGGAGGCCATCCATTCGTGGCCCCCCCTCGCGATCGCCGCCGGCCAATTGGAACATTCCTTTGCTGCTGTATGCTAAACAGCAGCAAAGGAAATTATGTCATTTCTCCTCGGCTCGGTAGTTTCCGTTCCAGCGCCGAGGAGAGAAGACTTCACTGTGAGTGCACAACACTACACACACAGTAGAACATGCCAGGCACACAAAACACCCCGATTCCCCCCCCCCCCGATCGCCCCCCCCCCGATCGCCCCCCCCTGTCACAAACTGACACCAAGCAGGTTTTTTTTTTTTTTTTTTTTTTTTCTGATTACTGTATTTGTGTCAGTTTGTGACAGTTACAGTGTTAGGACAGGTACTGTTAGCCCCCTTTAGGTCTAGGGTACCCCCCTAACCCCCCCTAATAAAGTTTTAACCCCTTGATCACCCCCCGTCACCAGTGTCACTAAGCGATCATTTTTCTGATCGCTGTATTAGTGTCGCTGGTGACGCTAGTTAGGGACGTAAATATTTAGGTTCGCCGTCAGCGTTTTATAGCGACAGGGACCCCCATATACTACCTAATAAATGTTTTAACCCCTTGATTGCCCCCTAGTTAACCCTTTCACCACTGATCACCGTATAAGTGTTACGGTTGACGCTGGTTAGTTCGTTTATTTTTTATAGTGTCAGGGCACCCGCCATTTATTACCGAATAAAGGTTTAGCCCCCTGATCGCCCGGCGGTGATATGCGTCGCCCCAGGCAGCATCAGATTAGCGCCAGTACCGCTAACACCCACGCACGCAGCATACGCCTCCCTTAGTGATATAGTATCTGATCGGATCAATATCTGATCCGATCAGATCTATACTAGCGTCCCCAGCAGTTTAGGGTTCCCAAAAACGCAGTGTTAGCGGGATCAGCCCAGATACCTGCTAGCACCCGCGTTTTGCCCCTCCGCCTGGCCCAGCCCACCCAAGTGCAGTATCGATCGATCACTGTCACTTACAAAACACTAAACGCATAACTGCAGCGTTCGCAGAGTCAGGCCTGATCCTTGCGATCGCTAACAGTTTTTTTGGTAGCATTTTGGTGAACTGGCAAGCACCAGCCCCAAGCAGCGTCAGGTTAGCGCCAGTACCGCTAACACCCACGCACGCACTGTACACCTCCCTTAGTGGTATAGTATCTGAACGGATCAATATCTGATCCGATCAGATCTATACTAGCGTCCCCAGCAGTTTAGGGTTCCCAAAAACGCAGTGTTAGCGGGATCAGCCCAGATACCTGCTAGCACCTGTGTTTTGCCCCTCCGCCCAGCCCACCCAAGTGCAGTATCGATCGATCACTGTCACTTACAAAACACTAAACGCATAACTGCAGCGTTCGCAGAGTCAGGCCTGATCCCTGCGATCGCTAACAGTTTTTTTGGTAGTATTTTGGTGAACTGGCAAGCACCAGCCCCAAGCAGCGTCAGGTTAGCGCCAGTACCGCTAACACCCACGCACGCAGCATACACCCCCCTTAGTGGTATAGTATCTGATCGGATCAATATCTGATCCGATCAGATCTATACTAGCGTCCCCAGCAGTTTAGGGTTCCCAAAAACGCAGTGTTAGCGGGATCAGCCCAGATACCTGCTAGCACCTGCATTTTGCCCCTCCGCCCGGCCCAGCTCAGCCCACCCAAGTGCAGTATCGATCGATCACTGTCACTTACAAAACACTTAACGCATAACTGCAGCGTTCGCAGAGTCAGGCCTGATCCCTGCGATCGCTAACAGGTTTTTTGGTAGCTTTTTATTGAACTGGCAAGCGCCAGCGGCCTAGTACACCCCGGTCATAGTCAAACCAGCACTGCAGTAACACTTGGTGACGTGGCGAGTCCCATAAGTGCAGTTCAAGCTGGTGAGGTGGCAAGCACAAGTAGTGTCCCGCTGCCACCAAGAAGACAACCACAGGCCCGTCGTGCCCATAGTGCCCTTCCTGCTGCATTCGCCAATCCTAATTGGGAACCCACCGCTTCTGCAGCGCCCGTACTTCCCCCATTCACATCCCCAACCAAATGCAGTCGGCTGCATGAGAGGCATTTTCTTTATGTCCTCCCGAGTACCCCTACCCAACGAACCCCCAAAAAAGATGTTGTGTCTGCAGCAAGAACGGATATAGGCGTGACACCCGCTATTATGGTCCCTCCTGTCCTGACAATCCTGGTCTTTGCATTGGTGAATGTTTTGAACGCTACCATGCACTAGTTGAGTATTAGCGTAGGGTACAGCATTCCACAGACTAGGCGCACTTTCACAGGGTCTCCCAAGATGCCATCGCATTTTGAGAGACCCGAACCTGGAACCGGTTACCGTTATAAAAGTTAGTTACAAAAAAAGTGTAAAAAAAAAAAAAAAATATATATAAAATAAAAAATAATAGTTGTCGTTTTATTGTTCTCTCTCTCTCTATTCTCTCTATTGTTCTGCTCTTTTTTACTGTATTCTATTCTGCAATGTTTTATTGTTATTATGTTTTATCATGTTTGCTTTTCAGGTATGCAATTTTTTATACTTTACCGTTTACTGTGCTTTATTGTTAACCATTTTTTTGTCTTCAGGTACGCCATTCACGACTTTGAATGGTTATACCAGAATGATGCCTGCAGGTTTAGGTATCATCTTGGTATCATTCTTTTCAGCCAGCGGTCGGCTTTCATGTAAAAGCAATCCTAGCGGCTAATTAGCCTCTAGACTGCTTTTACAAGCCGTGGGAGGGAATGCCCCCCCCCACCGTCTTCCGTGTTTTTCTCTGGCTCTCCTGTCTCAACAGGGAACCTGAGAATGCAGCCAGTGATTCAGCCAGCTGACCATAGAGCTGATCAGAGACCAGAGTGGCTCCAAACATCTCTATGGCCTAAGAAACCGGAAGCTACGAGCATTTTATGACTTAGATTTTGCCGGATGTAAATAGCGCCATTGGGAAATTGGGGAAGCATTTTATCACACCGATCTTGGTGTCGTCAGATGCTTTGAGGGCAGAGGAGAGATCTAGGGTCTAATAGACCCCAATTTTTTCAAAAAAGAGTACCTGTCACTACCTATTGCTATCATAGGGGATATTTACATTCCCCGAGATAACAATAAAAATGATTAAAAAAAAAATGAAAGGAACAGTTTAAAAACAAGATAAAAAAGCAAAAAAATAATAAAGGAAAAAAAAAAAAAAAAGCACCCGTCGCCCCCTGCTCTTGCGCTAAGGCGAACGCAAGCGGCGGTCTGTCGTCAAACGTAAACAGCAATTGCACCATGCATGTGAGGTATCACCGCGAAGGTCAGATCGAGGGCAGTAATTTTTGCAGTAGACCTCCTCTGTAAATCTAAAGTGGTAACCTGTAAAGGCTTTTAGAGGCTTTTAAAAATGTATTTATTTTGTTGCCACTGCACGTTTGTGCGCAATTTTAAAGCATGTCATGTTTGGTATCCATGTACTCGGCCTAAGATCATCTTTTTTATTTCATCAAACATTTGGGCAATATAGTGTGTTTTAGTGCATTAAAATTTAAAAAAGTGTGTTTTTTCCCCAAAAAATGCGTTTGAAAAATCGCTGCGCAAATACTGTGTGAAAAAAAAAAATGAAACACCCACCATTTTAATCTGTAGGGCATTTGCTTTAAAAAAATATATAATGTTTGGGGGTTCAAAGTAATTTTTTTTGCAAAAAAAAATAACTTTTTCATGTAAACAATAAGTGTCAGAAAGGGCTTTGTCTTCAAGTGGTTAGAAGAGTGGGTGATGTGTGACATAAGCTTCTAAATGTTGTGCATAAAATGCCAGGACAGTTCAAAACCCCCCCAAATGACCCCATTTTGGAAAGTAGACACCCCAAGCTATTTGCTGAGAGGCATGTTGAGTCCATGGAATATTTTATATTTTGACACAAGTTGCGGGAAAGAGACAAATTTTTTTTTTTTTTTTTTTTTGCACAAAGTTGTCACTAAATGATATATTGCTCAAACATGCCATGGGAATATGTGAAATTACACCCCAAAATACATTCTGCTGCTTCTCCTGAGTACGGGGATACCACATGTGTGAGACTTTTTGGGAGCCTAGCCGCGTACAGGATCCCGAAAACCAAGCACCGCCTTCAGGCTTTCTAAGGGCGTGAATTTTTGATTTCACTCTTCACTGCCTATCACAGTTTCGGAGGCCATGGAAAGCCCAGGTGGCACAAAACCCCCCCAAATGACCCCATTTTGGAAAGTAGACACCCTAAGCTATTTGCTGAGAGGTATAGTGAGTATTTTGCAGACCTCACTTTTTGTCACAAAGTTTTGAAAATTGAAAAAAAAAAATGTTTTTTCTTGTCTTTCTTCATTTTCAAAAACAAATGAGAGCTGCAAAATACTCACCATGCCTCTCAGCAAATAGCTTGGGGTGTCTACTTTCCAAAATGGGGTCATTTGGGGGGGGTTTTGTGCCACCTGGGCATTCCATGGCCTCCGAAACTGTGATAGGCAGTGAAGAGTGAAATCAAAAATTTACACCCTTAGAAATCCTGAAGGCGGTGCTTGGCTTTCGGGGGCCCCGTACGCGGCTAGGCTCCCAAAAAGTCCCACACATGTGGTATCCCCGTACTCAGGAGAAGCAGCTGAATGTATTTTGGGGTGCAATTCCACATAGGCCCATGGCCTGTGTGAGCAATATATCATTTAGTGACAACTTTTTGTAAATATTTTTTCTTTTTTTGTCATTATTCAATCACTTGGGACAAAAAAAAATAAATATTCAATGGGTTCAACATGCCTCTCAGCAATTTCCTTGGGGTGTCTACTTTCCAAAATGGGGTCATTTGGGGGGGTTTTGTACTGCCCTGCCATTTTAGCACCTCAAGAAATGACATAGGCAGTCATAAACTAAAAGCTGTGTAAATTACAGAAAATGTACCCTAGTTTGTAGACGCTATAACTTTTGCGCAAACCAATAAATATACGCTTATTGACATTTTTTTTACCAAAGACATGTGGCCGAATACATTTTGGCCTAAATGTATGACTAAAATTTAGTTTATTGGATTTTTTTTATAACAAAAAGTAGAAAATATCATTTTTTTTCAAAATTTTCGGTCTTTTTCCGTTTATAGCGCAAAAAATAAAAACCGCAGAGGTGATCAAATACCATCAAAAGAAAGCTCTATTTGTGGGAAGAAAAGGACGCAAATTTCGTTTGGGTACAGCATTGCATGACTGCGCAATTAGCAGTTAAAGCGACGCAGTGCCAAATTGGAAAAAGACCTCTGGTCCTTAGGCAGCATAATGGTCCGGGGCTCAAGTGGTTAACCACTTGACGACCGCCTCACGCCGATGTACGTCGGCAAAGTGGCACGGACAGGCAAAATCACGTACATATACGTGATTTGCCTTCCGCGGGTGGGGGGTCCGATCGGACCCCCCCCCGGTGCCCGAGGCGGTCGTCTTTTGTCCAGCGGCGATCCGTGATGAGGGGGAGACCATCCGTTCGTGGCCCCCCCCTCGCGATCGCCGCCGGCCAATGAGAACACTCCTTTGCTGCTGTATGCTAAACAGCAGCAAAGGAAGTGATGTCATCTCCCCTCGGGTCGGTATTTTCCGTTCCGGCCCGAGGAGAGAAGACATCTATGTGAGTGCACAACACACACACACACAGTAGAACATGCCAGGCACACTAAACACCCCGATCCCCCCCCCGATCGCCCCCCGATCCCCCCCCAATCACACCCCCCCCCCCTGTCACAAACTGACACCAGCAGTTTTTTTTTTTTTTTTTTTTTTTTTCTGATTACTGCATAGTGTCAGTTTGTGACAGTTACAGTGTTGGGACAGTTAGTATTACCCCCCTTTAGGTCTAGGGTACCCCCCTAACCCCCCCTAATAAAGTTTTAACCCCTTGATCACCCCCTGTCACCAGTGTCACTAAGCGATCATTTTTCTGATCGCTGTATTAGTGTCGCTGGTGACGCTAGTTAGTGAGGTAAATATTTAGGTTCGCCGTCAGCGTTTTATAGCGTCAGGGACCCCCATATACTACCTAATAAATGTTTTAACCCCTTGATTGCCCCCTAGTTAACCCTTTCACCACTGATCACCGTATAACCGTTACGGATGACGCTGGTTAGTTCGTTTATTTTTTATAGTGTCAGGGCACCCGCCGTTTATTACCGAATAAAGGTTTAGCCCCCCGATCGCCCGGCGGTGATATGCGTCGCCCCAGGCAGCGTCAGATTAGCGCCAGTACCGCTAACACCCACGCATGCAGCATACGCCTCCCTTAGTGGTATAGTATCTGATCGGATCAATATCTGATCCGATCAGATCTATACTAGCGTCCCCAGCAGTTTAGGGTTCCCAAAAACGCAGTGTTAGCGGGATCAGCCCAGATACCTGCTAGCACCTGCGTTTTGTGCCTCCGCCCAGCCCACCCAAGTGCAGTATCGATCGATCACTGTCACTTACAAAACACTAAACGCATAACTGCAGCGTTCGCAGAGTCAGGCCTGATCCCTGCGATCGCTAACAGTTTTTTTGGTAGCATTTTGGTGAACTGGCAAGCACCAGCCCCAGGCGTCAGGTTAGCGACAGTACCGCTAACACCCACGCACGCAGCATACGCCTCCCTTAGTGGTATAGTATCTGAACGGATCAATATCTGATCCGATCAGATCTATACTAGCGTCCCCAGCAGTTTAGGGTTCCCAAAAACGCAGTGTTAGCGGAATCAGCCCAGATACCTGCTAGCACCTGCGTTTTGCCCCTCCGCCTGGCCCAGCCCACCCAAGTGCAGTATCGATCGATCACTGTCACTTACAAAACACTAAACGCATAACTGCAGCGTTCGCAGAGTCAGGCCTGATCCCTGCGATCGCTAACAGTTTTTTTTGTAGCGTTTTGGTGAACTGGCAAGCACCAGCCCCAGGCAGCGTCAGATTAGCGCCAGTACCGCTAACACCCACGCACGCACCGTACACCTCCCTTAGTGGTATAGTATCTGATCGCATCAATATCTGATCCGATCAGATCTATACTAGCGTCACCAGCAGTTTAGGGTTCCCAAAAACGCAGTGTTAGCGGGATCAGCCCAGATACCTGCTAGCACCTGCGTTTTGCCCCTCCGCCCGGCCCGGCCCAGCCCACCCAAGTGCAGTATCGATCGATCACTGACACTTACAAAACACTAAACGCATAACTGCAGCGTTCGCAGAGTCAGGCCTGATCCCTGCGATCGCTAACGTTTTTTGGTAGCGTTTTGGTGAACTGGCAAGCGCCAGCGGCCTAGTACACCCCGGTCGTAGTCAAACCAGCACTGCAGTAACACGTGGTGACGTGGCGAGTCCCATAAGTGCAGTTGAAGCTGGTGAGGTGGCAAGCACAAGTAGTGTCCCGCTGCCACCAAAAAGACAAACACAGGCCCATCGTGCCCATAGTGCCCTTCCTGCTGCATTCGCCAATCCTAATTGGGAACCCACCACTTCTGCAGCGCCCGTACTTCCCCCATTCACATCCCCAACCAAATGCAGTCGGCTGCATGAGTGGCATTTTTATGTCCTCCCGAGTACCCCTACCCAACGATCCCCCAAAAAAGATGTTGTGTCTGCAGTAAGAGCGCGGATATAGGCGTGACACCCGCTATTATTGTCCCTCCTGTCCTGACAATCCTGGTCTTGCATTGGTGAATGTTTTGAACGCTACCATTCACTAGTTGAGTATTAGCGTAGGGTACAGCATTGCACAGACTAGGCACACTTTCACAGGGTCTCCCAAGATGCCATCGCATTTTGAGAGACCCGAACCTGGAACCGGTTACAGTTATAAAAGTTACTTACAAAAAAAAGTGTAAAAAAAAAAAAAAATATGAAATAAAAAAAAAATAGTTGTTGTTTTATTGTTCTCTCTCTCTCTATTCTCTCTCTCTATTGTTCTGCTCTTTTTTACTGTATTCTATTCTGCAATGTTTTATTGTTATTGTTATTGTTATTGTTATTATGTTTTATCATGTTTGTTTTTCAGGTGTGTAATTATTTACACTTTACTGTGCTTTATTGTTAACCATTGTTAACCATTTTTTTGTCTTCAGGTACGCCATTCACGACTTTGAGTGGTTATACCAGAATGATGCCTGCAGGTTTAGGTATCATCTTGGTATCATTCTTTTCAGCCAGCGGTCGGCTTTCATGTAAAAGCAATCCTAGCGGCTAATTAGCCTCTAGACTGCTTTTACAAGCCGTGGGAGGGAATGCCCCCCCCCCCACCGTCTTCCGTGTTTTTCTCTGGCTCTCCTGTCTCAACAGGGAACCTGAGAATGCAGCCGGTGATTCAGCCAGCTGACCATAGAGCTGATCAGAGACCAGAGTGGCTCCAAACATCTCTATGGCCTAAGAAACCGGAAGCTACGAGTATTTCATGACTTAGATTTCGCCGGATGTAAATAGCGCCATTGGGAAATTGGGGAAGCATTTTATCACACCGATCTTGGTGTGGTCAGATGCTTTGAGGGCAGAGGAGAGATCTAGGGTCTAATAGACCACAATTTTTTCAAAAAAGAGTACCTGTCACTACCTATTGCTATCATAGGGGATATTTACATTCCCCGAGATAACAATAAAAATGATTAAAAAAAAAAATATGAAAGGAACAGTTTAAAAGTAAGATTAAAAAAGCAAAAAAATAATAAAGAAAAAAAAAAAAAAAAAAAACCACCCCTGTCGCCCCCTGCTCTCGCGCTAAGGCGAACGCAAGCGGCGGTCTGTCGTCAAACATAAACAGCAATTGCACCATGCATGTGAGGTATCACCGCGAAGGCCAGATCGAGTGCAGTAATTTTTCCAGTAGACCTCCTCTGTAAATCTAAAGTGGTAACCTGTAAAGGCTTTTGAAGGCTTTTAAACATGTATTTATTTTGTTGCCACTGCACGTTTGTGCGCAATTTTAAAGCATGTCATGTTTGGTATCCATGTACTCGGCCTAAGATCATCTTTTTTATTTCATCAAACATTTGGGCAATATAGTGTGTTTTAGTGCATTAAAATGTAAAAAAGTGTGTTTTTTCCCCAAAAAATGCATTTGAAAAATCGCTGCGCAATTACTGTGTGAAAAAAAAAAATGAAACACCCACCATTTTAATCTGTAGGGCATTTGCTTTAAAAAAATATATAATGTTTGGGGGTTCAAAGTAATTTTTTTGCAAAAAAAAAAAACTTTTTCATGTAAACAATAAGTGTCAGAAAGGGCTTTGTCTTCAAGTGGTTAGAAGAGTGGGTGATGTGTGACATAAGCTTCTAAATGTTGTGCATAAAATGCCAGGACAGTTCAAAACCCCCCCAAATGACCCCATTTTGGAAAGTAGACACCCCAAGCTATTTGCTGAGAGGCATGTCGAGTCCATGGAATATTTTATATTGCGACACAAGTTGCGGGAAAGAGACAAATTTTTTTTTTTTTTTTTTTTTTTTTGCACAAAGTTGTCACTAAATTATATATTGCTCAAACATGCCATGGAAATATGTGAAATTACACCCCAAAATACATTCTGCTGCTTCTCCTGAGTACGGGGATACCACATGTGTGAGACTTTTTGGGAGCCTAGCCGCGTACGGGACCCCGAAAACCAAGCACCGCCTTCAGGCTTTCTAAGGGCGTGAATTTTTGATTTCACTCTTCACTGCCTATCACAGTTTCGGAGGCCATGGAATGCCCAGGTGGCACAAAACCCCCCCAAATGACCCCATTTTGGAAAGTAGACACCCCAAGCTATTTGCTGAGAGGTATAGTGAGTATTTTGCAGACCTCACTTTTTGTCACAAAGTTTTGAAAATTGAAAAAAGAAAAAAAAAAATGTTTTTTCTTGTCTTTCTTCATTTTCAAAAACAAATGAGAGCTGCAAAATACTCACCATGCCTTTCAGCAAATAGCTTGGGGTGTCTACTTTCCAAAATGGGGTCATTTGGGGGGGTTTTGTGCCACCTGGGCATTCCATGGCCTCCGAAACTGTGATAGGCAGTGAGGAGTGAAATCAAAAATTTTCACCCTTAGAAATCCTGAAGGCAGTGATTGGTTTTCGGGGTCCAGTACGCGGCTAGGCTCCCAAAAAGTCCCACACATGTGGTATCCCCATACTCAGGAGAAGCAGCTAAATGTATTTTGGGGTGCAATTCCACATATGCCCATGGCCTGTGTGAGCAATATATCATTTAGTGACAACTTTATGAAAAAAAAAAAAAAAAAAAAAAAAAAAAAGTGTCACTTTCCCGCAACTTGTGTCAAAATATAAAATATTCCATGGACTCAATATGCCTCTCAGCAAATAGCTTGGGGTGTCTACTTTCCAAAATGGGGTCATTTTGGGGGGTTTTGTGCCACCTGGGCATTCCATGGCCTCCGAAACTGTGATAGGCAGTGAAGAGTGAAAGCAAAAATTTACACCCTTAGAAATCCTGAAGGCGGTGATTGGTTTTCGGGGCCCCGTACGCGGCTAGGCTCCCAAAAAGTCCCACACATGTGGTATCCCCATACTCAGGAGAAGCAGCTAAATGTATTTTGGGGTGCAATTCCACATAGGCCCATGGCCTGTGTGAGCAATATATCATTTAGTGACGACTTTTTGTAAATATTTTTTTTTTTTTTTTTTTTTTGTCATTTTTCAATCACTTGGGACAAAAAAAATAAATATTCAATGGGTTCAACATGCCTCTCAGCAATTTCCTTGGGGTGTCTACTTTCCAAAATGGGGTCATTTGGGGGGGTTTTGTACTGCCCTGCCATTTTAGCACCTCAAGAAATGACATAGGCAGTCATAAACTAAAAGCTGTGTAAATTCCAGAAAATGTACCCTAGTTTGTAGACGCTATAACTTTTGCGCAAACCAATAAATATACGCTTATTGACATTTTTTTTACCAAAGACATGTGGCCGAATACATTTTGGCCTAAATGTATGACTAAAATTGAGTTTATTGGATTTTTTTTATAACAAAAAGTAGAAAATATCATTTTTTTTCAAAATTTTCGGTCTTTTTCCGTTTATAGCGCAAAAAATAAAAACCGCAGAGGTGATCAAATACCATCAAAAGAAAGCTCTATTTGTGGGAAGAAAAGGACGCAAATTTCGTTTGGGTACAGCATTGCATGACCGCGCAATTAGCAGTTAAAGCGACGCAGTGCCAAATTGGAAAAAGACCTCTGGTCCTTAGGCAGCATAATGGTCCGGGGCTCAAGTGGTTAAGGACCGGGCTTATTTTCCAAACTTGTTGTTTAGTGTAGTTAAAATCATTTTTTTTGCTAGAAAATTACTTAGAACCCCCAAACATTATATAATATATATATTTCTAACACCCTAGAGAATAAAATGGCTGTCATTGCAATACTTTCTGTAACACCGTCTTTGTGCAGCGGTCTTACAAACGCACGTTTTTGGGGAAAAAAATACACTTTTTTGAATTAAAAAATAAGACAACAGTAAAGTTAGCCTAATTTTTTTTATATTGTGAAAGATGATGTTACACCGAGTAAATTGATACCCAACACGTCATGCTTCAAAGTTGCGCCCGCTCGTGGAATGGAGACAAACTTTTACCCCTAAAAATCTCCATATGCGACATTTAAAAAAATTCTACAGGTTGCATGTTTTGAGTTACAGAGGAGGTCTAGGGCTAGAATTATTGCTCTCGCTCTACCGATCGCGGCAATACCTCACATGTGTGGTTTGAATACAGTTTTCATATGCAGGCGCTACTCACGTATGCGTTCGCTTCTGCACGCGAGCTTGGCGGGACGGGGTGCGTTTAAATTTTTATTTTTTTCTTTATTTTACCTTTTATTTTTATTTTGTTTTACACTGTTCTTTTTTTAAAAAAATTTCACCTTTATTCCTAATACAAGGAATGTAAACATTCCTTGTAAGTGCCGGTTCACACAGGGGCGGCACGACTTGCAGGTCGCCTCAGCGAGGCGACCTGCAAACGACTTCTGAGGCGACTTGCAAAACGACTTCTGTATAGAAGTCTATGCAAGTCGCCCCAAGTCGCCCCCAAAGTAGTACAGGAACCTTTTTCTAAGTCGGAGCGACTTGCGTCGCTCCTATTAGAACGGTTCCGTAGCACAGAACGGGAGGCGACTTGTCAGGCGACTAGGTCGCCTGACAAGTCGCCCCTATGTGAACCGAGCCTAAGACTCCTTTCACACCGAGGGTGTTTTGCAGGCGCTATAGCGTTAAAAATAGCGCCTGCAATCCGCCCTGAAACAGCTGCTCCATTGTTTCCAGTGTGAAAGCCCAAGGGCTTTCACACTGGAGCGGTGCGCTGGCAGGATGTCAGGAAAAGTCCTGCCAGCAGCTTCTTTGGAGCGGTGTGTTTACCACTCCTCCACCGCTGCTCCCCATTCAAATCAATGGGGCAGCGCTGTGATACCTCTGGCAAAACGCCGCTATTGCGGTGCATTGCGGGCGGTTTCAACCCTTTCTCGGCCGCTAGCGGGGGTAAAAGCGCCCCGCTAGCGGGTGAAATGCACCGCAAATCCGACGGTAAAATGCTGCTAAAAATAGAAAGGGGTTTAATAGAAAAAAAAGCATGACAGGACCTCTTAAATATGAGATCTGGGGTCAAAAAGACCATAGATCTCATATTTACACTAAAATGCAATAAAAAAAAATATAAAATAAAAAAAATGTTGTTTAAAAAAAAAAGTCCCTTTAAGAGCTATGGGCCCTGCAATGGTATGGAGACGGGTGGGGGCCATCTTCCCCTCACTCAGCTTCATACCACAGATGGGAGCAGACACGGTCGCCCCTGCCGGCGGTGGATGGCACCGTAACACGGTGGGAGGGGGGGGGCCCTCTCCCGCCGCCGATAAAAGTGATCTTGTGGCGAATCCACGGCAGAGACAACTTCTGTCTGAAGAAGAGGATACCAGGGTTATGGCAGCTACCTGCTCCCATAACATGCTGGCTGTTCTCAAAATCAGGACCAGGACTAGGGATTTCATCCCACCCGGATCTCTCAAAAATCCCCGAGCTTCAGGTCCCAAAGTGGACTTTGCAAAACACTGAGGAAACTAAATGGCCAGTTTCCTCTTCATGTTACAAGCTCCCTGGAGCCCCTCAACCCGTCCAGTTGACAATTCTGGGTCACAACCTCCTTCTAGACCCTGGCAGGACAGCGCTCTGCCACAATATATATAATACCGACTCAACTTATAATAGAATGGGGTTCCCAAAGCCATGAAAATTAGGGATTAGAAAATTAGAACCCCCTTCCTTGGGACTTTATAGGCAAGAGCCACATGTAAATAGATCAGAAAATATATTGGAGCACTGGAGAGCGGGGTGAAGCTTGGACGGAGGTTTTCTCCTTTACATATGGATGTCCAATATTAAATGACTTGAGGGTGCTATACCTGGATAAGAAGCCATATTGCGGCTTCGGATAGCGTCAGCCCCTTATATCCACAGACCTTGCAGTTGGCAATCTGCTACATATGATTCCCTGTGATCACCAGGCAGAAGAATATAGGCAAGCTTTTCTTTCTAACACTTCCGTGTGACACCGGTGCTCCTGGTGGGCGCCTATTGGCACCCCCCCTGACAGTGCCTCGTTTATCTGTTTAAGTTGCATGATGGAACATTTGGCATGTAAGACAAAACTATGATTGTACATACTCTTGTCAAATACCCCTGATGAAGGTGCTTGAACCAGAAATGCGTCGGGTACCGGAGAGTAACACATTTTTTATGTCATGCAAACCATGTAACCTGTTGTGTGTTTTTTTGTCTTTTTTGTGCTTTTTTGTAATATGTTTGGATATGTCTTTTTAAACCAATGATCATTTCATGATCGAACGATTTTATGTACATATAATAAATATATTTTCAAATCTATTTACGTGTGGCTGTTGCCTATAAAGTCCCAATGAAGGGGGTTCTTTTTTTCTAATTACATTAGGGATGTGGCAACAACGCACTAGTCTGACACAGTGAAATAGCTTTTTTGTCATGAAAATTAGGAATGGGCGAACGGTTTGGCCTGAGCATAAGTTCGGGTTGAACTTTGGTTGTTCGGACGTTCGGCGAACAACGAACAATATGCATACATATGCCAGTGCACAGGACCAATGATAATGCAATATACGATGCAATTCAAAATACAGCAAGATAAGGATAAAACTGTAATTACTGAAGGTTTTTTAAAAAGTCCATGACAATTAGTCGATGTGGTTAAAATAACTGGAATGTCTCTGTGTAAAAACCGGCGCTGAGGGCAAGCTTTTCAGGTGAGCGAAGTCAGCTCTATAGATAAACATGGTAAAAAGACAAGAGAAAAGCGCCTCTGAGTGCAGGTATTTATTGGTAACAAATGCAAATAATCCACACTTACAGGAAGGTAAGAGAGGAACAACTCAGAAAGGGGACAACTCCTGGATCAGTCTCGGCATCCATAGCGTGGATAAACAATAGAGTAACTCCGTAGGGGTTGCCGCG
This sequence comes from Aquarana catesbeiana, assembly GCF_042186555.1. NCBI lineage: Eukaryota > Metazoa > Chordata > Amphibia > Anura > Ranidae > Aquarana > Aquarana catesbeiana. Next base: position 47,386,762 of record NC_133333.1, on the reverse strand, counting down.
GTCCCCCGCGAGGAGAAACAACCAGCTGGACTGGATCACTTCTGTAATCCGACAAGGCGCTCGTTGGCGTGTGATGTCACCGGAGTGGAAAGGAACATAACGCCTTTCAGAGCATGTGCGCTGCTTTTTCAAGTGTAGGATGAACGGAGAAGGAAGGAGACTTAAATAGCTCTGCATAATGGGACAAAACACGCTACAGCTAATAAAAGACAACTAATAAACTGGCCCGCTAGTGTAAAAAGCAAAAGTGTAGCTAATTATAAAAATTCCATCAGAAAGCTACTGAATAAATATTTAAAAACGAACCATAAATGGTAATAATGACTATGAATAAAGGATACAAATAAATAGTAACAATGCCTGAAAAGCTAGATTATTATATCATACTGCATAAAAGAAACAACCATATTGAAATATTAATGTATCATATACCAACATAATCTGTCTAGATAATAGATAGTAAATAAAATAATTAAATGATAAAGATAAAAAAGTATTTAAAATATGAGTTAGAATACATTACAACCAAGAAGGAGATATAGCTAATAAAAAACCACTACTGGTGACAATTGATAGTATGTGACGGTAAAAATAATGGGAATGTGAATGGAAATAACAATAAAAAAAATAATAAAATAATAAAAAAACAATAAAAATAATAAAAAATTATAAATAATAATAGTAAAAAAAAATAAATGTTTTATATAAACTGAAAAATATATATATGTATATACATAATAAAATTACATACGTATGCACATATACATACACATATATACCCATGCATACACACATACAAAGTAAAATCATATCTGTATGAGTTCATGCCTAGTAATGTACAGACACATGCAAAAAACTAGAAGGGGGGGGGGAAATAGGGGAAAGGGGGGGTTGGAAGGGATATAAAAGAAGAGACCTAAAAAACACCAAAAAAAGAAGGGAAGTATAGTGAGGTGCTATATTATAGTGATCCCCTGATGAAGTCACGTGATTGGTGACGTCACGCGTAGGGACGGAATGGGCACTTCATACTGACTGAGGCTAACGAGCTCGCCGCTCGTAGGAGATAGGCACCGGTCTGATACTTTTTAATGTGAGTACCTGTATCTGTTTTCAATAAAGCTCTATCCTTTAACATACTACACTATCCGGTACCCCCTTGTCCTTTATTATTGGTTCACCCACATTTGAGGCACGGAGGCGGAGATAGGACCCGCGTTGGTCCAGGACCCCAACTAAAGACCACAGCCAGCTGTAATTTTCTGCGGGTTACCGAGCACCGCCAGGCGTGGAGGCAGGGACAGAACCCGTGCTGTTCAGGACCCCAAGTAAAAGACCACAGCCACCTGCAGTCACGTCTTTGCAGTTGACCTAGCACTGCTAGGTAAGGGGCCACTGCTTACTTTAGTGTGATATATACATGTAGAGGACACAGATTTTATTATTTATTTTTTCCCTGGTACCCCACCTTTATTGTTTTGACCACACTGAACTCTTCTTATTGCACTGTAGAGGACATTATCACTATTGTATTGTGGACGTTATCACTATTATACTTTGTGTTCCTTCACTTATGCACACAGCTGCATGATATTTGGACTTTCTTTTGCAGCAGATTATATAAGAATACATACTGCTGATACACTGTGTGATTCAATAGAGTGTTTTAAGGTCACTCAGCACCATGCACTTTTCATGCGTTTTTGCACGCTCTAACTGAAAGTTTTTACCACATTGAGGTTGCACATTTATTTTGTTGATTGTTAGACTGTATTACAACCGTTCCAGTTCATGTTTGATTATTAATTTGATTGGGTATATGCATTTATTTATTTGCACAGGATTTATCCATTTGTTTATTTCATTCATTGCACGCATTTGGTAGATTTTGTACTTATGGATGTATAATTCGTAATGGGGATATCGGCATGATATTTGGTTGACATTTCTGATACTGATATTCCCCCAACGATTTGGACCATTTTTTACAGCAGTCCTCTACGTAGATAACTTACAGCAGCATTTCTGGTTACCCCCCTGTCTATATTATAGTATTAACTTCTATTTCTTCATTTAACCTATTGGGCGCAAGAGTGTCTAAGGTGTATATCCAAAAGGTTTTGCATTCACATAGCTTAGAGAAGCGTTCAGCTTCAGACAGGTTGCGAGGTATCGATTCTATAACCCACACCTGTAGGCCAGCAGTGGATTGGTTATGGTACTCTAAAAAATGGCGAGGAACACTATGTTCGTCGCAACCTGTCTCCACAAACCGGCGATGTCTACCAAAACGTTGTCGTAGTGGACGGATGGTGCAACCAACATATAATAATTTACATGGACATGTCAGACAATAAACTACATATTCTGTGGAGCAGTTATAGAATCCATCTAGCTGATATGTCTTATCCTTGTTTTGAAAACTCTGTTGTCCGTGTCTTACAAAGACGCAAGTTTTGCATAACAGTTTGTTGCACCTGTACATACCTTTGAGAGGGATAAGGCACAAAGGGTTTTCAGATTTGGTACTTTTTAATTTGCTAGGCGCTATCTTATTTTTCATTGTAGGGGCCCTTCTATAAGTGACCTTGGGTCTATCACTAAAACTAGTATTGAAAAGGGGATCTTGTTTTAAAATGTTCCAATGTTTGAGAATGTATTCCATTTTCTTATATTTGCCGTGGTATCTGGTAATAAAACGCACAGTATCATTTTCGGGCGTTTTTTTGGTCTTAGGTTTTTTGCCTGAAAGAAAGATAGTATAGGCCTGATCTACTAGTTTATCGGGATATCCCTTTTCTAGAAATTTATTTTTGAGGTGCACACTTTGGGAAAAGTAGTCAGAGTCTCTGGTACAATTTTATCTTAATCTACAAAACTGACCTCTAGGGATGTTGTTAACGCACTGCAGGTGATGGCAACTATCAAAATGTAAGTAGGAATTCCCAGCAGTGGGTTTAGTGTAATTGCGTGAAAAAATGCGATTATTATCGTGAAAAAGTTTGAGGTCTAGAAAGGATAGACTTTCTTCATTATGTGCAGATGTAAAAGAGAGACCTAAGTCATTGGTGTTGCAATGAGAGACAAAACCGTCAATTGAGGACGAGGGGCTGTCCCAAATGATGATAATATCATCTATCTGCCATAAAACACCAAATGTTTGGCAAAAGGGTTATTGTTCCATATGAACCAGTTTTCCCACAACCCCATAGTCAAATTGGCATAGGATGGAACAAAATTGGTTTCCATGGCAGTACCATGGGTTTTTAGGTAAAATTCATCCTCAAAATGAAAGTAATTATGTGTTAGGCAGAAGGAGGTGGCTTCCGTAATAAACACAGCTTGTTTAGCGTTAAGTAAAGGATCTGAAGACAAAAAATGTTGGACTGCCGAAAGGCCTATATGATAGGGTATAGACGTATACAATGAATTAACGTCAATAGACAGCCAAGAATAGCAGTCTTGCCATGTATAGGGAGTCAAAAGTTCCATCAAGTGTATGGAGTCATAAAATTGAAGGTTCTGAGCTAAGGGCTGTAGAAAAGAGTCAACATCTATTATCAATAATCTGCTTTTAGGCGATTTCCAAAGTGGTGAAATAGCCTCCCACTCCACAGCCTTGTCTTTTTCTTCTTTTTTAGAGAGGGGCCTACATCGCAAACAACGTCAAAAAAGAAAACACACAGACGAGGATGTAGAGGAGGACGCAATAAATCCAAAGACAAACGCCAAACTACAGAAACAATAAAATTATTCAGTTTATCCTCACACCTATTATCCTCCTATTATTACATTGATTTACATCGCGGGACATTTTTTTTTTAAGGACTTGTCCCAAAGTTGTCATTTTTACTATTTTTGACACTTTTTTTGTGAATTGGTAGGGGTACAATGTACCTGTTACCAATTCACATGGGGGGGCCAGGATCTGGAGGTCCTTTTGTTAAAGGGGGCCTCCAGATTCCGATAAGCCCCCTGCCTGCAGACCCCCACAACCACCGGGCAAGGGTTGTGGGGATGAGGCCCCTGTCCCCATTAACATGGGGACAAGGTGCTTTGCGGGTGACTCCAAAACACCCCCCCATGTTGAGGGCATGTGGCCTGGTATGGTTAAGGAGAGGGGGGTGTACTCGTTCTCTTGCCCCCCCTCTTTTCCTGCGGCCTGGCAGGTTGCGTGCTCGGATAAGGGTCTGGTATGGATTTTGGGGGGACCCCTACACCATTTTTTTTTACATTTTGGTGCAGGGTCCCCTACGCTATTTAAAAAAAAAAAATTGGTGCAGGGTTCCCCTTAATATCCATACCAGACCTGAAGGGCCTGGTATCGATTTTGGGGGGACCCCCATGCAATTTTTTTTTTAATTTTGGTTCGGGGTTTCCCTTAATATTCATACCAGGCCCAAAGGGCCTACCCCTACCCAAAGGGCCTGGTAATGGACTGGGGGGTACCCATGTCGTTTTTTTCAGTTTTATCTATATTGCTGAGACCCAACAATTCATTACAGCCACAAGCAGTTTTAACCACTTGCCGACCAGCCGCCGTCATTATACTGCTGCAGGTTGGTACAATCGCGCGAACCCTCATAGTGGTACGTCAGCTCCTTTAAGTGGGATAGCAGGAGCGCGTGCCCGCTGCATTGCGGGGGGGCTGCCGATGCTCGTGGCCAGCAGTCATGCGCACAAGAGGCAGAACAGGGACGTGTGTGTGTGTGTGTAAACACACAAATCCCTGTTCTGTGAGGAGAGGCAGATCGTGAGTTCCTATAGTCAGTCCCCTCTCCCCACAGTTAGAACACACAGTCAGGGAACACAGTTAACCCCTTGATCGCACCCTAGTGTTAACCCCTTTCCTGCCAGTGACATTTACACAGTAATCACTGCACTTTTATAGCAATGATCGCTGTATAATTGTCAATGGTTTCAAAAATGTGTCAAAAGTGGCTGATGTGTCCGCCATAATGTTGCAGTCCCGATAAAGATCACAGATTGCCGCCATTACTAGTAAAAAAAAAATAATAATAAAAATGCCATAAATCTATCCCCTATTTTGTAGACGCTATAACTTTTTCGTAAACCAATGAATATACGCTTATTGCGATTTTTATTATCAAAATATGTAGAAGAATACATATCGGCCTAAACTGAGAAAAAAAAATAGTTTTTTTTTTTTTTTTTTTTTAAATGGGGACATTTATCATAGCAAAAAGTACAAAATATTGTGTTTTTTCAAAATTGTACCTTTTTGTTTATTTATGGGAAAAAAAGGACGTCAATTTTGTTTGGGTACAGCGTCTCATTGTCCGTTAAAGCGACACAGTCCTGAATCGCAAAAAATGGCCTGGTCACTGAGCAGTCAAATCTTTCGGGGCTGAAGTGGTTAAATTAGATGTGTCATTTTGCTGCGGTACTGTTCTAAACACGGGAAAAATGCACCACTTTACAGGGATACTATAGACACCCCCCAGGCATGATATTTAAAGAAATATTTCGTTTTTTTTGTTTCACCTTCATCATTATTATAATCACTGCTCCCGAAAAAAACGGCCATTTTTAAGGCCCCTTTCACACGATCGGACCGTTCAGATCCGCCTGTCAGTTTTGACGGCGGACCTGAACGGGCGATCCATGTTAGCATATGGAGCGTCGGATGTCAGCGGAGACATGTCCGCTGACATCTGACCCCGTCTGATCCGCTAAAAGCAGATGGATGGCTCTACGTCCAGGTCCGTCGCTATCGGATCGGGTGAGATCTGACAAAAACGGATACGCTGTCCATTTTCGTCCGATCCCTCCATAGGCGGCAGCGGCGCCTGACAAGCCCCTCCCTGCTCAGTGAGCAGAGAGGGACCTGTCATCCGCCGGCTCAGCGGAGATCAACGGACTGATCTCCCGCTGAGCCGGTGGACTGAGGTGGGCTCCGTAGAAACGGAGCCCGCCTCGTGTGAAAGGGGCCTAAAACTTTTTTTGCATTGATACATGTCCCCTGGGGCAGGACCCGGGTCGCCAAAAACTTTTTATGGCAATAACTTGCACATAAGCTTCATCAGCAACGAACACAAATGGGAGACCTTCAACATTGTCCTCTGGAGGTGGCAAGTCCAAGCTGCCATTCTGGAGACGCCTGTAGAACTCCGTCTGGGCGATCACTCCACCATCGGACATCCGACCATTCTTCCCCACGTCCACATACAAGAACTCGTAATTAGCCGACACCACCGCCAACATCACTATACTACTAAACCCTTTGTAATTATAATAGTACGACCCCGAGTTGGGTGGTGGGACGATGTGGACGTGTTTCCCATCAATTGCCCCTCCGCAGTTAGGAAAGTCCCACCGCTGGGCAAAGTGGGAGGCCACAGTCTGCCATTCCTGTGGCGTTGAAGGAAACTGTTGAGGAAAAAACAATAAACATTACTATTTTTTCAAAGATACATGGCAAGCAGATTAGACACAAACATTATGGGGCAACCTCCAGATAGCATTTACTAAGGGGAATTTAACAAGGCCAAAGTATAAGGTACACCTATCATATTCCCCCTCCCCCCTCTCATGGGCCATTTCTAACATTATGGGGGGGGGGGGGGACTCTTGGACAGGTAACCCTCTTCACTTCATTGAGAGATGAATGCCTAAATACAGGGTATTACTTGTAACAGACCCTCCTTAGTTACACTATTGGCAGCCCACTGGACAGGTAAGAAGTGTCATAATACAAAGATATAAATACACACAGTACACATTTGAGGACATTTGGACATTCTGCTATTACCTATCAAGATAATAATAGAATAACAAAACTTTAAACAGTACCATTGGAAAGTATACAGGAAGGCCCTTGCACTACATGCTTTGGGGAATTCATCCATACATCTGACCAGTAAAGAGATGGGTATAGTGTGTATGGGTTTGGCAAAGTCAGCAGATAGATGATTGAGGATAGAGAATTGGGATCAGCTGACTTAGCAGTTGGGGGAGGGAGGGTTAAAAAAAATTGGGGGACACCACAAAAAAAACCCTCTGGCACTCTGCCTGAATTGAAATCAAAAATCACATTTCCAAACATTTTAGGGGGTGTTTGGGGTAAAGCACTACTATAGAGCTGATAAAATACATTGTTAAGTGACTACATGAGGTGAATAGGGATGAGCTCCGGCGTGTTCGCATGGCGCACGTGCCGAGCCCGCCAGGAAGTCGGCACGGGGCAGCGCTAATCACAAGCAGTGAGACATTTCCCGATGTGCGGCTGCAGAGATCGTGAAATGTCTCCCTGCCTGTGATTAGCGCTGCGCCGTGCCGACTTCCTGGCGGGCTCGGCACGTGCGCCATGCGAACACGCCGGAGCTCATCCTTAGAGGTGAATATAGGGCAGGAGACACCATGCTGGGGAGGTTATTGAAGGGCAAATATGTATGAAGGACCTAACATAATAATTACATCACAATCCAGCATGCATGAGGACAAAGGGGACATTCACAGCATATTACAATCATGGTAATTAGGGAATGAGGGAAGAAATACAATATATTATCAAACATTCAATACAATAAAATGTGATATAAAAGGATAAAAATCTTACCTTCATATACTCCTTCTGCAGGACCTGGATGATGGCAGAACAGGTCTCTGGGATGATGATCCCCAGAGCCTGGGGGGAGATGCCTGTCGAGAACTTTAAGTCCTGCAGACTTCTCCCTGTGGCCAAATACCGCAAGGTAGCGACCAACCTCTGCTCCGGAGTGATGGCTTGCCTCATGCAGGTATCCTGCCTGCTAATATAGGGGGTCAGCGAAGCCAACAGACGGTGAAACACGGGGTCCGTCATCCTGAGAGAGTTCCTGAAATCATCAGGATTATTCTCACGGATCTCAGGGAGCAAAGGCATATGACAGAACTGGTCACGCTGAAGCAACCAATTCTTGGTCCATGAACTCCTCCCCACCCTGTTCATGGACTGGACTTGTGTCAAGGTCAGGACCCCAACAGCAAGCCCCCGCACAGCACGAACTCTACGAGGAGTACGCATACGAAACATGGCTAGAAAACAGTCGGCTGCTCAGAACGAAGTAACAGAACGCACTGAAGAACAGCAAGGCCTGTGAAGAGCGACCTGCAAAACAGCAACGAGCGGGCAAGATCGCACAGATACGAACTGACTGCACGCACTGAAGAGCAGATACAAACCCACCAGCACAAACTGAACGGCAGAAAACGATCTGAAAGCCACAAGTCTGAAAAAGCGCGAATCGTCTCTCACCAAACTTTTACTAACATGAGATTAGCAAAAGGAGCCCAAAGGGTGCCGCGCTTGGTTCTGAACCGGCCTTTTCTAGTCTCGTCGTACGTGGTGTACGTCACCGCGTTGTTGGCGATCGGAAATTCCGACAACTTTGTGCGACCGTGTGTATGCAAGACAAGTTTGAGCCAACATCCGTCGGAAAAAATCTTAGGATTTTGTTGTCGGAATGTCCGAACAAAGTCCGACCGTGTGTACGGGCATAACGGGAGGCTTGATATAGAACAATGCAGGTAAGTCTGTCTCTATCACAAGCAAGGGATAGAATGTTCAGTTTGCTTATGTCAGGTGACTGATCAGATCAATCAGCTATCAGGTGAACACAGAAAAGGGAAAAGCAACAGCCAACACTCGGGTGCTGGAATGAGGAACAGGGGCACTAAGGTGTCCTTTTATGAAAGTGCGGTAAAATACCGCTTTTCAGTTCTCAGGCATTCTCAGAGGAGATCGCTCTCCTCTGAGTGCCTGTTTATGAAAGTGTGTAGATCGCTTCTCATGTTGAGTTGAGGAGCGATCTACAAACGCCGGGAACTCCTGAGAATGGCTCCTCTCACTATAATCTCGCGTGATATAGCGGGATTACAGTATGAGGAACCATAAAATACAAAAGTTTAACACAATTCAGCACACATTATTCCCCAACATATTAATAAAATAATAAAGTTAAATTCCCCCTACACAATATACATTAACCTAATTATAAAAAAAACATTGTTTTTATCAATATTTAAAGATCATACATGTCCCTATTTAAATGTGAATGGTGTATAGTAAATGAATGTAATGCACATATGTAATGCAGCTATACACCGTTCATATAAATGCAAAATACATTTATAATCATTAAAAAAATAATTTTAATAAAGTATACAAGTATAAATATTTATTAATAAATTAAAATAAAATATATTTCATTATAGATAAACATAAAAATTGATAAACTGGTGCGATGCGAGAACACTGCGAATCCACTGCGGGTTCGCATGTCTGTTCACACTGCCATATGCGAATCGCTGGGGAGTGTCAATACATTGTTAACGACACCCCCAGATCAGCTTGCATATTGCACTGTGAACTGACAGTTCAGACATGAATCGGATCGCATATGTGTGAACACACATGCGATCCGATTCTGGTCCGAACAGAAAAAAGGGTCCTGTGCGTGTTTGCACCGAATGCGGTGCGATATCAGCCATACTATCTGTACAGCTGATATCGCACCGCACAGACATCGCATGTAATGTGAATGGCAGTGTGCTGCAAATAACATGCGATGCCTGTGCGATGTCCGGCATCGCACAAGTGTGAACTGGGCCTAAAAGTTAACAACACCCCCAAATCAGTTCGCATATCGCAGTGCGATCTGCAAACTCGGACAGTAATCGAATCGCATGGGTGTGAACACCCATGCGATCCGATTCTGCTGTGGACCAAAAAAAGGGTCCTGTAAGAGTTTGGTCCGAGGGCAATGCAAATTTAGCAATACTATCTGTATGGCTGAAATCGCATCGCACAGAGATCGGATGTGATTTTGCACTGCAGTGCGGTGCGAATCACATCCGATCTCGGACACCGCAGCAGTGGGAACTGGCCCTAAATCATATTGCATTTGCACCAAAATGGTACAGGACCCTTTATTTGGTCCGCACTGGAATCGGATCGCATGGGTGTGAACACCCATGCGATCCGATTCCTGCACCATTACATAGTTCGCACTGCGATCTGTGAAATGATCTGGGGGTGTCATTAACTTTACATTGACACCCGCAGTGGTGCGCAGATGTCAATGTAGGTGCGATGTCAAAACCCGCACAGGAATCACGCTGGTTCACGCATCGCACAAGTGTGAACCCAGCCAGAGACGTGAACATCTAAAAAAAAATATATATATATATCTATATCTAGATATATCTAGATATAGCTATATATAGCTATATATATAGCTATATCTAGCTATATCTAGATATATCTAGATATAGATATATATATATATATATGTGTGTGTGTATATATATATATATATATATATATGTGTGTATATATATATATATATATATATATATATATATATATACACTATAAATTCCTATCCTGCTGGTTTTGGGGTGTGTAATGGTGGGGAAGGTGTGCTCTGACTGTTTGATGAAAGAAAGAAGTCAAAAGACTTCTTGCTTTCTCCAGAATATCAGCCAGTTTCAGGCTTCTCACTCTGATTCTCCACTTCTGAAATGGTGAATCAGAAAGTGAGAATTCTGTCACAGATCGCCAGTGAGGTGCTGAGATCGCACCTTCATAAACTGGCCGTTTCTGTGAAGTCAGTTACAAATTCTCACTGTGCTGAGATAATCAGCCGAGAACATGTTCTCCGCTGATTATCTCAGTTTCATAAACTGGTAATGAGCTGGATCAGCGGTGAGACTCGGGATCGCCGCTGATCTCAGTTTCATAAAAGGACACCAATGTGATCATGACAGTATCATCTCTGGTATATGAAGCTGCCCCAGCCGGATGATATGCAAACATATGCGATGCATGTTCAGTGATCTAAATGACGGGACTGCAGCGTCCCATAGAAAAATCTCACCCACCATTTTGTTGGCTTCCGCTGTCCGTACGTGACCATAGGGTTGATACCAAACGGCTCCTCAGATCTCCAACAAGCCGGTCTCAATTCAGGCAATTGAAGCAATCATCCAGGTATGTATTGATTCAGATTTTCCTGGCTGTAGATATGGCTGTTGGATATAGCTCTGATATACACTGGTCCTCAGTGAAGCCCTCCCCCGCTCCGTACAGTGAGGAGTGGAGCCTGGATGGAGGCTACATATGTGTGTTCGCAGGGCCAAGCTGCCAAACACCTTGATGTCGTATTATGTAACATGTCATTAGCAACCATTTATAGCTCAGTGTAATTTTATATTTAAATTAGCTAAACACATTGCAGTGGCATCAAAACAGGAGTACATAGTCTTACAGTTTTTCTTTAGAAAGCAGCCACAGCCTGAGTAGAAAAGCCTAACCTAATGGCAGCATGCTGTAGAGAAGAATCATTTCTCCCTGGGTGGAAGCAGCTGTCTTTCTGTAGTGGTCCAACATATCCCTTCATGTGTCAGACCTAAAACTCTGTTAGGAGAAAAATGTGTGCAGCTTATTGGAGGGATTTAGCTCTAACTCGGCAGAGGGTGTATCAGATCTCTGCAGAGTCAACTTCTTCCACATAGAGAGCAACAGTCCCAACTCTAGAACTTGCTGACTGGGGAACAGGCTTTTCTACTCAAGCTGTGACTGCTATTTAATGAACATGAACCATTAGACTTTCCACATACTCCTGCAATGTATTAGGCTGATTGAACCTAAAAGTTCAATTGTGCTTTAAACAGAAACTGCTATGGTTTAGAGTTGGTTTAATTTGACATTTTTTGGAAATCTGTGGTGAGGAAGCATTGAGAATAAAGTGGTGGCAAACCTCTGAAATGGAAAATGAAAAAGCATATCCTTCTACAGTGTATACTTGCCCCAATCCATAACATTTAGTGTGCATCCTGTCTATTGTCTCCTTCCTCTGCTATATGCATGAGTCAATTCTGACAGGTTGTGCCAACTCTAAGAGATCCAGGGGGGTGGGGAGGGGAGCTCCATCACACAGCCTGTGATTAACAGCCTAAGCTGTTAATATCCTGAGGAAGACTTGGTGATGAAATGCGTCTCGCTGAAATGACGTCATATGCAGGAAACACAAGAAGTACCAGGATTCATGCCTGAAAGATAGGAGCTGGTGTTTATATTGTGTTATCAGAGTAAAATATGTTTTTGATGGTAATACTACACTATGGGAGCATTTTTGTTTTATACAGTATGTCTGTCCTATATTGAGGAGTGGTGGAGGAACAATGGTGGGTTTTGTGGACTACAACTGAAGGAGGAGATTAGGAAGAATGGAGGATTCTGGTTGATCCTATTTTGGAGAATATAGGGTGGGAATCCTAATGGAAAGAATAGGAACCTGGATGTCCTATGAACCATATCTGCATAAATAAGTGGTTATGGACATTTGGTGAGCCTTTTATTTTTAGGTGAAGTGTCACAGACTTGTGGTAATTTTTTCATGATTTGAGCTTGACAGTTTGGAAATTAGGCTCCGATTATTTCTGTTGCATTTTATAATTTATCTGTTGTCTATATGGGAAATTTAACTTGGATGTACGAAGTGTGACAGATATGTGATTTTTTACTGTTGCTATAACATATGTTTTGACTGTGTTACAGCATTTGTTGGGTTTCAGTTTATCATTTGCTTAATATTGATATAGCACTAGTTCACTTATACAGTCATACTGTTCTGTTCTCTTTATTCCACTCTAAACAACAGCTGTATCGCTAAACAGTTACATGGCTGTGGTAAAAATATAACATCTTGGTGACTCAGACTTATCGGTGTTCAGTTATGCACATGAGAGCCCTAAAAACCACAAGAAAAAGAATACTACACAAATAGACAAAAAAACGGACTTTGTAGGCATGGAAACAATGGAGAAGTGAAAAAAAAATAAATTCAAAATATTTATTGAAAAAAGTACAATATATAAACACTATGTTCAAAAAGAGATAAAAAACCCAGAGTACAGCACCCGGCCATCTCCCAGGGGCATACGTGTATATAGTCACTTTCACGCATTGCATACTGTTAAAGGCTGTATTTTATGCTTGCCAGCAGTGCTCAATCTCACCAAGGCTTACTGCTTTTTTGGGATGCTGGACACCTCAGCACCATTGTCCTGATGGTCTCCCCTCCTTTTGTCACAAGACATATGCGGGCCCCAGCTTGAGGATATAAAAGATATAAAAAATTTAAATATTTTCCACCACGGGGATTTTTATACGAGGCCTACCAAATCAAAGACATTGAGACTTGTTCTCTGTTTCTCTTTTGTTACGCCTTTGAACCTTGATCGTGTCCTGAAGAAGCCTCACGCCGAAACGCACAGACGCACAAGGGCTCACTGTACTAATTGTATCAGCTTTATATTTTTTATCTCTTTTTGAACATAGTGTTTATATTTTTCAATAAATATTTTGAATTTAATTTTTTTTTTCACTTCTCCGTTGTTTCCATGCCTACAAAGTCCGTTTTTTTTGGCTACTTGTATAGTATCCTTTTTCTTGTCTACATATTTTCGGATGTGGCATTGTAGTGCTACTTCTTCCCATTTTCCCTAAAAACCACAGTTAGAGCAAAGTAATATAGACACTGAGAAAATGTGCAATGCTTTAATATACATTTGCTTTGGTGTAACGTTGACTTCAGTATTTCTCAATAACATTCTTAATCCAGTCAAAATAGATGCAGACTTTGGTATAGACACCAGGATATCCACTTTGCGCACATCCTTGACCCCAGGAAACCACTCCATACAGCTTTCCATTGCAAACCAGTGGTCCACCAGAATCCCCCTGTTGAAATAGAGATACATCAGTGCACGGCATTACCAAAAGCATAAGGAAATATATGGAATAAACCACCCTCCAGTTTCTAAAAGTATGTATTTACCATTCTACCTCAAAGCCAGAATAAAAAAGTTATAGATGCTGGCACATTTAATTTATAAAAACACTTAAATATCATGTTTTGGTACCAAAATTTGTAGTTTAATTTTAGCTGAACAAGACTCAGTTTTGGCAGGGATGGAGCTGGAAAGTTAGTAGGGCTCGTGATTGTTTACTTGGGTCTCAAAGACCTCCTATACAGATGGCATGTGGGCAAACCTATTATATCACCAAATAGTGGGTATCAATCAAGCAGGAAAAAGGTCCAATTTCAAGTGCCAAATCTAGTCTTATGTAAACACCTGACCATTACTCCCACCTGGCATTTAATACTCCCATCTCCTCTATTGCCTGTTGCACGATCCCAACTTTCATACTTTAAGTCCTCTAGATCCTGTAAACAGCTAATTACCTCAAATCCTTGTCTGCAGCCATACTTTTGGCATGGAAACTGAGGCAAGAACTGTCAGGACCTGGTTCTGAACCTGCACCCTCTGCTGTGTCTGGTGATGTCTCTTCTTGCTGAACTACCTGAGATGCTTACAAGCACCCTGTCTGATCCATTGGGCAGTCCTGCCCTGTGCCTGGTTTCTGCTGAACATTGAGGTCCTTGCTCCTCCAATGAACATCCTACTTAGGCTATGCCTTTGCACTTTCTGTTTGTAAGATTATTGTGCTCTCACCTGCCAATATCTCGCTCTTGTCACTCATGCTGCTTTCCTTGTCTCCGCTACCACTCGTTACCAATCCTTAGCTTGTTCCTGTTGTTCAAGCTTCATTGGTGGCTGCAGCAGTCGGAATTACACTGCCACCAATGAAGCTTGGGAAAAGGGGGTTACAATTACACTGTAACAATGTAACTATAACCCCCTTTCTTCAGCTTCATTGGTGGCAGTGTTAATAATTACATTACTCTTGGGAGGCGATTACATCTCATCTCCGAGTTCTGCACTTGCCTTATACTCGCAGGGAGGAGGGCAGTAACAGAGGCGCAACACTAACAGCCGCAGTGCACAAGTAACAGAACAGTGAGCATCAGACAGACATTACGTAACACAACTTACCTTCTGATCCTGACCAGGCCACCCCTCCTGTCCTGAATGGTAGTTCCACCACTGGTTACAGCAGTCATATAGTCTGCTATGGATTTGTTTACCATCCAAGTAATGCAGTATAATTTATGAATATTGATATTTCTATTTATCTTTAATACTCACCTGGCATGAGTCTTTGCCACCTTCTAGGTAACCAGCACAGAACATATTGTCAGTGATCTTATTTGGATAAGCAGCTTTACAGCTGGAGTCCGACAAAACAGGGAGGTCAAGACACTGTAAAACTTCAGGATACTGTACTAAAAAAAAAAATAATAAATAATAGATAAAAATAAGTAAAACATATTATCAACTATAATGCAGTGTATTTTAAAATATGGGTGATGATCTACACATCAACATTTTTTCATTATCATTTACATTATTTTGGGAGATGAAGAGAGCCATTTTTCTTTTCAATGAGTATTTTAATTAAAATTGCAGTTCCAGCTAAAACAACTTTGCCCCATTTTGCATAGTGTGAATGAGGTTAGAACCTGTGCCAAGCTTGTATTTAGTTAGGTTTGAGTCACCATTTAAGTGATTTCCCCCTCACTTCTTTCCCTGGTGACCACAAAGAAAGTGAAGATTATCTTCCAAAGGGAAACAGACAGCAATAGAGACCTGACAGAATACAGTTGTGCTCATAAGTTTACATACCCTGGCAGAATTTATGATTTCCTGGCCATTTTTCAGAGAATGTGAATGATAACATGAAAACTTTTATTTCACTCATGGTTAGTGTTTGGCTGAAGCCATTTATAAATCAACTGTGTTTACACTTTTTAAATCATAATGACAACAGAAACTACCCAAATGACCCTAATTAAAAGTTTACATACCCTGGTGATTTTGGCCTGATAATATGCGCACAAGTTGCCAAGATGCGGCCAAGAAATTATAAACTCTGCCAGGGTGTGTAAACTTATGAGCACAACTGTATATATAACCTTTACCCATTCAGCTAAAATTGTGGAAAAAATTATAGCAGAGAAAGTGTGAAAAAGAGAAATACATCCTTGCTTTGAAGCCAACCTGTGCTTTGCAGGGCAAATCAAACGTTTTTCTTAAAGTATGTGTAAGCTTTAACTTTTTTTTTTTATATATAAAATTCACAGTTAAAACAAATATTTCTAAATCCAAGAAAATGAATTTACCTCCAGAGGTCTTCAGGTTTCCCCAGCCTGACACCAGGCACTGACTTCCATCAGTTGGACAGGACGTGGCTATTGGGATGGGTTGGACATACTGGTTAAACTGGGCAGGCTCAGCTAGTTTGACCATCATGAAATCATGATCTATGTAATACTGGTTATAGTAGAAGTACTGATAAGCCTTTTCCACCTGGATATGCTGCTCTGTTCCTTCTTGTTTAGTAGTATCATGTTCCCCAAGGTGAGCAACCAGATACTTGGGCCTGTGCAAGTTTGGATATAAGAAAAAAGAGGAACTGTAGATATCAAAGGGTTACTACAAATAATGTGTACAATGGTTTCTGTTAAATATTTCTTACTCCCAGAGAAAGCATCATCTCATCCTGCCATGTTGCAAGGATGTTGATAAGATACTTCCAACTATTACCGTTCATCCCCATCACAAGAGCGGACTCTGAAGAAAAAAATAATAAATGCACATTTTTTTTTACCTGCAAAAAAAATTTTGCATTTATTTATTTTTTTTAGGTGAACTTTTTTAAGGGGAATCATGCACCGAACAGTAGTACAGGGGATTCCCACTGGTCTAACTGTTCAGACAACTACAAATCTAATTGTTATGGCTAGCCCCCTCTGATCATTTTCAGGGATCCAAGCCATTTTGACTTCAGGCCACTGGATGGTTTGTGTTCAGGATTCCCAAATATTACCAATCTACAAAGAAGAATCATAGAACTTACTGCTTATAGCAATGAGCTGCAGATATGATCCACCGTGCTGTGATCAGGGAGCCACCACACCAACGTTGTCCATTATAGGTGAAATAAACCTGCCAAGGTTGGGAATGGAGGGCACACTCATAGCCATTGATGATCTTATCATCATCATCATACCGAGGAGCAGCAGCTTCAAAGGAACCAAAAAGAGTTTACAAATACTTGGTGGAACAGAGACCCAAAATTTGCTGCCAACTTTTGGGAAAATTAAAACTTTACTCCCACTTCCCAAGAGCATAAATTCATTTTCCATTTGCTCCACCACTGCTATATTCAGCCAGCAAGAGCAAACAAAATATTTCCAGGTACTTAAGGTATTGATGCTCATGCACACTGACTCTGTGACCGCACTGGATAAATCACTGACACTAGAACTATCACATGGGCAGAGTTCATAACCGTGGGTCAGCTTTGAATGACTATGTGCATTGACAGGGCAGCTCCTTTTGTTCCCGGTAGCTAAATGGGGTGAATGAAGGGCAAGTTTGTGCTTCTGGCGGAGGGTGGCTGCTGTTGTGAATGCAGCATCACAATAGGCATCATCCAGCCTCCAGCTTTGCAACAGAGATTTGTGTAGACAGGTCTGTGTAGAATGCAGGGCCAGGTCACCAGACATACAAAAGGGGACAAAATGTAGGCCATTCATGCTGAAAAAGTGACATCATCGGACTTCTATGGTCTATAGTACTACGTGCCTGGAGTTCCCCGTTCACCACCATAGTTCTAACTGCAGAGAAAAGAGACCTACCCACCTGTTTTAACTAATTGAGTATTTGAATGATTGAAAATATGTTTGAAAAATATATATTTATGGTGTATATAGTGTATGTATATATATTTATATATACTATCTCTATCCTTGCTAAAGTAATGAAAGGAAGAAATGAAGAGACTCCTAGGGCTTCTAAATATAATAACTTCTATTTTCTCTGGTGGACTTGTCATCTGTTTCTGAGACTCTTAACATAAAAAAATGCTACACTAATAGGGTTTTCAATTTATATTATCTTGTATTTACTCTATTGAATGTGTCATCTGTATCTAAGACTCTAACATCCAATAAATGCTATACTCTCTGCAAAAAAGAACCAGGGTTGCCTGGAACTTGCTTGAAGGTTTCCTTCTACACCTTTCCTTTTCCCATTATTATATATACTTTATATTATTAACAACACCCCCAACTGCCCAGGATTCTGTGAGACTGTCCCAAGATTTAAATAAAAACCCAGGATCCTTCAGGTCCTGGACATGTTCAGAGTGCTGGAATTTGTTCCACTGGCCAGCAGTGGCGTCTCCAGCTTTCAAATTTAGGGGGGGCACATGGGGGGACAGGGACAAAAGTAGGGGGGCAACTATAAAATGTATATATATATATATATATATATATATATATCCTGGGGCCCTTTACTACGACCCCACAACGGGCCCTTTCACATGTTCTGCAGTGAGCAATTATCTTTTCATGTTACAATGCAATCATCTGAGCTGCAACAGAAATTATATGAGATGGTGTATTTACCTGCAAGCCCCAGGAACATCCATATCCAGAGATAGAGCATTGCGAGCTGTTGGTAACACTTCTTGGACGAGTTGAAATGTTTAAAGGACCATGGCCAGATCAAGACAGCATTTATAAAGGTCTGCATTATGAACAGATTGCCCATTTCCATGGCTCATCTCCAGGCACCTGACTTTTCCCATATTAACTGCAAAGATATTTCAGCTAATTCCAAAAAAAAGTGACTGTTAAGTACATTTGTCATAAACTTGTTTGGTTCTCATTTATTTGGGGTAAATTTTTATACATAGAGTTGGAAAATATTTGGTGAAGCAAAGTTAAGCCTGAATCACTTTCCAGTAACTATAATGATACAGATGACATTTTTTTTTTTAATCAATTTATAGCTCCATGGAACATGCTATTTAGATTGTTATTAAAGTCTCATTTTTTTTAATTAAAGAAATAACAAACATGTCATACTTACCTGCTCTATGCAGTTGGTTTTGCAGGGAGCAGCCCAGATCCTCCTCTTCTTGGGTCCCTCTTCACTGCTCCTGGCCCCTCCCTCCTGTTTGAGTGCCCCCACAGCAAGCAGCTTGCTTGGGGGTTCCTGAGCCGAGCTGCAGCTCCGTGTATCCATTCGGACATGGAGCTGTGGTTTAACCCCACCCCCTCTCTCTCCTGATTGGCTAACTGACTTTGACAGCAGCGGGAGCCAAGGGCACTGCTGTGTCTCAGCCAATCAGAAGGAAGAGGTTGGCCGAGGGACTTGTTACGAAAAGTTAATGAACCTAATGAAAATTTGTATTTCGTACAAATCCAAATTGAATTTCGGACACGAATTACGATATACGAATCAATTCTAATACGGAATGGAACGAAATGAAATGAATTTGACGGCGCACATGTCTAGTTATGAAACCACTCTGACTTTCCTGACTGGTATGTTTGCCCTGAAATGGTGTTCCAAAATAATTAAGCCAATGATAGCCAGGAAACTATAATTTTCAGATCAACAATCTCCATATTTCACTTAGTACAGACTACCTTTAAAGTAAACCTATGATTAAAGAAATATTGGGGCTGCCATTGTGGACTTCTTTCTAAATATGTTAGCTGTCTGGTTGTTACTGATATGAAGTAAATATACAGTTCAGAAAATTCAGAAGTCCTGACGTGGCCTGTTTTCTCTGGGACTGGTGACAGTGTGTATGATATGGGTGGCTCAGTGCCTATTAGCAACCAGAGGATTGAGAGGTTGTCTTTTTGACCTCTTGAAGAAGTCACCATGTAGTAGGTGTTCAGGTTCACCCATCCACTGTAAGTACCAAATATTGTTCCAGATAGCAGCTAATTGTGCTGCAAGTTTGAAAATGTCTTGCTAAGCTCTTGCTAGACTTGCCAGGCTTCACAAGTTTGTTGCACAATTGCAGCAAGTCCACATTCCATGACTCCAGATCAACTTTTTTTGCAAACATTCTGCAAGTCTGCCGCAAGTTCTGGTTCAGTTATGTTGTGTAATAGTCATCCCACCACAGGGATCGCTGTGGCTGAATTGTCATCATTGCTCCCTGCTGTGTGTAAGGGTTTTCTTTAATTGGTGCTGGAGCAGCCATAGAATCACTTTGGTAGTGGTGTGCAGAGAGGTGAGTGGTAACCATGAGATCTAATATGGAGTTCAGGGAGGCAGCAATCAAGGAGTGACTAACCTGAATATCCCATTGGTGGAGCATAATTTGGAATGTTTTATTTTTCCTTGTGTTATATGCTGAGATTTAGCAGAAAATGTGTGTATTTAACGAGAGGTGGAAATGGAAACCTCAAAGACTTGGTGCAAGAAACCTGGTAGTTCCACCACCGTATAGAGGACTACAAATGCCAGCGATACAGTAACAATGCAGAATACCACCAGCTATAGGGGGTGTATATAGAGAGCAATGCATTGTATATAGAGAGATGACTGCACTGTGCTTTGTTGTAAAGAGATCCATGTACTGTACTGTATACAGATAGACCCATGCATTGTGCTGTATACAGAGAGATTACTTTCATGGGAAATAGGAAAAGGTGGACAGTTTTGTCATCATCTTTACCAGGCTCACCTCAGAGGCATAACTAGAAACTTCATGGGCCCCGGTGTAAGAAATCATGAAGGCCCCCCCCCCCCAAAAAGCATTGGTGTCAGGGGTGCGTTAATTTAAGGAGCTATGCAGCAAAAATAGACAGACATGCACGAATGACTATCCCTAATTAAAAAAAAATGCAGTGACATGCAATATTGTTGTGAAACAATGATAAAGTGCACTAATTCAAGAAGCTATGCACCAAAATAAACAAATATGTATGAATGACTATCCCTCATTAAACCCTCCCCCAAAAATGCAGTAATATGTGATTAATATGTGAAACCGTGATGAAGTGTGCTAATTCAAGAAGCTAAGCAGCAAAAATTGACAAATATGCATGAATGCCTATCCCTAATTAAAAAAACAAAAAATACAATAATATGCGAAACCGTAATAAAAGTGCTCGAATCAAAAGCAGATATATTATTTTTTATGTAAAATCAGATGAATATCTGCTTTTGATTCGAGCATTTTTATCATTATTTCACATAGTTTTGTATTTTTTGTTTTTTTTAAATTAGGGATAGTCATTTATGCATATGTATCTGTTTTTGCTGTTTAGATTTTTTAATTAGTGCACTTTATCATTGTTTCACAACATTATCGCATATTACTGAATTTTATTTTTGTTGTTGAAATTAGGCATAGTCATTCATGTATATTTGTCTATTTTTGCTGCATAGCTTCTTGAATTAGAGCACCATTTTTTATTATTATTATTACACAATATATATATATATATATATATATATATATATATATATATATATATATATATATATATATATATATATATATATATACACAAATACACAGGGGATCCCATGATGGGTATTGTTGTGTTTTCAGATCGAGGGGCAACAGATGCATAAATACAGAGATTGCAGAGAATAGCCAGCCAGGAATAAAGGTACAGAAGTCGTCAACAGAATGTAAGAGGGAAATGGTAGACATTGCACACAATGTAGGAGGCAAATCTAGCCATTTATAGACCAACCCCAATACAGCACAATAGAGAAACCAGTAGTGGGGGAACCCTCTGCTCATCTCTCTGCTTTACTATCAGGGATATAAGGCATGCCTACACCAGAAAGGTCATGTGACATGAGACCTCTGTAGAGTGAGGTGAGCCTGGTATAGATGGTGACAAAAGTATCCACCTTTTCCTATTTCCCATGAAGGGGATCTCTCAGTATACAGTAAAATGTATGGGTCTCTCTGCATACAGCACAATAAATGGATCTCCCTGTATACAGTATGGTACATGGATCTCTTTACAACACAGTACAGTGCACTCATCTCTCTCTCTATACAATTATAGCACCCTGGGGTTTAGTCAGGTAACTCCTCACCAAATTCCTTGTCAGGAGTAGCTACTGTAGTTAATTACTAGGGATCCATTGACTTCTCCCTAAGTATGGCCTGGTTGTACTAGGTTGAGAAGGACAACGCAAGGTCAGGTTATGAGTATATGGGGTATCTCAGCCAATAGGCAGGGATTTTGTTGAATCCCTTGGCCTGCTGGGAGAGCCTATATATTTGGGTTAGGTCAGGTGATCCACGTTCTTGTGTGCCACCCAGACTGCCGTCGATGTGGATGTGTGTCCTCCCCCCCCACCCCCCGGGCTGCTAGGCCGGAGATTGGGCCTATCTTGGGGGCATTAGGCTGCCAGGCTGTGTGAGGGCCTATCCAGAAGTAAGAGGGCAGCGCAGGGTTGGGACTGCGGCTTGCAGTCCAACCAAAAGTGATGGTTCTGCCAGCCGAAGAATCTGTCACTGATCGGAGGTAGAAGGGAAGCTGTCGCCATGAAAGGACCTATCGCCTTTACCAGGGACCACAGTGAGTAACTGAAGCAAGTACCGGAGCAGTATTCTCACCGAATGGGCACGGTGGAGAATCGGGAAACTTCAGGCACTGATCAAGTCAGGGACCCAACCAGTGGAGCTGACGCTTGCAGAGCAGCCTTGTGTGTCACGCTAGGGACCGAGCCGGTCATCAGGGGTGAAGCTTGAAGGTATCCGAAGTACCAAGCTAGGGACCCAGCAAGGAAGTGTGGGTGACGCTTGAGGGAGATACCACCCTCAAAAGCCATGAGGAGCTCATGGGATTCAGAGTTAGTGAATCAGAGGGTCCAGTGAGAGACCAGGAGCTCAAGGGGCTGAAGAACTACAAGGAGAAGTTATAGTACAGCTGAGAGAACTGTTACTTTGAGCTGGGAATTGTTTAAATACTGTTACCATAAGAGACAGCAATCCTCACGTGCAGGAAGGAGTGGCACCTTGCTGGGGCCTTTCCCTGGACAGCTGTTCACCTTTTGAAGTCTCGGAGTCTGCCATCAGAAATTGCAACTACTTAAGGGTGTCCTGGCCCTAACCCCCTTTCCCCTACAAAATATAAAAAGGACTGTCAAAGAAATAAACATCTTTTACATCCAAAAAGTGTCTGGCGCCCAATGACTTTTACCACCTTTGCGTCCACTATGCCTCACAACCCACCCCTCATTGAAGGATTTCAGTTATGTTTGTCCTTGAAGGTTCCCATTAGACTGGAAGAGGTCAGAGATTCTGCTACACAATGCATGGCTCTCTATATTCACCCCCTATAGCTGGTGGTATTCTGCATTGTTACTGTATTGCTGGCATTTGTAGTCCTCTATGCAGTGGTGGAACTACCAGGTTTCTTGCACCGAGTCTTTGAGGTTTCTATTTCCACCTCTCTTTAAATATACACATTTTCTGTTACATCTCAGCATATAAACAAGTAAAAATAATACATTCCAAACTGTGCTCCACCAATGGGATATTAGGGTTAGTTACTCCTTGATGTCTACCTCCCTGAACTCCATATCAGATCTCATGGTTACCACTCACCTCTCTGCACGCCGCTCCCAAAGTGATTCTATGGCTGTCCCAGCACAAATTTAGGCCTGGTTCACACCTATACAGGTTGCAGTTTGCACATTCCAGGTGCATTTTGAGCTTGTCAATACACATTTTTGATCCATTGAAGTCTATGGAGCCAAAAACCAGAAAAAAGCCCCTGGCCCTTTCAATAAAATGCACAGATGTGAACATGACCCATAGGAAACCATGCTGAATGGACTGTAGTGTGTTTCTGCAAAACTGAAAATGCACTAAAAAATGCATAGGTGTGAACCAGGCCTAAAGAAAAAACCTTACACGCAGCAGGGAGCAATGATGAAAATTCAGCCACAGTGACTATACCTCCCAACATTTTGAGATAGGAATGAGGGACACCTACTAACAAATTTATGTAGGCATAGGACACGCCCCCTTAAAGGAGAATTAACCAAAAAAAAGGTTAATTAAATCCACAAGGACTTTTTTTATTTTTTATATTGGCTTTTAAAATGTACAAATGCAGCAATTTAGAAATTTGGTGAAAGGTTTAGGACTGGGAAACACTTTTTGAAAGATAAAAAGTGCTTTTTAACTATATAGATCAGACCAAAATGAGGGACAAATGAGGAGGAAAGAGGGACAGAGGGACATTGTTCCAAATCAGGGACAGTCCCTTGAAATCAGGGACAGTTGGGAGGTATGACAGTGACCCCTGTGGTGGGATGACTATTATACAACATAACTGAACCAGAACTTGCAGAATGTTTGCAAAGAAGGTTGATCTGGAGTCATGCAATGCAGACTTGCTGCAATTGTGCAACAAACTTGTGAAACCTAGCAAGTCTAGCAATAGCTTAGCAAGTCATTTTCAAACTTCCAGCACAATTACTTGCTATCTGGGTTGTTTCATAGAAACAAATAATTTTTGTATGATAGAATAATTATTTTATGCAATGACACAGGGTTTATCATTATATGTGATTGTTGGATTGAATTATTTCACATGTGTACAGTAAAGGATTAGGTTAATAGCAGTGGGTTCACTATCACCAGGTTGTGGGATTATAGATTTACGCTTCTTGCTTGCTTTTTTCTTGCCAAAAGAGACTTGCATAAATCTGGCTGTAGACTTGTGGGGCTCTTGCTGTAGACTCACCACTGCAATTTCGCTCTTGCTAGAGACTTGCCACGCAAATTTGCTACAAATTGGAAGTGTCAACTAGAACTTGTGCTTCAAGTGCTCTGCAAGTCTACAACTTGCCAGGGAAGATGTGTAGTAATTTAACAAGACTTACAATTCAATACTGCCACAAATCTGTGGCAAGTTATACTTGCTATCTGGGGTACCACTGAGAATAAACATTCCAGTAAACAGAACTTATATTATTCAACAAGAGGAAGTTGAGTGGACTCCATTCCCTCCAAATGTACCATAAAGATGGCCGTCATCAGGAGTCATTAATACACAAAGTGCAGGGGTTAGGAGTAAGTAACACACAGGTCAGACTCTGCCTTATCTTCTCATTTTTCCAGACCACTTTGGTTTTCTTCTGCTCCAACTTAGCATAATTTTTTTGTTTTCAGTCACGTGGCAGGCTGGCAAAGGGGAAGGTTACAGTGTCCGTTGCTGAGGAGGTGTAGTCTGCACTCTTTTAGTGCTGCCTGCATCCTGGCAACCAAGGACATTAGGCAATGTGAGCTGTCTGTCCAAGGATGCCACACAGTGTGAGCGCCTGCATCCTAGCAACCACTAGGTGGCATGAGCCTCATGACCTCCATCTCTCACATCTAGAATTTATTTATTATGGGTTGCACCACTTCCCTGGAATACTTTCCTTCAGTTTATCATTAAATTCTTTAAATGTGCCATAAAAACAAATCTCTTTAGGAAATCATATGATGTTTCCCAGTCTCTTTCCTCATATTTTTCATGTGGCGATTGTGCATACTTTGTCATTCACTTCTCCCCTTCTTGGATTTATTTACTAATCCCAAACAACTTTTCCAGTTGAGTTCTAGCTGTCCATAAGTCATAATGTAAATGTTCAACCACCGAGTGGTGTAAGCCGCTTGCAAAGGTTGCTAGGCAGTGTAAGTCATCTGTTTCCTAGCAATCAAGGGTGCTGGGCATCCATTTGCTAAATATGGGTGGTCCTGGCAGTGTGCACTGTGCACCATAAACTTGAAGCCTGCACTATATATACAATAAATATACCAGACCCCCACACAGTGTGCACTACATACACCTGACCCATGTGCTATGTACATTACCCACTTCTGGACCCTTTACTCTATATGTTACATTCTCTTGACACCTGAACTCTGTGCATTATATACACCTGACCCCATGTACGTTACATACTCCTGAAACCTGCACTATTAAGATTGCATACTAATGACCCTGCACTATTTGTTACATAATCCTGAACCTGGCACTCTGCGTGTTATCTACTCCTGACCCTTGCACTATCTATGCTGGGATGCTTGTAACATACTACTCACCTCTGCACCCTATATGCTGAGCTGTACAAATATATTTACTGGTTTATCTAATTTGTAATTTTGGCAAGCCTTTCTTCTTATAAATGGAAAAACGTACTCACCCCAGACATAAAACCTTTAGATTTTTAACAGCTCTGCAGAAGACAGCACATGATGCTGCAGCCAAGAGAGACCATAATCGCAAATGTGAGAGGTGGAAGGAGGGTGTTTTGGTGGTGGCATAGCTGACTGCTTTAGGAGGGGGGATCATTATGTAGCACCCTGATCCTAAACAGGGCTGCTCATGAATTTTGTTTGTTAGGTGGTAACTAGCCTGGCTAATTGTTAAGGTGATCCACTGACTTTTGCACTAAGCCTGGATTTGGTGCACCTCGCTCTTCTGTCATTAGGTGGCATTGCCGCCTGTTGCCTTAGAATGAGAAAGGCATAGTGAGTTTGGGTTAGGAGTGGATAGGTTGTCCCAGCCAATTGGTAGGAGTCTCTTTGGCCCAATGGACTGCTGGGAGAGCCTATTTATTCGAGAGGTGTCAGGTGATCAGGGTTCTGTGCCACCCGGATGGCTGTCTGGGTGGACGTGTGTTGTATTATCCCGGTTGTTAGGCCAGAAGCCTAGCCAGGGAGTACCTGGCTGCTAGGCTCTCTGAGGCCTATCCAGGACTGTGAGAAGCAGTGCGGGGTTGGGGTTTCGAGTCGGGAGCCTAACCAAGTTGCAGAGGTTCAGCCGGTAAGCTCCAGGGTAGCAGGGACTGATAATATAAGTGATAATAATAATAAACTTTATTTTATATAACACCTTTATATTACATCCATCGACATCCGATCCTATCCACTAAAAACAGACTGATGGGGGTTCTGTTCCCTATCGGTCTGGCAGATTGGATCAGATGACAGTTGGATGTACACGGACAGGCGGTTTATTTACATCCGACCGCCAATAGAGGAAAGCAGGCTGTGTCTGTGTCCGCTCTGCATATGTGGAGTGGACACGGACCTGTCATCTGCATGCTCAGCGGGGCTCATAGAACAGATTCCCTGCTGAACAGGCAGATCTGCTGGAAGTTTATTGGTTACTATGCACAGCTGCACCAGATTTTGCACTCTCCAGTTGAACTACTTGCCGAACACCCACCACATATGTACTGCGGCAAGGTGGCTAGGCTGCGCAAATCGCCATACCACTTCGATTGGCTCCCCCCCGCCCCCACTGGCCAATCAGTGGATCCGGCGTAATCGGTGTCCGCCGGCCGCACGCGATCGTTCCCCGCACAGATAGAACGGGGATCTGCCGAAGTAAACAAGGCAGATCTCCGTTCTGTAAGGGGATGGCACTGAGATCTGTCTTCTTGCTAAGCAGGAAGATGGATCTGTGTGTTTCCCCAGTCACACATACAGTTAGTAATCACAAACAGGGAACACATTTAACCCCTTGATCGCCCCTGATGTTAACCCCTTCCCTGCCAGTGTCATTAGTACAATGTCAGTGCATATTTTTAGCACTGATCACTGTATTAATGTCACTGGTTCCCAAAAAAGTGTCAAAAATGTCAGTCAGGTGTCCGATCTGTCCGCCGCAATGTCGTAGTCCTGCTAAAAATCGCTGATCGCCACCATTACTAGTAAAAAATAAAAATAATAATAATAATAAAAAAGCCATAAATTTATCCCCTATTTTGTAGACGCTATAACTTTTGCGCAAGCCAATCAATATACACTTATTGTTTGTTTTTTTTACCAAAAAAATGTGGAAGAATATATATTGGCCTAAACTGATGAATAAATTCGCTTTTTTTAAATATACAGTGGAATCTTGGTTTTTGAAAGATGAGCAACTTTTAAAAAAAAATTCTGACTCGGTTTGCGAGTGTTGTCTCGCAAAACGAGCAGAATTTAAGCTAATGAGGTGTGAAGTACTGCATTTGGCCAGAGGTGCAGGGGTGCCGGTGACACTCAGAACGGTTCGGAGCTGTTCGGAAATACCCGGAAACACTCGGAAATACTCTGTTCCTGAGTGTTTCTGAGCCTTTCCAAGGCTTTCCGAGTTCAGCCGAGCTGTCCCCGAGTATTTCCAAGGCTCTCTGGCGCCCCCCCACCTCTGGCCACATGCGGCATTGCATGCAATAGAAGTCAATGCGGAACAAATTATCTATTATTTTTTTGTTTATAGCGCAAAAAATAAAAATTACAGAAGTGATCAAATACCACCAAAAGAAAGCTCTATTTGTGGGGAAAAAAAGGACATCAATTTTGTTTGGGTACAACATCGCACAACCATGCAATTGTCAGTTAAATTAACGCCGTGTCGTATCTAAAAAAAAATGTCCGGGTCATTAAGGGGGTAAATCCTTCCTGGGCTGAAGTGGTTAAATAAACCCTCCTCTATATTCACACAAATGGTCCTTCCAATACTGATAATGAACAGTCAGGCCAGAATGGCTCCACCTATAATCAAGTCTCCGTGAGACTGTGAATGTAGAATATGTAAAGCGCTGCGAGAATTGTTGGCACTATAATAAAAGAGGATCATTTTGGTGCAATTAATGCTTTATTTTTTTGTTCTTGAATAATAAGGATAGTAAACATTGCAGTTAGAAGATCAGGGAGATCAAGTTGCTGAAAAAGAAATGGTCATATTAATGCCTCAGCCTCTCTTCTTCATCACTTTTGAATTGCAGAAAGCATTCTCTTCATCATTGGCTGCCGGCCAGGTGATATACCTGGTCAGCGAGGACGCCGTAATAGATGGTCACCTTCTTTGTCGTCTGGTCATAAATTTCCCTGGGAACAAAATGTCAACATTTAAGATATATTCAATACTGTGTAATCGCAAGCTATGTCTATATTTTACATCAGCATAAATCCCTTTATCCCCTTTTTAAACATTTTAGACAAGCTTTTCTTTGGGGGTGTAGCAGCCTTCCAGGCACAACTGCTCACCTTATTGTGACAGGTATGTAGGAGTTTGTGAGTGGCCCTGAACACAGACAGGGTGTATCTAGGACTGCTCACTTACCTCTGCATGACTGACACATTAGTACAGACAGCTGTGTCTATACAGCCGCTGTGTCCCCATGAGAAACATGTACGCAGCTCCAGCTGCATAAACAAGGCACTTGTTCGTGTTGTATGGGAACAAGTTTGTTCAGTCAAGGGGGTTTAATGCTAAGCACATTTTTTTAGTAACCATATCAATTAGTTATTTTCTATCTTCTAATAGTAAACATTCTATAAGACTGTTAAAGAATACATTAACAGCAAAATAATATTCAGTCCTACAGTGCCTTGAAAAAGTATTCATACCCCTTGAAATTTTTCACATTTTGTTATGTTACAACCAAAAATGTAAATGTATTTTATTGAGATTTTTATATGATAGATAATACATAATACATGAAGTGGATGGAAAATGAGAAATGGTTCTCAACATTTAAAAAAAAAAAAAATATATATATATATATATATATATATATATATATATATATATATATAATATGAAAAGTGTGGCGTGCATTTGTATTCAGCCCCCCTGAGTCAATACTTTGTATTACCACCTTTCACTGCAATTACAGCTGCAAGTCATAGTTCAAGCTCTATCAGATTGGATGGAGAGCGTTTGTGAACAGCAATTTTCAAGTCTTGCCACAGATTCTCAATTGGATGCTGACACCACCATGTTTCACAGTGGGGATGGTGTGTTCAGGGTGATGTGCAGTGTTAGTTAGTGAAGTTCGCCAGAGCACCTTCTTCCACATGTTTGTTGTGTCCCCCACATGGCTTTTCACAAACTGCAAACAGGATTTCTTATGGATTTTTTTCAAAAATGTTTTTCTTCTTGCCACTCTTCCATAATTTGTGATTTGTGGAGTGGACAACTAATAGTTGTCCTGTGGACAGATTGTCCCATGTGAGCTGTGGATCTCTGCACCTCCTCCAGAGTTACCATGGGCCTCTTGGCTGCTTCTCTGATTAATGCTCTCCTTGCCCGGCCTGTCAGCTTAGGTGAACGGCCATGTCTTGGTTGGTTTGCAGTTGTGCCATACTTTCTATTTTTTGGTGATGGATTGAACAGTTCTCCGTGAGATGTTCAAAGCTTGGGATATTTTTGTATAACCTAACCCTGCTTTAAACAGTTCCCGACTAGCCGCCGCAGTTATAGTGTGGCAGAATGACTCCCCTCGTAGCTGTACGTCGGCCCTTTAAGACTCTGTAGGAGGTGCGCGTGCCTGCAGCGTGTGCCCGGAGCCGATGCAAGTGCCCGGCGGGCGTGATGACCGCCGGACACCCGCAATCGCTTGTGACAGAGAGAGAACCGGATTTGTGTGTGTAAACACACAAATCCCGGTTCTCTCAGGGGAGAGGAGAGAGATTGTGTTCATACTAAGTATGAACACCGATCTCTCTCCTCCCCTAGTCAGTCCCATCCCCCCCACAGTTAGAACACACCTAGGGAACACAGTTAATCCCTTGATCGCCCCCTAGTGTTAACCCCTTCCCTGTCAGTGACATTTATACAGTAATCAGTGCATTTTTATAGCACTGATCGTTGTATAATTGTCAATGGTCCCAAAAATGTGTCAAAAGTGTCCAATTTGTCCACCACAACATCGCAGTCCCAATAAAATTCGCAGATCACCGCCATTACTGGTAAAAAAAAAAAATAATAATAATAAAAATGCCATAAATCTATCCCCTATTTTGTAGACGCTATAACCAAATCAATCAATATACGCTTATTGCGATTTTTTTTTTACCAAAAATATGTAGAAGAATACACATCGGCCTAAAATGAGGAAAATATTGGGATATATATTATAGCAAAAAGTAAAAGATATTGTGTTTTTTTTTGTTTTTTTTTTTAAATTGTCGCTCTTCTTTTGTTTATAGCACAAAAAATAAAAACCGCAGAGGTGATCAAATACCACCAAAAGAAAGTTCTATTTGTGGGAAAAAAAGGACGTCAATTTTGTTTGGGTACAACGTTGCACGACCGCGCAATTGTCAGTCAAAGCGACGCAGTGCCATAACGCAAAAAAATGGCCTGGTCATTAAGCAGCCAAATCTTCTGGGGCTGAAGTGGTTAGACTTCTCCACAACTTTATCCCTGACCTGTCTGGTGTGTTTTTTGGCCTTCATGATGCTGTTTGTTCACTAAGGTTCTCTAACAAACCTCTAAGGGCTTCACAGAACAGCTGTATTTATACTGGGATTAAATGACAGACAGGTGGACTCTGTTTACTAATTAGGGGACTTCTGAAGGCAATTGGTTCCACTAGATTTTAGTTAGGGATATCAGAGTAAAGGGGGCTGAATACAACTGCAAGCCACACTTTTCACATATTTATTTGTATAAAATTTTGAAAACCATTTATAATTTTCCTTCCACCTTGCAATTTTGTGCCACGGTCTGCCCTTGCACACTGGGGCGGGGGGCGGCGTCGGCGGTAAAACTCCGCTATTATTAGCGGCGTTTTACCGTCGGTATGCGGCCGCTAGCGGGGCGGTTTTACCCCCCGCTAGCGGCCGAGAAAGGGTTAAATACCACCGCAAAGCGCCTCTGCAGAGGCGCTTTGCCGGCGGTATAGCCGCGCTGTCCCATTGATTTCAATGGGCAGGAGCGGTAAGGGAGCGGTATACACACCGCTCCGAAGATGCTGCTAGCAGGACTTTTTTTACCGTCCTGCCAGCGCATCGCTCCAGTGTGCAAGCCCTCGGGGCTTTCACACTGGAATGAAAGCAGCAGCACTTTCGGGGCGGTTTGCAGGCGCTATTATTAGCGCAATAGCGCCTGCAAACCGCCCCAGTGTGCAAGGGCTCTTTGTGTTGGTCTATCACATAAAATCCCAATAAAATACATTTACATTTTTGGTTGTAACATGACAAAATGTGGAAAATGTTAGGGTATGAATACTTTTTCAAGGCACTGTACATATTATCATTATAGATGAGTCGAACATACCTGGGTCCAGGGGCAGGGGCACCAAATATTACTGAGGTCCGAATGCTGAATCCTAACCCCCATTGAAGTTAATAGAAGCCCAATTTTAGAAACCAGTAACTGCTTTTTAGCCTAGAAACTAGCAAAGGATTGCCAAACAACTGGCACAGGGGCTGGGCACTGCCCTGGGGGACATGTACCAAAGCCTCTCAAAAATTTAAAAAATAAGTTTGGTGATTCTGATAAGCCTCCCGCCCACAGACCCCCACAGAGACCCTTGTCATCTTCAACAAAACGGCAAAGTGCTTTTCTAGAAGGGTCCCCCATTGCAAGGCATCCTCCCCATGTGTAAGACATGTGGCCTGCTTGGATAAAAGTCTGATATATATTTTGGGGGGCCCTAACCTTTTATTTATTTATTTTGCTTGTTAAACATCTATACCAGACTCAAAGGATCTAGTAAAGAATGGGGGGAGACTAATGGGGGGAGACTTAGACTTTTTTTTTTTACACTATCCTTGCCCCTAATACAGCTGAAAGCTTAATGGGCTGGGTGGGGATACATCCCTTGTTTGTAAGAACACTGGCTTCCTAACAACAAGGAGCCCTGAGCAGCAAGCTGGCCATACCAGCTGCTGATGAAATTTGTGCAGATTATCACACTGGATAAAACACTATTTAAGTTCCAATAAATTTTTGGTCCTTCTACGTGGTTTCCCACTGCAAGCCTTGATGAAGAGGTGTTTTGGGCCCTTAAAAAACGTTGGCTACTACTTTCATTTTCTCCCTGACCCTCACTGGAATAAAATTGTATCTGGACCATTGAACAGTGATGTGGCACTTGAAATATTATTTTTGCTTTGTTGCACACAGAAACCAAAGAAACTGTAGAGATCCTCTAGGGCAGTGGTCATCAGCCCTGTAGTGAGGGCCCACTAACAGGCCAGGTTTGCAAGATAACTGAAATAGATCACAGGTGATATAATTTGCTGCTCAGTGATTGCAGTATTCTAGTCGGCATCTCCCCCAAGGTAATACATAAAACCTGGTCTGTTAGTGGGCGCTGAGGACAGGGTTGATGACCACTGCTCTAGGGTATAGAAGCTTCCTGCCTGGTAACCACATCACCTATTGTACAGTACATGATTTAAATACTATTGGATAGCAAGGCCAGTAGGATGTTCTTGTGGGTTCAGTGCTATCCTTCCACTTTCCCAAGTTTCAAGGGTTGGGGTCAGACAAAGAACATATAGCTAAATGAGATCAAATATATATTCCTACTATATATAAGATCACATGGAAGTATTTATATTTGAAATGTCAACCCCCTCATGTTAGATGTTGTCTACTAAATCAAAAGTACATATTGTCTGATGAGAAAATGAGTTAGGAGCAACATCTACGGAACTCTATTAAATGATAGATTTAGAATTAGTTTACATTTGCAGTTGGGAGGCAAGAAAAACAAGCAGTTGAGTCAAGTTTTTACCACCCCTAAGCCCCCATCCCCGAGCTGCAAATGCAGCCATACAGAGGTATGCACATGCTGGAGCTACAAATGTGTGCTTTTTTTCTCATTTATACCTACATAATTTTGTCAGGAACGCCAGTCTCTTTTAATTTATCATACACTCCCTCTGCTACAGAGCTGATGCTGCCAAATGCTGATTGGAAATATCCTTGTGCTTTTTCCAGAATGCCAGGCTCCTCTTCAGCTTCTCGTTTATGGACCCTGTAACTCTCAATTCCTAAAGATGGAAAATAAACAGTATGGTAAAGCCCAATTGAATGTTCAGTTTAAATCGGTGCAATATATTACAGATGCATCAAAACAAAAAGCATGCTAATTCTTACAGTTTGCTTACTTTAGTAGGCACTGCTACTACAGTGATTGCTGCTTGCGTCCAGGTGCCATGTTGCTTATTGAACACACGCGTTTGCTCTCTCGGCACAGGCGCCATTCAGAGAACACTTTCCATTTTCTCAATGAATGCAAAGTGCCATCTCTACTGTGTCCAGTCAGAAAATACATATGAGAAAATGCAAAGTGTTCCCTAAGTGCTGAACAAGCAAATTCCTGTGATCACAATGCAGCAGGGCAGCACAGTGGTGCTTGTGGAGATGTCAGGGCTGGGCTCAGCCTTTCCTTCTTAGAGCTGGCCACTCAGCTGTCGGCTAATTGCCAGCTCCTATCTCTCCAAAGTTACCCAGCTGTTGATGATATCCTGCTTGTCACTCCTGCCTAATTAAGCTGTTCAGCCCAGTGGATCTCTGCCTTCACCTTGGTCAACATCACAGAGACATTCTCCTGCATTCCTGTTTAAAGACTTGCTTTGCTGACATCACTTCTGGCTCCAGATCCTGCTTGCTGTTCCACTACATTGATCCCTGACTTCTGGCTTGGCTGACTATCCGTTCCCGTTACTGAACTTTGGCTATGTTTTGACTACGTTTGTTCTTTTACTTTTATTATTAAACAAGTGTGATTTAACTGTACTTGTGTCTCGGTCTGATTTCATGGTTCCTGACAGGAGATCACTGTAATATTCTATGGGAATCCCACAGGTATGGCACATACATACTTATGTTCCACTGGGTATTGTTATTGGAAATGCAAAACTTTTTTTGCCCACAAGATGACAGGAGTTTCTGCTTTATTTTGGCCACAGAACTAATACAGGTGCCCAGAGCATTGTGGGAATTGCAGTCTCAAAAGAGAAGCCTGCATACAGTTAAACTGGGGTCACAACTACGTCACATAATGACCAGCAAAAAAAGGGAGGAACGAGGGAGTTAAAGAAAAGCCCAGGAAGAAAATGGGCAGTTGGGGAGAGACTCACCAACCGGAAGGGTGAATGAGAGAGCTGTGTTGAATTTGACCAGGTAGGGCTTGGCTGTACTTCATTTAGCAGGGCCAAACCAGCGGTCTAAGGATAACTGTTGAGTCGAATGCTGAGCTTCTGAGAGGATCTAAGGTAGTTCAGTCACTATCCAGAATTGTCACGAGTTGCACCTGTCTGGACTATGCTCTGCATAGTGCTCTAAGTGCACCAACTTGGGGAACTATGTAAAGGGAGTGTTCCAGCATCCAGAAACTGCTGCTATAGGACTGGGTGAGACCGATCGGACCCATTTAACAGCTTAAGTAACTAGTGACTCCCCTTTGCAAATCAGACTCAGAAGTACCGTCTCACCTACTCTCTGGTTCCTCTAAAGGGAGATACAGTACTCAATTGCCGCCCTTCCCCACCAGCAGCAGGAGACCCCAAGGCTAAACACAATTTCCACTGTTTTGCTTCCAGACTGCTAACTTTGTCTATACCCCTTTCCACACTGCAAGTGATGCATAGAAACCTGAACTTAACTCCCTCAAATCCCCTGTTCACAGTGCATTTACAACTTCATGCATGCACCTACATTGCCCTGCCACTTTTAAAGGGGTACATCTACTAAAGATAACCTCAACTACATGTCCCTGAACTTGTCATTGCTTAAAACACAACAGTTTATGTGCGCCAACATTAAGGGGCCCCACCTGAGCCGGCAGAAGCTAACCTTCAGAACTGTCCAGAGTTTGTGGCCTACCTGGAAGCAAAATTGGATTGAGAGAAGTGTGGCAAACTCTCAAGCCTAAGCCTAGTCCCTCTGGTCCATAGACTTCAAATGAGCTAGCTTATCTCATACTTGGTTAACCCTATTTTTTCACTTGAGGCATAATTTCTTTAGCGGAGGGCTACTGTTTATGCTTAGTACTGCAGTACATACCAGATTCACTCCTAGGGTTACCTGGATTACTGTATTGTATCGGTGATCACACTGATTTCCTATGTGTTAATGCTGAACTATTGATTTGCTGTGTTGCTTTTCTACTTTGGTTTTGTCAGTACAGACTATTTATCTTACTACAACTTTTGTGTGCCATCCTTGTGTAACCGTTGAGAGTCCCCAGCCGAGGTAATTTGGTGGTGTCACTAAAAGTGAGGATTCGGCCAGGGAACAAACAGAGGACCCAGTAACAACAGCGGCTCCTACAAGGGTAGCACTGCACTTACGTTCGTTTAGGCTTAATTGATATAACTACAGTATTTATCGGCATATAACACGCACAGGCGTATAACACGCACCTTCATTTTAGGAGGGAAGTTTCAGGAAAAAAACTTACATTTTAAATAAAGAACTTTGAAGCAAAATAAGGGTCAGTGCCCATCAATGCAGCCTCACCATTGCCCATCTGCAGCCTCACTATTGCCCATCTGCAGCCTGATCAATGCCATCTGCAGCCTCACAATTGCCCATCAATGCAGCCTGATCAATACCTATCTACTGCCTCACAATTGCCCATCATTGCAGCTTGATCAATGCCCATATGCAGCCTCACCATTGCCATGAATGCAGCCTGATCAGTGCCCATCTGCAGCCTCACCTCAGATTACTGCTCCTCCGAGGGGACAGGGAGGGGGGTGGGACGAGCGCCGTCAGATTACATACAGCGGGAATCTCCTGTTCTCCTTTCAAATTCCCTCAGGTTCCCTCTTCTAATGTATAGAGCTTTTTCCTTCCATATTATCTCGTTTAGGGTTTTTGCCTACTCCTCTGCCGTAGGGGGCGAAACTGATTGCCATCTTTGCGTAATCAGCTTCCGGGCTTGATACAAACACCTTAAAACCGCAGTTTTTAGAGTTACCTCCTCCACTCCCCATACTCTATATCCGAGGATGCATAGTCTGACGTCTATTTCCAAGGCTGTCCCAAACGTGCCATTAATAGCTTCTACTACCCCCGTCCAATACCGGACTAGTTTGGGACATCTCCAGACCATATGTATCAAATCACCCACCTCACCGCATCTAGGGCAATTAGCATCTAGTCTTAGACCAAATCTAAATAATTTTTTGGGGGTGTAATATGCTCTATGTATCAACATTAGATGGGAGGCTCTCTGTGAGGGAGAAACCGATACCACCTGACCCATCTCCAGGATTTTTCTCCACTGTACATCCGTTAATTTCCCGATATCCTCCTCCCATCCTTCCCTGCATCCAAGATGTTCTGGCCTTACAGTACTTTTGCTACACAGTTGCGCATATATTTCTGAGATAAATCCCTTTGCGATTTGACCACTTTCTGGAGCAGTGGTGCGTTATTCCATACTAGAGGGCGTGTCCTAAACTGAGCGCTCAAAGCATATCTCATTTGTAGATATCTAAAAAATGTTTGTCTTGGAATCCCGTTTTCAATTTGAAGTTCCCCAAAAGACTTTAATACATTCCCTTTATATAACTGGGACAGTCTATTTATACCCCATCTTTCCCATTCTTTAAACTCCCCCATGGCCACCACCTCCTGTAAGTTTCTATTGTGCCACAAGGGGGCATACTCTGTAAACCCATCATATCCCATTAAGCTTTTTGTTGCCTTCCATACCATTGTTATCATCCTAATTGTGGGGTTACTACTGGCGAAGGAGTCTGCCTCTAATGCCTCCACCACTGTCTTATGTGGCGCCTCCAGAGTCAACAAGCCCCTGTCGGCATTTCCGCCTCTTATGTGCTGCAGTTGTGCCGCCAGAAAGTAGCACCTTGGGTGGGAGAGTGCCAGTCCCCCCTCCTTGGCTGGCAATTGTAGACTCTGGAGGCCAATCCTGGCCTTACCCCTCCTCCACACCAGCTCCCTGAATAACGTATCGATTTTCTTAAACCATTTTTTATTCAACCACAACGGTGTGTTATGTAACAGATACAGTAACTGGGGCATCCAAACCATTTTAATTAGGTTGCATCTCCCAGCTACTGTTAGGGGCAATCGGTTCCAAATATCTATTTTGCACTTAAATTTGAACAATAAACCCTAACTCATCTCACTAGTAGCCAGCACTATGAAATAATTCATTCTCAAAGACCACAAAGATCAGAACAATGACTCTGAAATTGGGTTTCAGACCGTCAGACTCTAATAGGAATGAGATGGTGGTTTTGCTGAATATGGTCATGTCCATATTTTGTCAATGACATCACTTGGGAGACCCCACCCCTTTTTGTACATTTTATTACAGGGCCTGGGAGCTGTCATTTGTGGCAAGAAAGTGACAGGACGAGACGCATTGGTTTGTTGGCCTGATAATAGGGGAGGGAGAAAACACATGTCCCACTTTCTCTATCCTGATAAGTGAGACTGAATGTTCGGATAAGGGTCTGGTATGGTTTTTGGGGGGAACTCATCCTTTGGGAAATCTCTGGCCACTTTTTTTACCAACAGAATGAGCAGGTGTGATTTATCTGCAATTTTTTTACTTGGTAAATGTCAACTTTGCTGTAGTAGGTTGTATACATCGTACACATACGCCACATTGCAGGTAGATTAAGTTCCCCCAGGCAGATTTTTTTTACGGAATTGTGTATTTTGTTTTCTTTTTTTTTTTTTTTTTTTACGTTAAGCATTAAGAAATTGCTGTTCCCTGCCAAATAGAATTTTTTTAAATGTTTTTCGTGCGGTACATGTTGATTAGGATAGTACCCAACCCCTATGCCATTTGCTTGACAATTCGTTATTATTATTCCCTATTAGCCTAAGAAATTACTATTACTGATGTATTAAGATTTGGTTTCAATTCACTTAATTGGAGTTTGAATTGTTCGGTGAGCCCATCCTGAACCAAACACAGGTACATTTGGCTCACCACTAGTTTCTTTCAGCTTAGAAATATACACTGGTTATTTATATCAGAATGCGGCCAGAATGTGCCTGGTGCTTCAGCAGGATCTGCTACTGGCACAGCCGATGACTGATCAATGTACCAGCCCGCTTTCGGTATCATGTGATCGCTGTGACAAATCACAGCAGATCACATGAAAATTGTACACAATGGATGACTTCCTTTCATGCCATTCATTGTGTACAATTATGTTGCTAGCTGTGATTGGTTCACAGTAATCACATTATACAGACAAGGCCAATTACAGCCCATTTGTACCATGTAATTAGCTGTGGCCAATCACAGCTAATCACAACAATACACACTGAATGAATCGGTTTCATTCAGTACAAATGGTTGCTTATACCAGTGAAATTCACTGATATAAGCCATCATAATGTGTAAAAAAAATGTAAAAAAAATTCTGATCTATTCGACAGAGTGGTACAGTGTTACTATGGTAACACTCTAATGTAAACAAAAATACACGGAAATAAAAACAAGAAAAATATTTATTACAATTTTTTTTTTCATACTGTCACCAGTGTCGTTGATCACTGCCAAACCAGTTATATGATGAGGCTGTACTGCACTGGTGAAAGTATGTAAAATGCAATTTTTTTTCTTTCATTTTTTTTCCCCACTTTAATTTAATTTCTTCATTTTCTAAAAAATTGTGACAAAAAATGACAACTTCAAACAACTTGCCATGCCTCTTACTAAACACCTTGGCCTGTCTACTTTCCAAAAAGGGGGTTACTTTGGGGGATATTTGTACAGTCCAGGCATTGGCAAGGCTCAATAAATGAGATCAATTTTCAGATATACAGGTACATCTCATAAAATTAGATTATCATCAAAAAGTTAATTTATTACAGTAATTAATTTCAAAAAGTGAAACTCATGTATTTTATGTAGCACCCTCTAGTTAGGTAGATGCTAGAGTGAAGATTTTTCTGGAGAGTAGGAGTTTTTATTCTGGGCTGGGAGTGGCTCAGGGCAGGGCTGGGTGACTCACAGGTAGCATCACTGTCACCTCACTGTCACCTCCCTCTAATTTCTTTCTTTCTAGAAAGTTCTGGAGAGAGAGGAGGAGAGGAGAGGTGGAGTTCCCTGGGGTATTCTAAGGAGCCCTGACCAATCCCCAACTTGGATTGGCAGGGGGCATGCCTCCTTAAATACCCAGGGTCAGCCCAGCTGGGGAGGAGTTGTCAGTTGGAAGGGCTGGAGTGAGAGAGAGTGGAGGCTGTCGGGGCCCACGGGGAGCTCCCCAGTCTGGAGGGGGGGTGACCCTGGGCTGGGGCTCGGGTGCATCCAGGAGGAGTGAAGAGATCCTGGAAGTAGAGGCACATGAGAGAGCAAGGAGAGGACAGCGGGAGAGAACAATGCTAAGAGACTCCAGGGAGGACAACTGGTCGCAGCCAGGAGGGCTGGTGAGTGGAGCACAGTCGGGAGGACCTGAGAGAACTGGGAGATTGAAGTTTGAGATGGGTGCAGAACCAGAAGAGAGGACTGTGGGAAGGGCAGGGGAGAGAGGTCATTGTAGCCAGGCTGGCTGGCAGGGCCTGAAGAGAGCTATCTGGGATTGGTAGCTGAGCAGAGGACAGTTAACACCTGAACCATTTCTACACCACAGGGGCCGGAGGTCCCTGCCTGCAAAAGGCAGTCCATTGAGGCTTAGCTGAGTCATTGTCAGGCCTAACCATGCGGTGTCTGCAGGAGTAACAATCTGCAGCAAGGGAAATGCTGGTGGATTAACAGTCTGCAGCAAGTGAAGTGCTGGAGGAGTGAAGGATAAGAGGTCTTAAGCAAGAGTTTGTGCTGGAGAGAAGACTGGAGTGTACATACTAGAGTGTATATAGAGATCCTGAGCAAGTTGTGCTGAATATTCCCGGGCATCCCACAATTTTCCATTACCATCCAAGTTTAATCCTCTCAAAAATAAAAAACAACAACCGAGCTTATAGACTGTTCCATGTCTCTCAGTGTCTGAGAGATAGATGTTGGGCTGGGCAAGGTGACAGGTGAACCACAACATTTAGCAACCCCTACGGGGGTACATTTATATAGCTGCATTACACACGGAGTAATATATTTCAAGCATTTCTTTCTTTTAATTTTGATAATTATGGCTTACAGCTAGTGAAAACCCAAAATTCAGTATCTCAGAAAATTAGAATATTACATAGACCAATACAAAAAAGGATTTTTAGTACAGATATGTTGGCTTACTGAAAAGTATGTCCATGTACAGTAAAGTATGCACTTAATACTTAGTCGGGGCTCCTTTTGCATGAATTACTGCATCAATGCAGCGTGGCATGGAGGCGGTCAGCCTGTGGCACTGCTGAGGTCAGGGCCGTCTTTATTATTGATTGGACCTTGGGCAAACATTTTCATGGGCCCCTTCTCTCCATGGAATTTCGTTCTCCATCTGCTATGAGACATACAATAAATAGCAGCTAGACTCAAAATCAGTTTACTGAATCAGATCACGCAGCGATTGTGATCGGTTGTCAGAGGTTACAGTGTATCATTACCGCTCACTGACTGGCTGCTAGAGGTTACAGCACTCATTAAGGCTCACTGATTATTTGCTAGAAGTTACAGCACATGACTTCTGCTTGTTGATTGGTTGCTAGAGATTACTGTACATCAATACTGCTCACTGATTGCTAGAGATTACTGCATATCCTTACCGCTCAATGATTGGTTGCATGAGGTTAGTGCATATCATTACTGCTCACTGATTGGTTGCCAAAGGTTATAGCAAATTATCTCCTCACTGCCTGCACACCATGGACTGGGGAGGTGAGGGGACTCATCAATAGACAGAAAATGCCTAAGGTTCCTAGGACTTCTTGGATCAATGGCAATGCTTAAGGAGGGGGATGTGATCAGTGGCAATGCTGGGGGGTTGATGGGATCAGTGGCAGTGGTAGGGGGGATGGGATTAGTTAGTTAGGCAGTACACTGGCAAATTATGAATCATATAGAGCAAAGCTGGAAATCTTTGGCAAGTAAAGTATATACTGCAGTGAGGGATTTTACACTGACACCAATGTAATGGAGAAATTTCAATGACCACCAATGTGAAGGGGGTTTTACACTGACCACCAATGTGAGGGGGAATTTACAATGACCACCATGTACCAGAAGATTATACACCACCCACCAATATAAAGAGGTATTTCTACACTGACACCAATGTAATAGCAGCATTTACACCAACCACCAGTGTAAGGAGGCATATACAATGACCTACAATGTTAGGGGGAATTTACACTGACCACAAATATAAAGGGGGATTTACACTGACCACCAGTGTAAGGGCAATTCTGCACTTACCACCAATGTGAAGGAAAATGTACACTGATCACCAATGTAATGAAGAATTTACACTGACAACCAATGTAATGGGGATTTTACATCAACAACCAATAAAGAGGGATTTCTACACTGGCCATCAATGTAAAGGGGGCTTCATGGACCACTAATGTAAGGGAGGATTTGAAACTTACCACAAATGCACATTTGGATTTTATTTACTGATTACCAATATAAAGAGGAATTTCTACACTGACCACTAATGTAATGGGGATTTACACTGACCACTAATGTAATAGGAGCATTCACAGTAACCACCAATCTAAAGAGGGACCTTCACACTGGCCACTAGTGTGAATGAACGGATTGTACTCCAAGCACCAATGTAATGAGAAGATTTACACTGACCACCAATATAACTGAGACATTTAGCCTGCATTCACATTTGTGTGTTAATTGTTAATGAAACCTTACGCATCTGCTGAGATGTGTGTATTCACATGCACCAAAATTCAGGGTGCTCTGGCACCTTGTTATTTGGAAAAAGTGTTTCACCCAGTGGTGGAACTACCGCCATAGCGACCCAGGCGGGCGCTATGGGGCCCGCAGCCGAGTAGGGCCTGGCGAGTCGGCGTGTGAGTGGGCGGCGGGTGGGCCGCCGAGCTGCCCGGCGGCTCACCCGCTCGGCGCTCGTACAGTCACACTGACTGTGCGAGTGGACTCAGCTGGGAGGCTCGGCGGGGGGAGGGATGGACGGGAAGCTGCCAGCTGGGAGGCTCGTCGGGGGGGGAGGGATGGACGGGAAGCTGCCAGCTGGCAGGCTCGGTGGGGGGGAGGGATGGACGGAAAGCTGCCAGCTGGGAGGCTCGGTGGGTGGACTGGCCAATCAGTGGGTGGAGGAGCAGAGAGATGACATAATCTCTCACCGCCCGGCGCCCGCCCTGCATCCTGGCAGTTCCGCCCTCACTCACTGTGCAGGCAGCAGAGAGATTACTTTATCTCTCTGCTGCCTGACTCAGACTGGGACACAGGAAGTGACCATCTCCATTCCCCACCTTAGCAGGAAAGTGACTATCTGCAACTTGTGGCAGGTGACGTGGCAAGTGGACAATCCGCAACTTGTGGCAAGTGACAATCCGCAATGGGTGGCAGGTGGACAATCTGCAACTTGTGGCAAGTGACAATCCACAACTTGTGGC
Source organism: Aquarana catesbeiana (assembly GCF_042186555.1). NCBI lineage: Eukaryota > Metazoa > Chordata > Amphibia > Anura > Ranidae > Aquarana > Aquarana catesbeiana. The sequence goes on along the minus strand of NC_133333.1, from coordinate 47,343,758 downwards.
AGGTGACGTGGCAAGTGACAATCCACAGCTTGTGGCAGGTGACGTGGCAAGTGACAATCCGCAACTTGTGGCAGGTGATGTGGCAAGTGAACAATCCGCAATGTGTGACGGTGACGTGGCAAGTGACAATCCACAACTTGTGGCAGGTGATAGTGGACAATTTGCAACGTGTGGCAGGTGACGTGGCAAGTGACAATCCGCAACTTGTGGCAAGTGATAATCTGCAACATGTGACAAGTGACAATCTGCATCTGGTGGCATGCGATGTGGCAAGTGACACACTCAGGGCTCCCACTGATTCTGTATTATGGTGAGTTGAACTATTTCATTTTCTATAACAATGTAATAATAGAAATAATGTGTTTCAATCATCCTGATACTATAATAACCATGGTGCCGTGATGATTGAAGCGCCAACATCAGCCATTTCCCTGATAAATTGCCCCAAAAAAAATGTATTTTCTGGCAGTGCCCCTCCCGAGACTAGACTCTGGATCCACCCCTGGGTGAGGGGGGGCCCATACAACATTTTGCTATGGGGCCCTGTGATTTCTAGTTACACCCCTGGTTTCACCTCCACTTTGCTTACCTTTTCAGAACAGGCAGATGTTAGGTTTAATGACCACATTTGTAGGCAAGATTTTCCAGCATGCCCCTTTACCTCCCCAGTGGGCGGCATTCAGCAGAAGGGATGGTGAATATGACCTCAGGGGGGCATAATATACATATGAATGCCGCCTCAATTTACATATTAATGATTAATGCCATTTGTCCGTGGCTATTTACATATCAATGTTACCTCTATTTACATATTATTGCAGGTTATTGACATATAAACACAGGGTCTGCAGGTGAGTCATCTGTACATGGCAATAGGACAGAGCTGAGCAGCATTAGTAACAGAGCTTCACACTGAGATATTGCGACACAGCACAGGACTAAAATGTCAAGGGACATAATAATTAAACAGGGATAATTGGCAAGTATGAGGCAGCTGTTTTGGGCCCCACAACAATGATGGGGCACAGGGCAGCTAACCCTTTTGCCCAGTTTTAAAAACGGTCCTGGCTGAAGTGTTGTGGAAGCCCAGGTTGCTTTGATAGCGGCCTTCAGCTTGTCTGCATTGTTGGGTCTGGTGTCTCTCATCTTCCTCTTGAGAATACCCCACAGATTCTCTATGGGGTTTAGGTCAGGTGAGTTTGCTGGTCAACCAAGCACAGTGATACCATGATCATTAAACCAGGTATTGGTACTTTTGGCAGTGTGGACAGGTGACAAGTCCTGCTGGAAAATTAAATCAGCATCTCCTTAAAGCTGGTCAGCAGAGGGAAGTATGAAGTGCTCTAGAATTTTCCACTAGAGGGCTGCCCTGACTTTGGACTTGATAAAACACAATGGACCAACACCAGATGATATGGCTCCCCAAATCATCACAGACTGTGAAAAATGTTGCATTTAATTTGGAAATCAAGGTTCCGGAGTCTGGAGGAAGAGTGGAGAGGCACGGAATCCAAGTTGCATGAGGTCCAGTGAAAAGTTTAAAAGTTTCCTCAATAATGATTCGGGGGGGCATGTCATCTGCTGGTGTTGGTTCATTGTGTTTTATCAAGTCCTAAGTCAGCGGATCCCTCTACTAGGAAATTCTAGAGCACTTCATGCTTCCCTCTGCCGACCAGCTTTATGAAGATGTTGATTTCATTTTCCAGCAGGACTATCAATGTGACTATCAATTATCACTGTGCTTGATTGGCCAGCAAACTTGCCTGACCTTAACCCCATAGAGAGTCTGTGGGGTATTGTCAGGAGAAAGATGAGAGACACCAGACCCAGCAATGCAGAGGAGCTAAAGGCCACTATCAAAGCAACCTGGGCTTCCATAACACCTCAGCAGTGCCACAGGCTGATCGCCTCCATGCCACGCCACATTGATGCATTAATTCATGCAAAAGGAGCCCTGACCAAGTATTGAGTGCATACTATACTGTACATGGACATACATTACAGTAAGCCAACATTTCTATGTTAAAAAATGTGGGGTTTTCCCTAGCATATTCATCAAAATTAAAAGAAAGAAATGCTTGAAATATATCACTCTGCGTGTAACACATCTATATAAAATATGAGTTTAACTTTTTTGAATTGAATTACTGAAATAATTTAACTTTTTGAGGATATTATAATTTTATGAGATGCACCTGTTTATACCATAGTTTGTGGCCTCTATAACTTTTACAGACTAAATAATATATACTGTTTTGGGTTATTTTCACCAGAGAATTTTAGCAGTATACAGTTTGGCCTAAAGTTATAAAGAAAGGTTATTTGTTTGCAAAATGTTATAACAGAAACTAAAAAAAAAAAAAAAAAACACATTTTCTGTCTTTTTTCATTTATTTACCAAAAAAAAAAAAAAAACAGTGGATGATTAATTACAACCAAAAGAAAGTTTTATTTGTGTGAAAAGTAAATATAAAAAATTCATATGGGTACAGTGTTGCATGGCCACGCAATTGTCATTCAAAGTGCAACAGCGCTGAAAGCTGAAAATTGGCCTGGGTAGGAAGGTGGTTAATGTGCCCAGTATTGAAGTGATTAAAATAAATTTTTCCATAATGCCTATAGCTACAGAGTTGAGAGCTTGTTTTAACCGCTTCAGCCCCAGAAGATTTTACCCCCTTCCTGACCAGAGCACTTTTTGCGATTCGACACTGCGTCGATTTAACTGACAATTGCACAGCCATACGACGTTACACCCAAACAAAATTGAAGTCCTTTTTTTCCCACAAATAGAGCTTTTTTTGGTTGTATTTGATCACCTCTGCGGTTTTTATTTTTTGCGCTATAAACAAAAAGAGAGCGACAAGTTTGAAAAAAAAGCAATATTTTTTACTTTTTGCTATAATAAATATCCCCCAAAAATATATAAAAAAACAAATTTTTTCCTCAGTTTAGGCCGATATGTATTCTTCTACATTTTTTTGGTAAAAAAAATCGCAATAAGTGTATATTGATTGGTTTGTACAAAAGTTATAGATTCTACAAAATAGGAGATAGTTTTATGGTATTTTTATTATAAATATATTTTTTACTAGTAATGGCGGCGATCCGCGATTTTTATCGTGACTGCGACAATATGGCGGACACATGGGACACTTTTGACACTATTTTGGGACCATTGTCATTTATACAGCGATCAGTGCTATAAAAATACACTGATTACTGTGTAAACGACACTGGCAGGGAGGGGGTTAAACACTAGGGGGCGATCAAGGGGTTAAGTGTATCCTAGGGAGTGATTCTAACTGTGAGGGGGATGAGCTACCTAGGACATGACAACGATCACTGCTCCCTATGTCACAAGGCAGAACGGGGAAATGCCTTGTTTACATGGGTATCTCTCCGTTCTGTGGCTCCGTGACATGATCGCCGGGACACCGGCGGACATCGAGTCCGCGGGTCCCACGGGCACAGTCACGCTGTACGCGGCGGGCGCGCACGCCTGCTAGCCCCGCCAATTAAAGGGGATGTACAGGTATGCCCAATTGCCCACCGCTGCCATTGTGCCGACGTATATCGGTGTGCAGCAGTCGGCAAGTGGTTAAAGTGCTTTTACTGCTTGTTCATTATACTCTAGTGTGCATAGTCTGTGCACCGGTTTGCATTAACTCCCTAATAACCATCTTATCCGAAAAGAGGGACAGCCTGGAGTAGTTATGGCAGAGGTACTGACCTGAGCTGAGGAGTACAACAAGTAAAGAAATCGCTACGACTTGTGTTAGCCTCATAGTTTTGAGTTAGGATGTCCACAGCAGGTCCTGTGAGAAAAGTTTAAAGCATTGTATGTTACAAATAAAAAAATGTACGTCAAAAACTTTTTCTGTTTTGAGTCTTACCCACCACACCACCACTCCCAGGTTTTATCAAAAATAAATGCTGTAGTTTTACATTTCATTTGTAGAAGTCTATCTGCTTGTGAGATTTGACATTGCAATTTAACCAAAAATATACACTCACCAGTTACACCTTTTCGATTGCTTGATAACATAAATTGCTAATCAGCCAATCACATGGCAGCAACTCAATGCATTTAGGCATCTAGACGTGGTGAAGATGACTTGCTGATGTTCAAACCGAGTATCAGAAAGGGGAAGAAAGAGGATTTAAGTGACTTCGATAGTGACATGGTTGTTGGTGCCAGACGGGCTGGTCTGAGTTTTTCAAAAACTGCTGATCTACTGGGATTTTCACGAACAACCATCTCTAGGATTTACAGAGAATGGTCCAAAAAAAGAGAAAATATCTAGTGAGCGGCAGTTGTGTGGACAAAAATGCCTTATTGATGTCTGAGGAGAATGGGCAGACTGGTTTAAGATGATAGAAAGGCAACAGTAACTTGAAGCAGATGGGCTACAACAGCAGAAGACCACACCGGGTACCACTCCTGTCAGCTAAGAACAGGAAACTGAGGCTATAATTCACACAGGCTCACCAAAATTGGACAATAGAATATTGGAAAAATGTTGCCTGGTCTGGAAAAATATCGATTTCAGCTGCGACATTCAGATGGTAGGGTCAGAATTTGGCATAAACAACATGAAAGCATGGATCCATCCTGCCTTGTATCAACGTTTCAGGCTGGTGGTGTAATGGCGTGGGGATATTTTCTTGGCACACTTTGAGCCCCTTAGTATGAATTGAGCATCATTTAAACACCACGGCCCACCAGAGTATTGTTGCTGACCATGTCCATCCCTTTATGACTACAGTGTACCCATCTTCTGATGGCTCCTTCCAGCAGGACAATGCACCATGTCACAAAGCTCAAATTATCTCAAACTGGTTTCTTAAACATGACAATGAGTTCAGTGTACTTCAATAGCCTCCATGGTCACCTGATCTCAATCCAATAGAGCACTTTTGGGATGTGGTGGAATGGGGGATTTGCATCATGGATGTGGAGCCAACAAATCTGCAGCAACTGTGTGATGCTATCATGTCATTATGGACCAAAATCTCTGAGGAATGTTTCCAACACCTTGTTGAATCTATACCATGAAGAATTAAGTTCTGAAGGCAAAAGAGGGTCCAACCCGGTGCTTGCAGGGTGTACCTAATAAAGTGGCTGTTGAGTGTAAAACATTCTATAATAGTCCTCTATAAGTCCATGAAACTCTGTAAAGAATATCAGAACTCTTCTGCTGGCTACAAAGGAGATGCAGGGGGTGAGGTGTTTTTGGGCTTACCATATACTAGATTTCCATCTTAAATTTTTAAAGTTCTAAAACTGACCTAAGACATTAAAAAAAGGACCTAATTTTGTCTTCTAGGCCACCTAGAAGTTCCTTCACATCCCTTTCTTGAGGTTTTAGAGCTTCCTGGAAGCTCCAAAGGAAAAGCAAGGCAAGGAGGATTCAGTATACATATGACAGATCAAAAATTGGAAGCCCAGCACCCTCCACACTTGTATCCCTCTAGGTATCTGCTTTTAACTCCTTAGGTCAGTTTTAAATCCATAAGGCAGATATACATTTAATAGGCCTACACTCAGGCAACCTTATCAATCAAACAGCGGAGAACACTTCAGTTGTACAGAACAGTATATGAGCATACCTCTTAACTTTTTGAGATGGGAACAAGAGTCACCTATTAGTAAAACTATGTAGGCATGGGATACACCCCCTGTCATGCCCCTTACAGGAGGATTATACAAAAAAAAAATTGGCCAAACCCATAAGTGCTTTTTTTTTTTTTTACCACTACTATTCCTTTTTGAAATTTACCAATGCAGAAATTTAGAATTTGGGTGAAAGGTTTAGAACTAGGAAGCACTTTTTGGAAGATAAAAAGCGCATTTTATATACAACAATATAGATCAGACCAAAATGAGGGACAAATGAAAGGGAAAGGGGGACTTTTTTCCAAATCAGGGACAGTCCCTCAAAATCAGTGACAGTTAAGCTACTTTCACACTGGGGCGGACGTCGGAGGTAAAGCGGTGCTATTTTTAGCGCCGCTTTACCGTCGTTTTAGCTGCGAAAAAGGGTTAAAACCGCCTGCAAAGTGCCGGTGCAGCAGGGCTTCCCCATTGTTTTCAATGGGCAGGGGCGCTTTAGGAGCAGTGTATACACCACTCCTACAGTGCTGCAAAGATGTGGTTTGCAGGACTTTTTTTACTGTCCTGCAAGTGCATCGCTCCAGTGTGAAAGTACTCGGGCTTTCACACTGGAGAGACAGGAGAGGTTCTTTACAGGCGCTATATTTAGTGCTGTAGAGCCTGTAAAGCACCTCAGTGTGAAAGTAGCCTTAAGAGCTATGTATGAGTGGTCCACTTTTTAATCCACTGTACAGTCTCTGTGGAACAGATCATCCTGTATTTTTGTTTTGAGACCCACCCTCTAAAAATACAATCAATTTAATCCAGGATTCATAAGCAAGGGTAAGTGTGCCTATCTTGATGGGCTCATGTGAGATAAAATACTGGATGGTGCCTAGGCACTCTTGATTTGTATTAGAGGTCTGCCTTGTGCTGAGTTGCATGGTCAGCATGTGTACCCCATTCATGCCTGGAAAGAGAGTGCTTGAGATACTTTTGTCTTGTGGCTCCTAGGGTTTTCCTGAGGCTATGAAAGCTGCTATCACTTGTCACTTAGAATGAGCTCACCTCTTTAGAGACAGGCTTGGCCTGGCAGTATTCAGCATCTGTGCTTCCATATAGCTGCTACAGGCCTTACAGTAGTAGGCCTTGCAGCTCACATTGGCACAAGCCCATTACCACAAGACATTCCTAATAGAGGTTAGGAAAAGAAAGAGTCTAGAAGGCCTTTTTTACTGCTTTACTAAAAAATCAGTCCATATATGCATGCTTATGGTCATCATGGTCCCAGATCATGGCACATTGCTTAGTTGCAAACAAAAGCATACCTTCCAACTTTTTGAGCTGAGAATGAGGGACACCTATCAGCAAAAGTATGCAGGCATAGGACACACCCCTTGCCACGCCCCCTTAATGGAGAATTGTACAAAAAAAGATTGGTTAAACCCACACGTGCTTTTTTTTACCACTACTATTCCTTTATATTGGCTTTTGGAATTTACAAATGTAGCAATTTAGAAATCAGATGAAAGGTTTAGCACTGGAAAATACTTTTTGATGGATAAAAAGTGCATTTTATATACAACTATATAGATCAGACCAAAATGAGGGACAAATGAGGAGGAATGAGGGACAGAGGGACATTGCTCCAAATCAGGACAGTCCCTCGAAATTAGGGACAGTTGGGAGCTATGCAAAAGCATTAGATAGGTAAGGGAAGAAAGAGAGAGAGAGTGATTGTCAACAAGCAGCTCATTCCCTTTGGGGATTTCCGGAGTCCCACATCCCATATGTGATATGGGTAATCCCATTGTCCTGTTCCTCTTCTTGCTTGCTTCTCCTCCCAGGTAAAGCTACAGAATATGGGTCTTGAAAGATGATATCTTTATCCACTTAAGCCCCGTACCATTTGGTTGCCCAAAGACCGCACTTTGTACGATTCAGCACTGCTGCACTTTTTGCGATTCGGCACTGCGTTGCTTTAACTGACAAGTGCGCGGTCATGCGACGTGGCTCCCAAACAAAATTTACGTCCTTTTTTTCCCCACAAATAGAGCTTTCTTTTGCTGATATTTAATCACCTCTGCGGTTTTTATTTTTTGCGCTATAAACAAAAAAATAGCGACAATTTTGAAAAAAACGCACTATTTTTTACTTTTTGCTATAATAAATATCCCCAAAAAATATATAAAAAAACATTTTTTCCCCCAGTTTAGGCCGATACGTATTCTTCTACATATTTTTGGTAAAAAAATCACAATAAGCGTTTATTGGTTTGCGTAAAAGTTATAGCGTCTACAAAATAGGGGATAGTTTTATGGCATTTTTATTAATTATTTTTTTTTACTAGTAATGGCGGCGATCAGCGTTTTTTATCGTGACTGCGACATTATGGCGGATAGATCGGACACTTTTGGAGCGATTTTGGGACCATTCACAATTTTACAGCGATCAGTGCAATTAAAAATGCATTGATTACTGTGTAAATGTGACTGGCAGTGAAGGGGTTAACCACTAGGTGGCGCTGTAGGGGTTAAGTGTGTCCTAGGGAGTGATTCTAACTGTGGGGGGAGGGGCTATGTGTGACACGACACTGATCACTGCTCCCGATTACAGGGAGCTGTGATCAGTGTCAGTGTCATTAGGCAGAACTGGGAAATGCTTGTTTACATCAGCATTTCCCCGTTCTTTCTCTCCGTGAGACGATCGTGGGTATCCCCGTGGACATCGAGTCTGCGGGACCCACGATCACACTCACGGAGAGAAAGAACGGGGAAATGCTGCACGGAGGTCGTGGCAGGTGCGCGCCGCAAACCGCTTCTTAAAGGGCAACGTACAGGTACATTAATCTGCCTGTATGTGCCCTACTGCCGACATATATCGGCGTGAGCCGGTTGGCAAGCGGTTAAAGTCTTGGTGCTCACACTGCTTCCTATGACTAAAGCTGGGCATAGATGAATTAACTCTCAGCCGGTTCAGCGGGGACCAGCTGAGATTTGATCTATCTATGAACAGGTTGGTTATACCCAAGTCGTTCCATCAATCGACTGGGATACCACCAGCCTATTGGATTTTTTTTTATATGTCATCACTGCCTGTGGTTATAGCTCACCACCAGCAAAACACAATAGCACTGTGGGAGGAATTCCATCAGTGTTGATGGGAGACTTTATTGAGGGGCACTGACTGGCAGCTATTGGGCACTGATTGGCACATCTGATGGGGGCTGTGCTGATTATCAGCACAGACCCCCCTCTGACAGGGAGAGCTTTCCCTGTCAGCGCGAACCGAGGAATGCCGTTTACCGGTTCACGCGATGATCAGCTGTGATTGGTCACAGCTGATCACGTGGTAAGAAGCCTCTGTCAGAGGCTCCTTACCATGATCGGAGATGCAGCGCGTCACAATGACACACCGCACCCGCGACCGACGTGCTGCGCACCCTCGCGTTCGCCGCGCCGCATGACCCTTGGGTGCGCGCCAGCATGTTATCCTGCTGGACTTCATATGACGCACAATCAGGATAACAGAACCACTTCCCGGCCATCATTCTGCTATAGGCTGGGCAGGAAGTGGTTAATGCAGTCCTCAATCCTTCCAGACCTTGTGTAACGCACTCTATCACAGTTTGTGCAAAACCATTTGTAATGGAAGCTTTTTATACTTTTTGTTTAAATGATTGTGCTGGGGTTTGTGTCTGTGAGACTCTTGCTTGTGGCACAGCAATCAAAGCATATTTTATAGGTACAAGGAAGCCCGGGCTTTGTTTAACCATGCACATTAAGCCCTTCCCACTGCTATGCATTCAGCCACACCCATTTTTGCTACACAGGTCACTTAATCCCTCAAGTGTCCCTCATTCTGAAGTTCAAAAATTGGGGGGTAGGAAGTTGTGCGAACAGGGATACCCATGGTTCAAATTTTGGAATTTGAACCCTGTATGGCAGCCTTAAAATGAAATGGTGGGACCTGTCGGACCTTGCAGTCAAGCTAAGCATGCAGAGACAGCAGCAGATATAAGGCAGAGACATGCTTTGAAGACGTATTTGGTCACTGTTCTTGAAGCCTTATGGAAATCCAAACCACCCAAATTAACACTGAAATTTTCTCATTCAATCCCTGAAATTGAATTCAAATTTAACTGCATCTGAAATTTGGGATCAACTCATCAATGAGTCTCTGCAACGTATTTTTGATAATATTTATCTACAAAGTGTTCAACCACCTCTATTGTTCAACCACAATGTCATTTACCTTTTTAGCGAGTCAAATGCTTGGGCAGTGGAATTGACTTTAAAGGTCAACTTCATTATAAAATAAGTATTGACCACAGGGCTGGGAATTTTGCACAGAACTCAGAAAATCTTATGGTACGCAACACTAGGATGCCACCATGTGCTAGAATTCACACAAAGCTAATATAATGCGTGAACCTGTTTACAAAATAGATGCCGCAGAGTTATTTTCCCATTTGATTTTGTCAGAAATATACTTTCTCTGCTGATTGCATCACCTTTGGGATCCTCGTTGGATAGCCTTCTCATTAAGTGATAACGATCGTTTAGAATACTAAGGTAAGGTTTTTCTATTACATCTGGTCAGTACAAAGTTCTTACCAGCTCATTATTCCATAGATTAACAGTGTTATCTCAGTTGTTCTGTTTATTGGGAACACAAGTGTCAAATGTTTACAGAGCAAATGATTAGGATGGATTCCAGAAAAATGATTACTCAGCTTTTTTAGATCAATACTGCAGGGCATGTTTTTATAACCTACCAAAGATTCCACCGTTTGCAAAAAAAATTATAATTGCGCATTATAGCCCCCTCTCCTCTTCTGGGAGAGTCTAATCACTGTAAAATTTGTTAACTGCGCATATAATGTTACGAAAAGGTATTGGTTAAAAGTAATGGTATGGGGACAGGGTCTCGTTAAAGGAGAAGTACAGCCAAAGCTCGCTTGCCTGTACTAATGTGGATCACAGGAGTGCAGTTCGTTCTGCACGCCTGTGACCAGGGGTGGACTGACCATTGAGCAACTCGGGCACTGCCCGAGGGCCCTGGGCCACTAGGGGGCCCCATCAGGGTTGCCAGCCTCAGTAAAACCAGGGACAGTATGTATAAATCTGTGTTTTTTTTGCATCTGTCTGTGTATACTGTGTGTACATGTATGTGTATACTGTGTGATTGTATACTGTGTGTGTGTGTGTGTATACTGTGTGGCCCCATAATCTCTGATTGCCTGGGGGCCCCATAATCTCCTATTGCCTGGGGGCCCCATGAGTTATCAGTCCGCCCCTGCCTGTGACCCATTTTCAGCAAACAGCAGGCTGAAGCCCGCTGTCAGCTGATGTCACAGAGCCAGTCCAAGCTCAGACAAGATCGTGACAATGAAGTCGGTATACGCCCACATGCCTGGACCAGCACTCGGCTCAGCCTCTCAGTGAGCCGCTGGGAGCCTTAGCTAGCTGCTCCTGCCCCCTCCACAGCCCAGCATGCCAGTCAGTGAGCGTGGGGGGGGGTTAGAGCAGAGAGCAGTGGATGACAGCCAGCAGCTCTCTGGTCAGGGAGCTGTGAGAACTGAGCGATTGGCGGTGTTAGAGCCAGCGGGGGACTGATGCTGCATCCACCTAGGTAAGTATGATTTAAAAAAGTGTTTTAGTTTGGCCCAAACCCCATTACTCCCATCCTTTAAATGCCTCCTAGTCCAGTGTACTGTCCCATAAACTGGTAAAGTTGGGGTGGGTCCCCTGAGTGAAAGTGAAAAGCTATTTCACCCATTATCCTCCTTGATGGATATGCCCAGCTATTCTCAACCTGTAGGGACAACTACCATCATAACTGTAGGAAGCACAGTGGCTTAGGTAGATCATACATTTTACTTTTTTTTTCTTCCAACCAGCTGGTTGAACAAAAAAAAAGAAAAGACTAAATTCCCCTATTCACATGAATGGGGAAAACACTCCTGCTGTGCTATTGTGTTCTAACAGCGGGAAGGTTTGTGAGAACACAATGATCAGCGTTGCCAACTATAGCTGGCGGCACTAATTGTTCCTGAAAAACCCGACAGGCTGGTTGTACACAAGTCGATCACTAGATCAACTTGTGTACAACTATGGTGCCCGTACATTGATTGAAATCCGTCCAGTCCCTGCTGAACCAGCTGCATTTCAATCCCTGTTTGGCCAGCTTTAATGGTTAGCAGCACTAGGGTTATTGGTTTGAATCCTAACCAGGAAACTACCTTTATGGAGTTTGTATGTTCTCCTTGGGCTTGTGTGGTTTCCCCTGGGTATTCCAGTTTCCTACCACACTCCAAATACATAATGGCAGGTTATTTGGCTTCTGTCTAAATTGGCCCTAGTATGTGGTATTAAGGACCATAGAGTCTAAGCTCATTGAGGGCAGGGACTGATGTGAATACATAAAATGTTGCATTAATTGTTGGTGCTATGTAGATACTTATAAATAAACCAATAAAACTACACAAAAATAAAAGAACGGTAGAACATTGCACCCTGTTTAAACTCCCTTTGGCCTTTGTTCTAGGCATGCCCTGTACATACGACTGGTTTTCCCGTCGGAATAAACTCTGAAGGTTTTTCCGATAGAGTTCCGACGGAATTTCGCTGAATCTGTCTTGCGTACACACGATCACACCAAAGTCTGACCGTCAAGAACGCGGTGACGTACAACACGTACGACGGGACTAGAAAAAGGAAGTTCAATAGCCAGTAGCCAATAGCTTCCGTCTCGTACTTCCTTCAGAGCATGCATCGTTTTTGGTATGTCGGAACAGCATACAGACAAGCGGGTTTCCCGATAGGAATCTTTATTTAAACATGCGGTTAGGGTGGCAAAAACACGCAGTTAAGTAGCATTTTTGTCACCCACCAACTGCTCCCCCTGTAAGCTGCAATAGCGCACAGGAGTATTTACATGCTGCGGTCACAATGCTTCACACCTGCGGCAAAGTTTACCTGACATGTAGTGGTCAGGGGGCAAATACGAAAGTCCTGCAAATTCCCCACAATGCACGTGGTTGTGCCATGTTGGGTGGGAAAAATGGGGTGAAAACAAGCGGTGAGGAGGAGTCACATGGCTTTCTCAACCGCCTGTCTGTAGTCTCTGAAGTGTGATCTGAACGCAAATTGGGCTTCAGAGGAAAGGAAGATTGAGACACACGTCTAAATCTACCCTTAGAAATTTAGAATGTTGTTAATATTGTATATAGTGTGTGTTGGTATGAGTGAGAGAGATGCAGTACCTGTCCTGGAAAATGAATGCATAGCATTATTAGACCAATATGGCCACAACTATGGAAACCGTATTAAATTAAAGGGCTACCATTACTAACCTCAATTATTAGATGCCGGATTGCTTTTGGCTTCAATACAAGTCACAAACCAGGAAAAATTGTGAAGAGTAAGGTTAGAATTCCTGATCTGTTTACTTTCAGCTGGGTAAGTGGCTTAGAAAATACTGAAGCGACTGAATCAGCATAACAGCCAGAAAACTATCATTTTCAGTAGGAGAGGTTAGCAATGGTTGCTCCAATATTCTCTCTTATAATTTTCTTTAAAAGCCCTACACCTCCCATAAGTGGTCCCATTTACGGTACGGTCTCACTATATAGAGATATAGAAAAATGTGGTCTCTGGTTAAACCTTAATCAGTCAATTGTTCAGATATAGGCAGCACATAAGCATAACTCAAATACGAAAATATATAATCCAGTGTATAAATGTTGCTATTATTTGATTCATCTAGTGCTTTACAAATGCTGTGCAATAGCTCTGGTCTCCCCAGTCTCTATTCTTCCATCCTTACCTTGTCGGTGTTCTCGATGGCTGACTGGGCTCCAGGGTCACTTAATTTTATACTCTTCCTGATGTGTTGTCAGGGCAGAAGTCCATGCAAACAGTGAGCTCAGTGTTCAGAGGTCAGAAGAGTGGGACCTGAATCTGCTAGAACGTGTAGCCTCTGTTTATTGTGTACCTTGTAGATGCTGCACTAGGTGTGCCCTGTGTAGCGTATAGATCATTTTAGACTAAGAGGAACCATAAAGGTATCACTACGTTACAGAAACCCCGTCACCAGACCATTCATTCAACATAAATCTTTCCATTAAATTATATGTGCAAGCAATGCAATGTATGCATGTTATTTACCTGTTAAAGTCTCCCATGTGAAGACAGCCAAAAGCCCTGAAACTACTGGGTGCTGCCATCTTGGATGTGATATCAGTAGCCAGGGCTGCCGATAAGGCGGTACTGGCAGTCCACCCATACCCGGCCCCATTGGGTTAGCAGGGAGGCCTGGCAGAGGCTGTCTCTAACTCTCCCCTCTTAGCCCAGGTTCACATCTATGTGGCTCTGCGACCATGTTTTTCTCAGGCACTGCAGCCTGCCCATTTAAATGGGCTGCCATGCTTTCAGAAACGCAGGGCAAAGGTCCCTGCACCATTTCTGGAATAGCAGCCCACACAGGAACCTGTGCAATGCAATTCCCAATGTGGGTGCGATTTCCAGTGTGTGCAGAATTGCAATAGGATTAATGGCATCCGCATGCATCCAGCGGGTGGCTATTGCTGTCAATACAAGTGCGGACCCGCAGCAGGAACCACCCACACCGATGTGAACCTAGCTTTAGATTGTTCCCTGGGGCTCTTCAATATCTCCTCCAAGTGCCCTGTGCAAACACTATTGGGACCAGAAGCCAAGGGGCACTTAACAGCTTCTTCCACAGCAGCTGGAGGTGGCAGGTGCTGCCTCCTTGCAAAGGTGGTTGCTTGAGTTTGCTTGATCCAGCAGCTGAAGATAGGGCAGAAGAAGGAGCAGAGATAGCAGCTCTGTAGCTCTTCCATCTACGGGCCTGAGGTAAGTGACTGACTGCCCTGACATAACATAATGCCCACTGAGTGCCTACCTCTACATACTGCTTACTGACTGCCCTGCCACTACATACTACTCACTGACTGTCCACCACTACATACTGCCCTACCCTGCCACTACATACTACTCATTGACTGCCCTGCCACTAGATACTGCTCACTAATCACATTACCCCTACATACTGCTGACTGACTGCCTACCATTATATACTGCTCTACCCTGCCACTACATACTACTTATTGACTGCCTTGCCACTATATACTGCTTACTGACTGCTACTTTTTGAGTGCCCTGCAGAGGCGTAACTAGAATCTTCAGGGCCCCGGTGCAAGAAACCATGAAGGGCTCCCACCAGTGGCATTGCTAGGTCTACAAAAGATCTCGGGCTAGAGCCAATAGCAGCTAAGTAAGGAAAGTCATACACTTTGGCGGGCATACACATATATATAATATATATGTATATGTGTGTGTATATATATATATATTTTTTTTTTTTTTACATATCTGAATGCGGATTCCCCACTTACATCAGGGTCCCCAGGGATCCACCACCTACATCAGGGTCCCCAGAGAGCCTCCCTCCTTACATAAGGGTCCCCCCAATTACATCAGGGTACCCAGAGAGCCCCACTTACATCAGGGTTCCCAGGGAGCCCCCCCTTACATCAGGGTCCCCAGAGAGCCCCCCCTTACATCAGGGTCCCCAGAGAGCCTCGCTTTACATCAGGGTTCTTAGAGAGCCTCCCCCTATATTATGGTCCAAAGAGAATCCCCCTTACATCAGGGTCCCCAGGGAGCCCTCCTTACATTAGGGTCCCCAGAGAGCCCCCCCTACATTAGGGTCCCTAGAGAGCCTCCCCTTACATCAGGGTCCCAAGTGAGCCTCCCTACTTATATTAGGGTCCTCAGAGCCCCCCTCATTACATCAGGGTCCCCAGAGAGCTTCCCTTAACTTCAAGGTCCCCAGAGAGCCCCTCCTTACATCAGGGTCCCCAGAGAGCCTCCCCCTACATTAGGGTCCCTAGAAAGCTTACCCTTACATCAGGGTCCCCAGAGAGCCTCCCCCTACATTAGGGTCCCTAGAAAGCTTACCCTTACATAAGGGACCCCAGAGAGCCACCCCCTACATTAGGGTCCCCAGAGATCCTCCCCTTACATCAGGGTCCCCAGAGAGCCTCCCCTTACATCAGGGTCCCCAGAGAGCCTCCCCCTTACATCAGTGTCCCCAGGGAGCCTCCCCCTTACATCAGTGTCCCCAGGGAGCCCTCCTTACATCAGGGTCCCTAGAGAGCCTCCCCTTATATCAGGTTCCCCAAAGAGCCTCCCCCTATTTTAGGGTCCCCAGAGAGACTCCCTCCTTACATCAGGGTTCCCAGGGCCCCCCCCTTACATCAGGGTCCCCAGAGAGCCCCACTTACATCAGGGTCCCCAGAGAGCCCCCCCATACATCAGGGTCCCCAGAGAGCCCCCTTACATCAGGGTCCCCAGGGAGCCCCTCTTACATCAGGGTCCCCAGAGAGCCCCCTCCTTACATCAGGGTCCCCAGAGAGCCTCTCTTACATCAGGGTCCCCAAAAAGACCCTCCTTACATCAGGGTCCCCAGAGAGCCTCCCCTTACATCAGGGTCCCCCGAGAGCCCCCTCCTTACATCAGGGTCCGCAGAGAGCCCCCCCATACATCAGGGTCCCCAGAGAGCCCCCCCATACATCAGGGTCCCCAGAGAGCCCCCCCATACATCAGGGTCCCCAGAGAGCCCCCCCATACGTCAGGGTCCCCAGAGAGCCCCCCCATACGTCAGGGTCCCCAGAGAGCCCCCTCCTTACGTCAGGGTCCCCAGAGAGCCCCCTCCTTATGTCAGGGTCCCCAGAGAGCCCCCCTCCTTACGTCAGGGTCCCCAGAGAGCCCCCCTCCTTACGTCAGGGTCCCCAGAGAGCCCTCTCCTTACGTCAGGGTCCCCAGAGAGCCTCCCCTTACATTAGGGTCCCCAGAGAGCCTCCCTCCTTACATCAGGGTCCCCAGAGAGCCCCCCCCATATATCAGGGTCCCCAGAGAGCCTCCTCTTACATCAGGGTCCCCAGAGAGCCCCCCCATACATCAGGGTCCCCAGACAGCCCCCCCCCTTACATCAGGGTCCCCAGAGAGCCCCTCCTTACATCAGGGTCCCCAGAGAGCGTCCCCATACATCAGGGTCCCCAGAGAGCGTCCCCATACATCAGGGTCCCCAGAGAGCGTCCCCATACATCAGGGTCCCCAGAGAGCCCCCCCATACATCAGGGTCCCTAGAGAGCCTCCCCTTACATCAGGGTCCCCGGAGAGCCCCTCCTTACATCAGGGTCCCCAGACAGCCCCCTCCTTACGTCAGGGCCCCAAGAGAGCCCCTCCTTAAGTCAGGGTCCCCAGACAGCCTCCTCCTTATGTCAGGGTCCCCAGAAAACCCCTTCTTACATCAGGGTCCCCAGAGAGCCCCCCCCCACATCAGGGTCCCCAGACTGCTGACCCCCCCCCCTCCTCCAAGAGGTTCCCCATGTACCTGGCTGGTGGAGGTGGGAGGCGGCGATCAGCAGCTGTATGGTGGCCACAGGCAGGGAATCTCCATGTGGCTTGTAGTTCTTCTCCTGAGTGTATACAGTGGAGAGGGGAGGGGCCTCTAACCCAGGCATGTATCAGCAGCAGTGTACAAGCAGAGCCGACTCACTGAAAGTGAAACTGATACCTGCTCGGGTCAGAGGCCCCTCCCCTCTTCTCTCCACTGTATACACTGACACTGGGAAGAACTACAAGCTGCAGGGAGATCCCACCGCCCACAGGAACAATAGAGCTGCCGATCGCTGCCTCCCACCTCCCCCCACTGCATTCCAAACGGCAAGCCAAAGGTGCAGGGGGAGATGCCGGGTCTTGGGCCCCCCCCCACAGCGGCAGAATGGCAGGGCCCAGTCGCAAGTGCGACTGCAGCGACCCCCTATAGTTCCGCCACTGCTGCCCTGCCACTACATACTGCTCACTGGTCACCCTACCACTACATACTGCTCACTGGTCACCCTAAGACTACATTCTGCTCACTGACTGCCTAATATTATAAACTGCTCTACCCTGCCACCAGTGGCATTGGGAAGGGGATAAGCGGGGCTATAGCCCCGAGTATGCCCCCAAAAAGCCCCGGGTCTCGTATTGTTTATTCAGAATTATTATCCCCGAGTCCCAAGGCCTGGGGTTGGCTGGGAACTCGGGGGCTATACCAGGCCAGACAAGCCGCCTGCCCTGGTGCCACTTTGCAGGGCCGATCCTGGGGGGTGCACAAGCTGCCTCTGAAGGGAAGGGGGGGGGGACCCCGCTGGATTACACAGAGCGGGGATTTTCCGCTTACCCGACATGGCAAAGTCCCACCTCCTGGACTGGCTCCTATGATAACCATCACACTGGTCCAATGCTGGGATGTGTGATGTCCATCATAGGAGCCGATCCAGGAGGCAGGACTTAGTGTGACACTGCGGCCACACCGGGTAAGCAGGAGATCCCCGCTCTGTGTAAACCGGTGGCTCTCCTCTCCCAATGCACTGGCAAGGCTGCATTGATGGGCACTGGGGAGGCTTAGCTGATGGGCACTGATCAGGCTGCATTGATGGGCACAGGTAAGGCTACATTGATGAGCACTGATCAGGCTGTATTGATGGGCACTGATCAGTCTGAAGTGATGGGCACTGATCAGGCTACATTGATGAGCACAGTTAAGGCTGAGCTGATGAGCACTGATCAGACTACATTGATGAGCACAGGTAAGGCTGAGCTGATGGGCACTGATCAGGCTGCATTGATGGGCATTGGTGAGGCTGTGCTGATGGGTACTGATGAAGCTGCATTGATGGGCACTGGTGAGGCTGCATTGATGGCCACAGGTAAGGCTGCACTGATGGACACTGATGAGGCTGCATTGATGGCCACAGGTAAGGCTGCACTGATGAGGCTGCATTGCTTGGGCACTGGTGAAGCTGCATTGAAGGGCACTGGTGAGGCAGCATTGATGGGCACTGGTAAGCCAGGCAGCAACCAGCAAGTGAGCCTACCCCCCCCCCCATGATGTCGGACTTGGGCTGGACTTACTTGGGATGTGGGAGGGGTTGTCAAATTTGCCTTCGGGCTTAAGCCCCTCGTCTTTTTCCCACCTAGCAACACCCCTGCCACTAAATACTACTTATTGACTGTCCTGCCACTATATACTGCTCACTGACTGCCTACCATTATATACCCTGCCAACGCATGCTACTCAATGACTGTCCTGCCACTACATGCTGCTCACCAGCCACCCAGTGTACCCATCTTCTGATGACTATTTCCAGCATGATAATGCACCATGTCACAAAGCTCAGATCATCTCACCACTGGTTTCCTGAACATGACAATGAGGTCACTGTACTCCAATGGCCTCCACAGTCACCAGATCTCAATCCAATAGATCATCTTTGGCATGTGGTGGAACGGGAGATTTGCATCATGAATGTGCAGCCAACGAATCTGCAGCAACTTCTAAAACCGTGACTTTGAAGGATGCTTATCAATAGTTTGCCTTTTCAACTTTAGCTTAAGAAAAATCACAGATCTGGGTTTGAGTTAAACTGGCCATAGATGGACTGAAATGTAATCCACCTTTGGCCATCCCCTCTAACGACTGAGCTCTGTTGAATGGGAGGCACATTTCAAGTGAATAAAAATCATTTATGGCAAAGAAAAAACACTACGTAAAGATTTAAAATACTTTTCTGGGCTTTTACCTGCAATGTTTTATGTCAAATATCTTTTTGCTTAAAAGTTTTAAAGAGTAAAAGAAGTGTAAAAACAAACATAAAATGTCATACATCAAGATAACATGTATTACAGCGTATAGAAAGGGTCATATGTCAGCTTATCAGTTCCCAGCAGTGCAGCTTCATTAGTGGGGCTTGTTGTCAATGCCCATCAGTGCTACCTCATCAGTGCCTGGCAGTGCAGTCTCATCAGTGCAAATCATTGTAGTCTCAGCAGTGTACATCAGTGCAACTTCATCAGTGCCCATTAGTGCAGTCTCATTAGTGCACAAATGTTGGAAGAAAAATGACTTATTTGCAAAATTGTATAACAGAAACTATAAAACCTTTTGTTCAAAATTGTTTGGCTTTTTTCGTTTATTTAACAAAAATAAAATTGTTATTTTCTACCAAAGAAATGTAGCAGAATACATTTTGGCCTAAGTCTATGAAGAAAGATTATTTATTTGCACATTTTTTAAATAGAAAATAAGAAAAAAAAGTTTTGTTTTTTTTCTGCATTCTTTTACTTATATAGCAACAAATTAGAAAGGGTCATATGCATCATATAGGCAATAAACTGATGATAAGCCCATGGTGAGAACGCAAGCTTATAATTAAAAGGGAATAGAAAAGAAGGGGGCGGTAGTAAAAAAAAAAAAAAAAAAAAGAGGGAGAAGGAACTCTTAAAAAGCATTTGAGATTACCAGAGAATTCAGTGTTCTTGGTTAATAGGTTACAAAGCGAAGTCTAGATAGGCCTCCAGCCAAGTGTTAGCATATCATTGAGGATAATGAACACAATGCTTACATCGGAATTATGTCTAGCTGTAAGGTAGCAAGAGTAAAGAAACCTATAACATAGACGAGGTTCTAAACTTATATGAGCCTCTATGAGCTCCCCAACAGGTTCACATAGCATGGGTCTTTTCCGGGTCATTACTATCCCCAGCTATTGGGGTCTCATTGCTGTTATCAAGTATCTTAGCCCACTCCAAAACATGCAGAGAGGAAATAGATTTCCAATGTTGGGAGATAAATACAGGAGTGGCTAGAAGGCAAGGCTTCGAGATACCTATTTTAGTTTTGGAAATTAATCCAGAAATCATCGATCGGAGGGCTACCACTGGGGAAGATGTCAGAGAAGCACGTAGTCTAAGAAGAGGTAAATACAGCTTGCCAAAATATGGAGAATGATCAAGTGTCATTTAAAGATAAGAGCCATCTGCCTCCATCATAGGCGTGCACAGCCTATTGCATTAGGATGTGCACCCCAAAGCTCAAACACACATG
This sequence comes from Aquarana catesbeiana, assembly GCF_042186555.1. Lineage (NCBI taxonomy): Eukaryota > Metazoa > Chordata > Amphibia > Anura > Ranidae > Aquarana > Aquarana catesbeiana. The sequence continues at coordinate 47,323,201 of NC_133333.1, read as the reverse complement.
CATGTGTGTGTATATATTTATGTATACACATTATATTGTCAACAGTATTGAGACACCTGCCTTTACACGCACACAAAATTTAATGACATCCCAGTCTTAGTCCGTAGAGTTCAATATTGCGTTGGCCCACCCATTGCAGCTATAACAGCTTCAGCTCTTCTGGGAAGGCTGTCCACAAGGTTTAGGAGTGTGTCTATGGGAATGTTTGACCATTCTTCCAGAAGCGCATTTGTGAGGTCAGGCACTGATGTTGGACGAGAAGGCCTGGCTCACAGTCTCTGCTCTAATTCATCCCAAAGGTGTTCTATCAGGTTGAGGTCAGGACTCTGTGCAGGCCAGTCATGTTCCTTCACCCCAAATACACTCATCTATGTCTTTATGGACCTTGCTATGTGCACTGGTCCAAATCATTTGGTGGAGGGGGGATTATGGTATGGGGTTGTTTTTCAGAGGTTGGACTTGGCCCCTGAGTTCCAGTGAAGGGAACTGTTAGGGTCGGTTCACACATGGGCAACACGACTTTAGCGCGACTTTGTACCGCGACTTCAACGCGGCTTCAGCGCGACTTTAGCGCGACTTCAGCGCGACTTCGGCAAATTACGAGGCGACTTGAAGTCGCCTCCATGACAGGCGACTTCGCCTGTGGCCAATCACCTCTCTGGGAGGGAGGGGGGAGGGAGGGGTTTTCTCTGCAAAGTCGCTTGAGAGATCCGACTTGCAGGCGACTTACATTGAGTTGAATGGGTACAAGTCGCCTACAAGTCGGATAGAAGTAGTACAGGAACCTTTTTTGAAGTCGGAGCGACTTCAGTAGTGTCAGTTAAGACGGTTCAATTCACTACAATTGTAATCTAAATGCAAAGCGACTTGGGGCGACTTGGGGCGACTTGAGGGCGTACAAGTCGGATCCCAAGTCGCCCCAGTGTGAACCGAGCCTTAAGGTGTCAGCATACCAAGACATTTTGGACAATTTAATGCTCCCAACTTTGTGGTAACAGTTTGGGGATGAGCCCTTCCTGTTCCAACATGACTGCGCACCAGTGAACAAAGCAAGGTCCATAAAGATATGGACTTAGCAGGGGTGGTGGAAAATGAACTTCAAGTGCAATAATTCACATTATAATAGTAACTAAAATATATAAAATTAAGTGTAACAATCTACAAAATAAAAATTCCAAAGCGTTATAATGGTGTGAACCTCCCAACTAAAAAGTTTTTGCACTTGAAGTTACTTTGTATTGCAATTATCTATAGGAGGGGTTTCCACCATCCCTGCTAAGTTTTATTTGTTATGTCTTGTTTTCAGTTTGATGTGTATTATATGTGAAGTTGCGTATCACAGAGACCGGTATTGTGGTAATATTGAAGTTTATTGAGATTTCCATACATTAGAGGGTTTCACCATTATTGTTTAGTTATTGATTAGTAATTTAGTGATTTTTTATTTTTACCTCCAGTAGTTTATTGTAAATAGTAGTGTGGTACTACCTATTGTACTAAAGATTGGCACGTGGCATTAATAAACATCAACAAACTGATTGGTGGCACTGTTAGGCAGCAATGATTGGCTCTGATTGGCACCGATAGACAGCACTGATGGGCACTGATTGGCAGCACTGATAGGCCGCGCTGATAGGTGGCACTGATTGGCACTGATGGGCCCCAATTCACACTGATTGGTGACACTGATGGGCACTGATAGGCAACACTGATGGGCACTGATAGGCAGCACTGATTGGCACTGATAGGCTGCATTGATTGGCAGCACTGATTGGCAGCACTGATGGGCACTGATAGGTGGCACTGATTGGCACTGATAGGCAGCACTGATGGGCCCTGATTTGTACTGATAGGCAGCACTGGTACTGATAGGTGGCACTGATGGGCAGTGTTCTACGTTTTTTAAATAAACCAATTTACAACGGTTTTACACTATGTGGAGGCCCTTTTTTCTTTTATGAATGGTGGAACTCATGATCAGTTTTGGTGACAAAATACACTGTGTAACCGCTCTCCAGTGATGGTCCTTCAACTTACAGTTCTATCTTCATGTTTGTTTGACTCTTTGCCGCTGGCATTAGAGTCCACATCTTCTGGTAAGAGTATTTACCCCCCCTGGGTGGTGGATGCACAATCCTGGGTGACTCCTTTTTTTTCTATTCTCTTTTTTTTTCTTTTCTCACTGAACAAACTTCCATCTTCAGTCTTCTGTTTTATTTGAACTAATGTGGATAGTGGTCCATTCCTACCCATATTCAACAGATCCACAATTTCAGCCTGCTTCTACTTTTAAACTGCTTGAATATATAGTGGCTGTTTGCACCTGTGGCATTTTTTTTTTCCAGGTTGAACATTCACTAAGGTCATATGATTGTCCTAGCACTTTGCACTTTATCATTGGTATATGCCAAAACTACCAGTCACATAGTTTATACCATTAATATGTACTTGTTTTGCACATTTGCTTGTTATACATTTGTAATTGTATATATGCACTATTGATCAATTTTGTTGGTTTCACACTTGCAACATGGTTTATTTTCAGCGCTGCACTTTTTAATGTTATCACTTTCACAATTTGTCAGATTGTAGTGCCAGCAGCTATTATATCATAGATAGTAGTGCAATAATTCTCCTATTTATTCACTAATAGGCAGCACTGATGGACTCTGATTGGCAGCACTCATGGACACTGACAGGGTATAGGGGGAATTTCACATGCAGCAGATAGTGAGGCTTGCCAGAGCCACTCAGTGTGTAACACTGCTAGGTAATGTAACTACTTGCAGGGAGACCAGCTGTCAAAACTTGGGGATGTGCGGGACTGAACAGCTATTAAACACCAGCCAATGATTGGGCTGCTTTAAAAGGGGGTGGAGCCACATAAATGTAACAGCCCATCTATTGGCTGGTGTTTGATAGCTGTTCGGTCCCCCCACTCCCGACATCACCGCTGGGTTGTGACAGCTGGTCTTTCTCCCTGGAAGCAGTTACATTACCTGACAGTTTCACACACTGAGCTGCTCTTACATGCCTCACTATCTGCTCAATGTAAAACAGTTTCACATTCAGCGCGGGAGACAGCACGGTGATTAGGGTGTGCCCAGGCACATCCGGTAGACCCCGCGCGCATGCCTATGGCCTCCATGCACCTTCAAAAAGTCCTCAGAGATGAGGGGAACATGGGATTCAGGTCAATGGGAGCTCTATACCACACCGATTATGATCTTATAGCTCTTTCCCAGAAAATATTAAGACATAGGCAATTAATACTAAATGTAACCCCAATCGATGCATAATCTGGACTACAGTTGCACAGACCATGCTGCCACCAACTGTATCAAACATCTGCAGCCATTCAGTTTTTCTTTGTCTTTTTGAGCCCGCGGTGCATAAAAACCACACGCCAAAAGTGAACCAAAAAAAAAATGTATATAAGGTATATAAATGTATAGATGTACCTACGGTGTCCATTGGTCCCATACTGAAGAGGAAGTGCCTTTCTTTGACCAGATTATTGATGTGGGTAAGACGCACTCAGGTTTACCTACCTAAAAGGCTTGGTGGACCCCGCATCTCATAATCAGTCAAAGTCGACCTATGAGCACTAGGTGGGGGGCCTGCCAAAGAGCAGGGAAGGAAGGAACCCGATGGCCATCGTTATTAGAACCCGTAGAGAGAAAAAGAAAGGCCATTTACGGGACCCGGGGCCCCGTTCAGGGGCTGGGACACCATTCACACTTCCACACCCTGGTTCAGAGGGACCTAATTATGAGTCTCCAATGCCAGATTTGGACCTCTGCGTAATGGCCAGTACTGGAGGGTTTGCCAAAAAGGGCCGTACCATTTTCTTAGACAGAACCTTCCATAGTATACTGATAAAGGGCCAGTCAATGGTCTGCTTGGTTACTACCAAGTAAATATGTTACTTTGCACCTGCTCATATACTTGTTGAAGTGTTTATTACCATTCTCCATTCTTTGATTGTTGAATTATTGTGAATTGTTGCAATAAATAACTATCCTTTAGCCCTGGTGAGTTGGGGAGCATACACTTCATTCATCAATTGAAAAAGATGTATTCAAACCTGTAATGTTTTAAGTTGGTGATGTGGTTCTCTTTAAAAAAGATGATTTTTTTTGTCATCACTTACATTAGAAACCCAAAGAGTAAAAACAGTAAATTCCTAATTTTGCAATAGCGGATGAATACATGCAAACCATTTCAGTATATCCACAATTACTGATTTGTATCACAGACAATGGGGTTTATTAACTATAACTGGAAAGTGCAAAATCTGGTGCAGCTGTGCATAAAAACCAATCAGCCTCCAGGTTTTTTTGTCAAAGCTTAAAGGATAAGTTCACCTTTACAAAAACAATTATAAATACACATCTTTTTGCAGGTAAAAACTGTGCATTTATTATTTGTTTGTTGTTGGGAGCCTGAAAAGCATTGCAGACTCTGCAAGTAAGCTGTTTGGCCATACGTTATACGACCAAGCAGTTACACACTAGCAGGAAGCATCCATAAACTACCACAGTGCTCAACACCGCCGTGGTAGTTCATTGAGAACTACAAGCCGACACCCGCAATGGCCGTTGGACCTTGTAGTTTTCTGATTCACAGAATACTGTAAATGGATGACGCGGTCGGGCGATCTTTTACAGATTGTGACAACTAGCAGGAGAGAGAAGACCCCCCGCTAGCTGTCAGACTGGGGGTTCAGGGGCTGGTGCATCTGTAACATGTACATTTTACACCCTGTAGGAGGTTTATAAGCCCCAAAAGATAGGAAACTGGTGTCAACAGAGGCGCCCAAATGTGAAGCTGAGAAATGGCTAAAGCACCGTACATCGCGTTTTGTGGCACTACACTGGCCACTTCCTCAGGATGGTGCATAAAACACTGCTCCAAGAGTCCCAAAGAAGAGGCCTCAACAGCTCAGTCCTATCGGTTACAGATAGCACACAGTTCCCACACAGGTGTTTACTACTCCATTTTCTGAGCTTCACCTTCACATTCGGGCACCACTGCTGACATCAATCTCCTATCCTTTGGGGCTCATTAACCTCTTACTGGGAACAAATTGGAATCCTGAGACAGCAGAGCATAGGATCGTCCAGATCACCCCACCGACCTATGAGAGCGGCCTTACTCTATGCAAGGATAGTTATATTCCATTCAGGCTTACATGCCTAGTTGTCTAATTCCCCATTGGGGAGCACAGCAACCTCCCAGATGTGAGTACACCATTGCAACTTACCTTTTCATCATATATTTTATTCAATTATCTGTCAAACTACTACACCATAAGGAACACATCTGCGGCCTCTGTCTCTTTTTCTCCATATCTTTGGAAGTACCACAGTTATGTTACACCCTAAATATGTGTGTAACATACAAAAGGTGAACTTATCCTTTAACCACTTCAATACAGGGCATTTGCACCTCCTTCCTGCCCAAGCCAAATTTCAGTTTTCAGCGCTGCTGCAATTTGAATGACAATTGCGCGGTCATGCAACACTGTACCCAAATTAAATTTTCATCATTTTTTTCCCCCACAAATAGAGCTTTCTTTTGGTGGTATTTGATCACCTCTGCGGTTTTTATTTTTTGCGCTATAAACAAAAGAAGAGTGACAAGTTTGAAAAAAACAGAATATTTTTGACTTTTTGCTATAATAAATATCCCAATTTTTTTAAAAAGCTAATTTTTTCCTCAGTTTAGACCAATATGTATTCTTCTACATATTTTTGGTAAAAAAAAATTGCAAGAAGCGTATATTGATTGGTTTGCGCAAAAGTTATAGCATCTACAAAATAGGGGAAAGGTTTATGCCATTTTAATTATTTTTTTTTTTTTTTTACTAGTAATGGCAGCGATCTGTGATTTTTATCATGACTGTGACATTGCGGCAGACATATCGGACACTTTTGACACTATTTTGGGACCATTCACATTTATACAGCGATCAGTGCTATACAAATGCATTGATTACTGTGTAAATGTCACTGGCAGGGAAGGGGTTAACACTAGGGGGCGATTATGGGGTTAATTGTGTTATCTAGGGAATGATTCTAACTGTAGGGGGAGGGGACTTACAAGGGGAGGAGACCGATCAGTGTTCCTCTGTACTGGGAACACAGATCGGTCTCCTCTCACCTGAAATGACGTCTGTTAACGAGCAATCGCGGGTGCCCGGCGGCCACGCGCATCGTGCGCCCCTCAGACGGCCAGGAAGCCCAGGACATCATATGACACCCGCCCAGGATGGGAGATCCCTCCTGCAGACATCATATGACTATGGCTGGGATGGGAAGTGGTTAATTGAACAAGTTGAAGTTAGAAGCTGATTGGCTACCATGCACAGCGGCACCAGATTCTGAGCGCTTTCGTTTTAGTAAATCAACCCCACTGCCTCAAGCTGGACATATAAAAGACTGATGTTTTGAATTCACTTTCTATTGAAATGGCAAAGCACTCAAAAACATACAATAATAGTTTTAATCAGCTGCAGGGCAATGGGATCAAAATTGCCTCAATCAAGAACAGTGGTAAAATGTGATCAATTTGAATGTAATTGCTGTAGTTTTTCTATTTCCATTCAATCTTTCAGTAAATTGTACTGCGTCTGTCAATTTTTTGTTCGGTTTCAAAACAGATCAAATTCTGGGGACCAGTCAAACTCATTGGTGGTGGATTGCATTCTTTATTTTCCTTGAAGTGATATTAGAGGATCCTTTTTTTTGTCTTAACCACTTCAGCCCCGGAAGAATTGGCTGCTCAATGACCAGGCCATTTTTTGCGATACAGCACTGCGTCGCTTTAACTGACAATTACGCGGTCGTGCGACGCTGTACCCAAACAAAATTGACATTCTTTCTTTTCCCACAAATAGAGCTTTCTTTTGGTGGTACAAAAAAAGAGCGACAATTTTGAAAAAAACACTATTTTGTACTTTTTGCTGTAATAGCCCCATTTTTTTTTAAAAAGCTACCTTTTTCCTCAGTTTAGGCTCATAAGTATTCTTCTACATATTTTTGGTAATAAAAAATTGCAAAAAGCGTATATTGATTGGTTTGCACAAAAGTTATAGTGTCTACAAAATAAGTGATAGACATATGGCATTTTTATAATTATTTATTTTTACTAGTAATGGTGGTGATCTGCGATTTTTATCGAGACTGCGTCATTGTGGCGGACACGTCGGACACTTTTGACACATTTTTGGGTCGACTGACAATTATACAGCGATCAGTGCTATAAAAATGCACTGATTACTGTATAAATGTCACTGGCAGGGAAGGGGTTAACACTAGGGGGCTAAATGTGTTTCCTATGTATGTGTTCTAATTGTAGGGGGAGGGGACTGACTATAGGAGATGAGAGATCGTGGTTCTCAGCTCGTAGGAACTCGCGATCTCTCTCTCCTCAGTTCACAGAACAGGGATTTGTGTGTTTACACACACACGGGGCTGTTCTGCCTCTCGTGCCCGCGATCGCTCGTGGCTGGCGGTCATCGTGACTGCCGGTCACGAACATCGGCACCCCCCGCTGTGCAGTGGGCATGCGCGCCTGCTATCCCGCTTAAAGGGACCAACGTATAGCTACGATAGTTCATGGGATCATGCTGACCTGCCGCAGTACAATGACGGCGGCTGGTCGGCAAGTGGTTAAAGAAAAAGATTTTATACTTACCTGACCTGTGCAATGATATTGCACAGAGTGGTCCCTTACCTCCTCTTTGGAAGTCCGTTGACAGCGCTGTCTGCTTCTCCCTGCCTCTTTAGCAAGCCAGGTGCTAAGGGGAGACCTGTGCATGCTCTTCCATGTCAGACTGTGTGCATTCATAAACACACAATGCTGAAGCCCTTTCTCTCAGCACCTCTGTAGTTCAGAAGGCAGGCTCTGTGAAATGTGTGACACAGCAGTGCCTACTCATAGGGCACAATGAATATGTGTCACATAATTCAAGGAAGTAATGGTGTGGAAACAGGGACGGCGCTCCCACTAAGCGAACTAGACGCACACTGCTGCCTAGGTGGCACAGCCATGGCCTGCTGACTTACCCGTTAGCCTGGCCGGGGTACGTGGCGAACACAAGTTGGAGGAGGGGAGGCAGAGGTGCCAGGCATGAGGGCGGCAGAGGAGGCGCGCACAGCTGGGGGGGTGGAGGAGGCGCCGGGCATGAGGTCAGAGCAGCGCAGGAGGTGGCAGGCACAACTGAGGAGGCGGAGACGTAACTGTAGTCCGGTGGGTCCGCTCTCTGATCCTGTCTTCTGCGTGGCCCTAGGCAAGACTAACGGTACATGTCTGACACATGTCCACTGACACCTGCCGATATCCAATCCGATACTGTCCGCCAAAACCAGATGGACGGTGGTCCTATTTACCATCCATGTGGCGGATCAGATGGAAATGGACGGGTGGTCCATTTCCATCCGATTTCCTCATAGAGAAGAGCGGGCTGTGTCTGTGCCTGCTCTGCACAGCGGAGCGGACAGGACCTGTCATCCGCCTGCTCAGCGGGTTCAGCGGAAGCAAGTAAAGTCTACTGCATGAAGGCGCTCGTGTGAACGGGGCTGAATAGGAGTAGGCTAAACATAACATACAGTAACTACAATACAATGTGGAAATTAATATAATTTGTTTACATGTTGACCATAGAATCACTTTAAAATCTTATTTATGGTTAGTGGTGACTTCAAAGTTGTTGAAACTGACTGAAAATTGCTACATGTTTTGCTAGACTAAAGTATAACTAAAGGTCAAACTTTTTTTTTTAGATTTGGATAGAGTGGAGAGGGATTAAAACCCCTATCAGGTTTTTATTGCAGTCTGTGTCCTGTTAAGGAGATTCGCCCTCTCTATTTGTCCTGGTTACCATTATCATCGAAAGTGAAAGTAAAAGAAAATCCCAAATTTTGGGTTGTCCCCAGAAAAGTAATAGAGGGGAAATCTTCCAACGGGGTGTTCTGGTGTCCTAATCTGACAGGGGGTTATAACCCTCCCCACTCTATCCAAAATGAAAAAAAAAAAAACAGTTTTGCCTATAGTTCTACTTAGAACTAGTTTCCTACCAGGGCAATGTTACATTTTTTGCACACATGTTAAAATCTGCATTTTTTTTGCTAGAAATTACTCTAAAGCTTCGTACACACGATCGAATTGTTGGCCAACAAAACCGTGGACTTTTGTCCGAAGGGCATTGGCCCAAACTTGTCTTGTATACACACGGCCACACAAATGTTGGCCAACAAATACGAAAGTAGTGACGTACTACGTTGTTTTTCAGCTCTTTAGCGCCACCCTTTGGGCTCCTTCTGCTAATTTCATGTTAGTAGAAGTTTGGTGATTGTTGATTCGCACTTTTCATTTTGCGCTTTTCATTTTGCGCTTTTCAGTTCGTTTCTGAACGGCCGTTCGTCAACCAGACATGTTGTGGAATCGGAGGACATAACGTGTTTTTTATTATTGGCCTTGGAGTTATTGCTTTGACATTATTTTTTTGGTTGAATAATGATTTGATTTGGTATATTTTCTAGATTTTTAAATGCATAGAATGCACTTTTTGGTTAGGTTCTATTGGCAGATAGCATGTCTAATTTTATTTGTTTTCTTTCTTTAATGCACAATAAAAAAATTGTGTAGAATAATACTTGGCTATTTTTTTACTTCAAATGACAGTTTGGGAGTAGGCAGTTACATTTAAAAAAATACAATTTAAAATTGACAAGGGACACCAACATAGTTGTATCTTTGATCGTAAAAACTACTGGATAATGGTGTTGTGGTAACTTGCCCAAATAAAAAAAAAAGTATAATAATATTATTCTTGAAATTACTAGAAAAAAAAAGCCTTTGAAAATTCATTTGCAAAAACTCCATCAGTATCACCAGCAAAGCAGCTTCATTATTATTCTATTAAAGAAGAAGAGAATTGTGCGCTGCATTTCGAGATTTCATAATTTGCCACGTCATGAATGTTAATTCTCCATTATGAACGTTCGTTTACAAGACCGACCGCTTCCGGCTCGTTCCTTGCTTCCGAGCATGTGTGTTTGTACTTTGTACTTTTGTCCGACGGACTTGTGTACACACGCTTGGAAAATCCGACATTTATCCGACAACACACATTTATCCGCAGAAAACTTGAAAACCTGCGATCCAACATTTGTCCGCGGAAAATCAGACAACAATTGTCCGATGGAGCGTACACACGGTCGGATTTTCCACCAACAGCCTGTCATCACACATTTCCCGTCGGAAAATCCGATCGTGTGTAAGTCCCCCCATGAGTAAAAATCGTCTAAAGGCAGAGACCCTGGAAAATAAAATATCGTAGTTGCAATTTTTAAAACTATTTTTGCACGTTTCAGTCAATCACAAAGGAGAACAAAATAATTTAGCATCAGGTGTGTTCCAATTTGTAATCGCAGCATGTGGCAGCATGGAGGGAGTTATACTTGGAGCAGATGGCATTTTGCCTGAGAAATACCGTAGTTGGGACCAGATAGTACAAGTATCCAGACAAGTTTCTTAGGTATGTGAAACTGCATGCATGAAAAGTGCATGACAATTTGGGCAAAAACATATCTCTAGTAACATGGTGTATTTACTAATATTTTCCCTATTTTAATGTGCATATTCTTTAAGGCTGAAAACTATTCTGCTTATATTATGTCTTCCATGATTCCTCCCTCTCATCAATTACATTTTTATTAGGGTTGTCCCGATACCACTTTTTTAAGACTGAGTACAAGTACTGATCCTTTTTTTCAAGTACTCGCCGATACCGATTACCGATACTTTTTTTAAATGTCATGTAGCACTAATGGACACTGATAGGTGGCACAAACTAATGGGCACTGATAGGTGGCACGCACTGATGGCTGGCACTGATAGATGGCGCTGACTGATGAGCACTAATAGGTGGCACTGATTATGCAGCACTAATGAGCACTGATAGGTGGCACACACTGATGGCTGGCAGTGGCACTGGCTGGATGGGCACCGATGGATGGCACTAACAGATGTCACTGAAAAGCACTGATTGATGGCTGGCACGAGAGGATTTATTTTTCTATGCTGCCTCTGTAACGCCCATCTTGGTACACCTTGCACTTGGCCTCAATAAAGTAGCAGCAGACATCTTGTTACACCCAGCCCCAACTATATGGGCTGGGTGTAACAAGATGTCCGCTGCTGGCATACTGTGGCCGAGTGCAGGGTGTACCAAGATGGGCGTCAGGATTTTCAAGCACTGACGGTGTAACGCCAACGCGGAGCGTCACTTCCACTACTGAATGTGACGGCTCCGGTCGCCGATCCCGATGGATGATGCAGCTGTGCTCTGCACTCTGCACAACCTGCTTGAGGACTCGGAGGACTCGCTCTCTGCTCTGCTCTCTGCTCCGCCCGCTGACTCCGCCCACTGACTTCCTGTCTCTCCCATTCCAGGTATCGGCTAAGGCATCGGGAGCATTTGTGCGAGTACAAGTACTCGTGCAAATGCTCGGCATCGGTACCGATACTAGTATCGGTATCAGGACAACCCTAAATTTTATAAACTCTTTCTGTTTCATGACTTACCTTACCTTAGACCCTGTGATGTCATACAGCTCTGTGCTGCTCTATGCAATACAGGCAGATCATGGCTGATGGGAGAGTCTGACAGAGTGCTAGAACCCTCAGCCCTGATCAGTGGACTGGCTTTTAAGAGGAGTTATGCAAATATCAAAATCCCTTAATGGGAGTATGTCTGGGGGAGGGGCTATACTAGGCAAACATCACTTGCATACAGACTGCCCTACATAACACTCACATGTGATGTTGAGCCTCCAATGCCCCCAGCTACACTAACCTCATCTCGACTAGACATGTGCACTGCCAAAAAATGTGTTCGTTTTAGTTCCATTCTGGGTTTTTTTTTTCCTTTTTCGGGTCATTCGCTATGATCGCAATTGGAAAATTCGTAATTTGTAAGTTCGAAAATTTGAAAATAAGACAGAAAATCAAATTACAGATTAGACATTCTTATAATATGTAAAAAAAAAGTTAGATTTTATTTCCATCATTTACACTTTCAAAATTACAGAAAACAAAAAAATGGCGTCTGCAGAAGTTTGGGCACCCTGCAGAGTTAATATCTTGTACTGCCCCCTTTGGTAAGTATCACAGCTTGTAAACGCTTTTTGTAGCCAGCCAAGAGTCTTTCAGTTCTTGTTTGAGGTATCTTTGCCCATTCTTCCTTACAAAAGTCTGCCAGTTCTTTGAGATTACTGGGCTGTCTGTCACGCACTGCTCTTTTAAGGTCTATCCATAGATTTTCAATAATGTTGAGGTCAGGAGATTGTGAAGGCCATGGCAAAACCTTCAGTTTACGCCTCTTGATGTAATCCCCCATGGATTTTGAGGTGTGTTTAGGATCATTATCCATTTGTAGAAGCCATCCTCTCTTTAACTTCAGCTTTTTCACAGATGGCATCAAGTTACCATCCAAAATTTGCTGAAATTTTATTGAATACATTTTTCCTTCCTTCCTTCTACTCGTGAAATGTTCCCTGTGCCACTGGCTGCAATACAAGCCCAAAGCATGATTGATCCACCCCCATGCTTAACAGTTGGACAGAGGTTCTTTTCATTAAATTCTGTGCCCTTTCTTCTCCAAACGTACCTTTGCTCATTCCGGCCAAAAAGTTCTATTTTAAGCTCATCGGTCCACAGAACTTGTTTCCAAAATGCCTCAGGTTTGTCTATATGTTCATTTGTAAAGTTCAAACGCTGATTTTTGTGGTGAGGACGTAAAAGAGGTTTTCTTCTGATGACTCTTCCATGAAGACCATATTTGTACAAGTATCTCTTTATAGTGGAATAGTGTACCACAACTCCAGTGTCTGCCAGATCTTTCTGGAGGGATCGTGCAGTCAAACGTGGGTTTCTCACAATTCTGCGAGTTGTTCTGTCTGATATTTTTCTTGGTCTTCCAGATCTTGCTTTAACTTCCACTGTTCCTGATGACTGCCATTTCTTAATTACATTCCGAACAGAGGATATTGACATCTGAAAACGCTTTGCTATCTTCTTATAGCCTTCTCCAGCTTTGTGAGCGTCAACTATTTTCAGTTTCAGTTTTCTAGACAACTGCTTAGAAGAACCCATGGTGCTGATTGTTGGGGCAAGGTCAGATGAGTCTGGCCATTTAAAACCTTTGAGATTGACATCACCTGGTCTTCCCAGACGATGATTGAGAACAATCCATGACACTAGCAGGTCTCAGCTTTGCAAAGGGGGCAGTGCATGCTATAAATTCTGCAGGGTGCCCAAACTTTTGCAGACGCCATTTTTTTGTTTTCTGTAATTTTGAAAGTGTAAATTATGGAAATAAAATCTAACTTTTTTTGACATATTATAAGAATGTCTAATCTGTAATTTGATGCCATTTGGAGATTTTTCCATCTTTCCTTGGCTTCGTTATGCACATTATTACACATTTTTACCTGGGGTGCCCAAACTTTCGATCCCACTGTAAGTGTCAGGAGCGTCTAGGGCTCCAGCTCTTCATTCCAGCATCCTGGTTTTAGCTATGGCATTCTCCTTGTCTGCCTGTCCACCAGCAAGGTAATTAATGTGGCCAATCTCTGGGTAGAGACCAAACCTGATTTTAGCCAGCCAAAACTTCAGTCTCATGCTTGTGATAGAGTGTGTAATATCTGATAAAGCTGCCTGTCTGTCTGTCATGCTCTGCTAGATTGGATTTCCATTTGAATCTGTGTATGACCTTGGATCAGATACCGACTACTCTCTGAACTCTGCCTACCTTTTACCTGTTATTGAACCACTCTGCCTATCTGCCAACCGCAAGTACCTGTTTGCTTTGCTTAGTTCATGCATGCTCTTATGTGGTGACTATTGCATTGTGTATAAGTCCTGGGGGCAACTGAGTACTGGTAGGAAAGGGGGCTTCTAAAATTGAAGAACACAGCAGCCAGCTATTGTGTCTTACCACCTGCATTTGGGGCAAGTGTGACAGTAAGTAAAAAAAGCTGAAGGCTAGGTTCATAGTACTGCGTTCAGGAATGCGCACAAAATTGTTCAATTTCCCAGCATGCACAGAAGCATGTTACTGTTTAGCAGAGGAGTGGTGGTGCCATTTATTTACCCATGCGGTCCGGTGCAGAAATTTTTTTGAAAAGAGTCAGGGACTTCTTTTCAGCATTTCTCGTGTGTAGGGAGGACCTCGGAAAGGAATGGGCTGCCCTTCATGAGACACACGAAAACGCTCCTGTTCTCGGTCGCACCTGTATGGTGTGAACTGAGCCTAAAAGTATTGTCAAAGGGTATCAAAATCGCTTCAACAATAATTTATTGAGTTTATTTCTTAGGCAATAGAGTTATAATCGCATGGTCTTAGAATCAGGATAACTTCACTGCATTGGTTGTTTGAAAAGGTCGTCTTTTTCGTTTTTGTTTTTTTGAAAATTGCAATTTTTAATGTACACCAGTACAAAGCAGAGTTTTATTTCTATTATGTAGTGTTTATTTGGCCTGAGATTTTTCTTCATGTTCCTCTTTGTGAAATGTCTCCCTTATTCTCTCCAGTATGGTTTTGGTTTTGCACTCAACCCATTCCTTAGTCTGCTCCACCGGCTTCTGTAAATGGTCTTCATAGTAGGTGTTCAAGAATCCTCCAGTCAGGTTGATGGCTCCTTGTACCCGATTGGCTGCTCTCCTGAAAATGGGCAAACATAAAATTTTAAATAATGTAGAACTAGATTTTCCAGGATATCAAAGTAATATTTAACCCTCAGTTTAAGCTCTTTCAGCAGTTGAATTATTCACTTAGACTCGGTTCACACAGGGGCAACCTGACTTACAGTGCGACTTTGCTAGGCGATTTGGAGGCAACTTCAGCGCGACTTTAGGCAACTTACAACGCGACTTAAAGTTGCCTCCAGGACAGGCGACTTTGGCTGTGGCCAATCACAGAATAATCAGCTCTCTGGGAGGGAGGGCTTTGCCTGGGTAAACTAATTACTTTTCCTGTAAAGTCGCTTCAATATAGATGGAGATCCGACTTGGAGGCAACTTCCATTGAAATCTATGGGTACAAGTTGCCTAGAAGTCACCTTGAAGTAGTACAGGAACCTTTTCTGAAGTTGGAGCAACTTCAATAGTGTACATTAAGACAGCTCTCATTCACTTCAATGGAATTTCTTATGTCCCGCGACTTGGGGCAACTTGAGGTCTGACAAATCGGATCCCAAGTTGCTATAGTGTGAACCGGCACTAACTGAGTATGTAGCTTCTTTATCTTTTAACCCTAGCCTATGTTCCAGTTTAAGCTGATGCCATGACCGCTGCCCCAGATTTCCTGTTTGAGGGTGGCTGCTTTCTCTTGCAGTGGCCTTATGGAGCCACTCTAGCGTGCAGGGACTAGAGTGGTGTCTCCATACACTGTGTGCATCAATAGAAACACAGAGCACCAAAGAATGTCAAGGCATTCCTCTTCTCCTCTCTGCTCCTTCCTTCCTCCCTTCTCCAAGACTGCGATGTCCACTGTTAATACCAAAAAAGTCCCCGGTGCTGAACCTCTTTGGCCAATTGTAAATCAATAGTAGAGGATGTCCCCAAAGGCCTGCTGCTATAAAAATCCCACTAGAGAAATTGGTAAGAGAACAAAAACAACAACAAAACAACAAACAACCTTCAGCACGTGGACATCATGGGAACATAACGCCCATGTGCTGAAGGTTGTTTGTTGTTATTGTCCACTGTTAACTCTTTCCTGTGAAGACTGGAAGTTCAGGAAAGCAGTACAGTGAGAGCAGGAGCCAACAGCATTGAGAGCTTTACACTCCAAATGCTGGGGTAAGAAATGTAACAAATATTATACTGGAGAATGTTTATTTTATTGTGCTAAGCTAAAAAAAACTCTGAGGGTTCAATATGTAATATATTTAATGCAACTGCACCTAACAGTGAGACCTTCAAGGCAGTCACTTACCCAAACAAATTCCAGGCAGTAGAGTTGGTGACCCTCTCTACCACTGGTTTTGTGAATGGTGAGACATAATCACTCACTACGCTTGTCAGGATGGTGGAGGCTCTCCAGTCATCAGACTGCATATCGGTGGGAAGTCCAGAAACGTGGTAGATTGAACATACTGCTGGGCCAATATGTAAAAAATAAATATATTGGTTACACAGAAATAATACATAAGTATATTTTGTTTATCAGCCTGAAGAAAGGGTCTTGGGGATCCTAAAATGGAACTTTACACATAACAACTCGATAAAAAATAATGTTCTTTTGGAAGGAATTATATTCCACAGGAATAATTATCCTACCAAAATAAGTGTGTGATATAAATTGTCTTCAGAATTGTTCTTGTCTCTTCTTGCTGAAGGCTGCCATTTTGCTGAAGCCCAGAACCCTCGAGCAGCAGTAAATCTTTAAACTGTCAGCACATCACCCTCTACATTTTTGGCACAGTGCGAAAAAATAGAGATCAACTGAGCATTTGCAGAGTAGGTTGAGACTGGATTTTAAAACAGTATATTTATTTATTTTTAATGTTTTAAAAGGGGCCATCCTGAAGTGATCTAGCAGGACTTAATTTTCTGACTAAAGTCCCACTTTAAAGATTGTAAACCATTTAAGTGTATGTCAAGCCAAAACCCTTTTTTTTTTTTTTTTTACTTTTGGATAGATTGTTGAATGATTAAATAAGCTGCTTCATTTTTATTGCCAGTCAGTCCAATCCACCCAGTAACATAGCCTTCTCCCCCACTTGGGAAGAGAACAGCCAACCATTATTAGATGTTCATGCACAAGAAAAGCCAGCACCTCAAGTTGAGGTTCCAAGAAGACAGAACCACATAGACATCTACCTAAGTGGTTATGTCTTTGTGCACATTTTTGCACTTTACATTTATGCACTTTAAAAGCTTAATAAAAGCTTAAGCTCTGTAAGGTTTTACACCCTCCATGACCAGAACTTTTTTTGCTATTCGGCACTGCGCTACATTAACTGGTAACTGCACGCTCATGCAACGCTGTACCCAAATGAAATTTATATCATTTTTTTCACACAGAGCTTTCTTTTGGTGGTTTCTGATCACCATTTTTTATTTTTTAATATATAAATGAAAAAAGACCAAACATTTTGAAAAAACAATCATTTTTCTTTTTTGCTATAAAACATATCTAATAAAAAAATTTAATTTAGGCCAAAATGTATTCTGCTACATGTCTTTGTTTAAAAAAAAAAATCCCAATAAGTGTATATTGATTGGTTTGCGTGACAGTTATAGCGTCTACAAACTATGGCATATATACTGGATTTTTTTTTTTTTTAATACTAGTAATGGCGGTGATGAGCAACTTATAGTGGGACTCTGATAGTGCAGCGGGCAATCTCACACAGGGTGGGAACTGATTGGCACTGACATCACCAATACAGTGATCAGTGCTAATGCTATACAACGTCACTGTACTAATGACACTGGCTGGGAAGGGGTTAACATCTAGGGGCAATCAAAGGGTTAACTGCTGAGTAACTTGTGTAATGTGTGTAATATGTGCTGCTTTTATTAATCGATATGGCGCTGCTCTGTGTACAAAGCCCTGTGTTATTAGTATGAGAAGAAGAGAAAATGGGTTTGGGACTTTATATAAGGACGTTATAATGTACCTCTATCCCCGACATTGGAGGTATATGAGAGCAAGGTTTGGGACTTTATATGAAACATGCAGCCAGGGAGGCAACACAGCACAATGATGTCTGGTGGATAAACCATAATTGTGACCATATATATTGCATAGTGACAAAATACATACAATATAATACAGTAAAACAAGGAAACTTTAATTCCATAACATAATACACAGTAGTATAATAGCATATTGACATAACAACATAGTGGTATCACAGTAATAACATCATAAAAACGCCAGACTCATCCCCTGGAGAGAGACACACGCATTAAGTATATTAAGTATTAAGTATTACGATGTATGTATTTGTCACTATGCAATATATAAGTATACCTCCCAACTTTTTGAGATGGGAATGAGGGACACCTATCAGCAAAAGTATGCAGCCATAGGACACACCCCTTGCCACACCCCCTTAAAGGAGAATTGTACAAAAAACAAGATTGGTTAAACCCACAAGTGCTTTTTTTACCACTACTATTTCTTTATATTGGCTTTTGGAATTTACAAATGCAGCAATTTAGAAATCAGATGACAGGTTTAGTGCTGGAAAAAAAAATGTTTTGGTAGATAAAAAGTGCATTTTATATACATCTATACAGATCAGACTAAAATGAGGGACAAATGAGGAGGAATGAGGGACAGAGGAACATTGCTCCAAATCAGGGACAGTTGGGAGCTATGTATATGGTCACAATTATGGTTTATCCACCAGACATCATTGTGCTGTGTTGCCACCCTGGCTGCAGGTTTCATATAAAGTCCCAAACCTTTCTCTTGTATACCTGTGTTGTTAGTAAACACAGTGTTCTGTACTGTGATTCGCTAGGCCAATCAGCAGTTTCTTGCCATACATCATTTGCATAGCTCCCAACTGTCCCTGATTTGGAGCAATGTCCCTCTGTCCCTCATTCCTCCTCATTTGTCCCTCATTTTGGTCTCATCTATATAGATGTATATAAAATGCACTTTTTATCTATCAAAAAGTGTCTTCCAGTGCTAAACCTCTCATCTGATTTCTAAATTGCTACATTTGTAAATTCCAAAAGCCAATATAAAGAAATAGTAGTGGTAAAAAGGCACTTGTGGGTTTAACCAATCTTGTTTTTTTGTACAATTCTCCTTTAACTGATTGCTGCCCGCCGGCTGTCATATGACGGCCAGGCGGCGCGGCTCTCATTCTGGGAGGGTGTCATATGCCTTCCCAGCCCACCAGGGGGCGCGCGCTCCGGACACCGGCGATTGCCCGGTAACACAGCAGGACCGTGGATCTGTGTGTGTAAACACAGATCCACGTCCTGAGAGAGGAGAGAAGACCGATCGTGTGTTCCCAGTACAGAGGAACACCGATTGGTCTCCTCCCCTTGTGAGTCCCCTCCCCCTACAGTTAGAATCACTCCCTAGGAAACATAATTAACCTCTCTATCACCCCCTAGTGTTAACCCCTTCCCTGCCAGTCACATTTATACATTAATCAGTGCATTTTTATAGCACGGATCGCTGTATAAATGGTCCCAAAAATGTGTCAAAAGTGTCCGATCTGTCCGCCGCAATATCGCAGTCACGATAAAAAATCGCAGATCGCCGCCATTACTAGTAAAAAAATAAATAAAATAAAATGCTATAAATCTATCCCCTATTTTGTAGACGCTATAACTTTTGCGCAAACCAATCAATATACGCTTATTGCGATTTTTTTTTAACGAAATATATGTAGAAGAATGCATATCGGCCTAAACCTGAGGACAAAATTTGTTTAAAAAAAATTGGATATTTATTATAGCAAAGAGTAAAAAATAATGCGTTTTTTTCAAACTTGTAACTCTTCTTTTATTTATAGCGCAAAAAATAAAAACCGCAGAGATGATCAAATACCACCAAAAGCTCTATTTGTGGGGAAAAAAATGATAACAATTTAATTTGGGTACAGTGCTGTATGACCGCACAATTGTCATTCAAAGTGTGACAGCGCTGAAAGCTGAAAAATGGTCTGGGCAGGAAGGGGGTGAAAGATCCCTGTATTGAGGTGGTTAAGGGAGTGTACCGTTTTGAAGACACATGGACTGATTTGCATTTTTCATTTATTAGTTTTATATTCAAGCACAACACATTAGTAGTATATGAGGACCTGGGTTGAGCTCTCTTCTTAACCTAGGGGTCATAGGTATGCGCAGCCTATTGCATTAGGATGTGCACCTCAAAGCTCAAACATACATGCGAGTGCAGAGTTCGGGTGTACGCTGTGTATGTAGTGCAGAGTTCAGGTATGGGCTACCTATAGAGTACAGAGTTCAAATGTGCACTGCAAAGAAAGTACAGCGTTCAGGTGTGCACTGCATATATATAGTGCAGAGTTCAGGTGTGGGCTGCCTATAGAGTACAGAGTTCAGGTGTGCGAAGTACCCTATCATTGGTGTCAGTGGAAGAAATAGTGCCCCATTAATGATGTGATTTGGAGGAATAGTGCCCCAAGGGCCAGATAAAGGCAAGGGCCGCAGTTTTGAGACCTTTGTAGAGATTCCTTCTTACTTCCTGTTGTGTCTCTGGGACAGGAAGGAAGGGATCTCCCCACCAATGATACACAGACAGAAAAAGTACATTTTGACTTAAGTTCTAAAAGGACACATGGAAATCACTTACCTAGCAGACATACTAGTGCCACATTCCAAACACGGACTGTGATCTGCATTGTGTAGAGATGTCCTAATGTACAAAATGGGAAAAGCTGGTATTACATCTTATGTATATTTAAGCATCATTTCTGGATAGGGGGGCATATTGTGTTATGTCATCATAAGCAGGCACTGAAATTCATATAGCAAACATATTTTTTAAATGCTAATTGCCTGATTGTTATGCTGACCCATTAGCCAAGTTGGGAGTTCTCTGCATACATATCCTGGGTTAGTGATTTAAATAAGTAAAGCCGGAGGGCCAGCATGACATTTTTTTAAAGTGAGCTCAATAGTTTCAGTCTTTGTTTTTCCCAAGACAGTTACATTTCTTAAACACACTGAATACATATATTAAAGCGTATCTAAACTGCAAAAAAAGCAATATATTGCAGATTACCAGTCCTTAGATGTGGTGGCTGCATTCGTTTTATTTTTTTAGGCTTTTTTTACCTGTATTTTCTCCTGGAGATCCAGCCATTAAGTCTTGTTATTTTTCAACTTCCTCTAACAAACCAAATGACCCCTATTAGAAACGGCAAGATCTGGCCTTTCTAAAGTGTGCATGTGCCGATGACATTAGCGCATGCGCCGTAGTCATCGGTGCTCGGGTCTTTCGTAAATATCTCCTAAACTGTGGAGGGTGTACAACCACTTTAAGCCTATTGTATTTATCCATTAGGGCTAATTCCCACTATGCGTGGTGACTGGTGTTTTGGTGACTGGTGTTTTACCACACTGTAAAACACTGGTCACCTCAAGGACACACAGAAACCAATGGCAGACATGCTGTGTTTTATTGCAGTGCACCATCGTACAGGACTGCATCGCGCTCCTGTACAATGACATCAATGAAGTGTACTTTTGTACACTTTAAAGTTTGAACAAAAAATGTGTTGAATCATACACCACTCCACCCCCTAGCACAATTTGAACAGACAGCTGCCGCAAAGGTAAAAATGCTCCGGCAGATGTCTGTTCCAGGGTGAATTCAGCCTCACCAATAGACCAGGCCCTCTTTTTATTGTAGAATTCTTCATGTGCTACTTAAAGCGGAACTAAACTGTATCTGAGCACTACAAATTGAAACACTAATTCATGTCTCAAAGCTTTATTTGGTTGAAAAATTCACTTTGAAAAACACCCCGCTAGCATTGCTAGGAATGGCCATTTTGAGTAAGGGCAGACCATTCATGCAGCATTTACTTCCTGGAATCCATCTGCCCTTAACTCAGGCGTGCAGGCAGGAGGGAGTGCTTAGCTGAGAAAGCCCTTCATCCCCTCTTCCAGATGAAGGAGAAAAATGTCCATGAAGACTCCTGGGATATATGACATCATTTTGGCCTAGGCCAAACATTAGAAAGCAACTGAAAAAAAAATAAAATGTAAAAAAAGCAAATATTATATAGCTTCTTATCTATTTTCTAGTTAGCAGCATAAAGATTAAAATAGTTAATGTTGATTGGCAAAGTTTAGTTCTGCTTTAATGGTCTGAATGTTCTCTTTTTCTGTTGGGCTGTAGTCTGACACTGGTTATTATTTACTGTATATAGTATTTTATGTATTCTGAATCTCTAAAATTGACACAAATTTCTTCAACACTGCTTGAAGCTTTTTAAAAGCCTTCTAAAAGCTTTATTATATCTACAGCCAAATATTCCCATAAAAGATTATCTGTTCTCAGGAGCAAGGCATTAAACCAAATATGCGCATTAATGTATGAATGGTAGTAGTTGGTCACATTCAACTTGGACTAGTTTTGTAAAGTTGAAGACATCGCATAACTTACCAAGCCACTTCTTCAGTTCCAATCCGTGTCAGGAAGAACTGAAGACATGGTTATGATAAGCTATGAAATGTCTTCAACATTCCAGAACAAGTCCAGTTGACTGTGACTACTACTAGATATACCGGAGTTGATTTACTAAAACTGGAGAGTGCAAAATCTGGTGCAGCTGTGCATGGTAGCCAGGGGTCAAGTTCTGGGAAAAAAAGTGTGGGAACTCAAGATTCCCCCCCCCACCTCAAAATTAAAAAAGTGTGTGTATACAGTAATATATATATATATATATATATATATATATATATATATATATGTACTCCTTTTTTAAGTGCAACATTCAGTTTACGAGGACATCTCCAAAATTCACATCCATTAAACAAATAAATATAGAACAGATGTAACAACAATATAATTTAACCTGTATGCTATACTAACAAAAAAAACACCACAATGTGATGATGATAATGGTTTAATGCAGACTTCCTGTGCCCATCAATGCAGCCTCACTGTGCCCATCAATGCAGCCTCACTGTGCCCATCAATGCAGCCTCACTGTGCCCATCAATGCAACCTCACTGTGCCCATCAATGCAACCTCACTGTGCCCATCAGTGCAGCCTCACTGTGCCCATCAATGCAGCCTCATTGTGACTATCATTGCAGCCTCACTGTGCCCATCATTGCATACTAACTGTGCCCATGAAATGCAGACTCACTTGTGCTTGGATCGCACACGGATAAATGGAAACCTCCACAGACCTATGCATTGAAAGCATGCACCACTCAGTGCCTACAAAGCACAGATCAGTGGAGCAGGTTTTCAAACTCTTCACCAAGCCTCAAGCAGTTCAATGCTTTGAGCTTTGAAAAAGTCTGGATACACACTTTAGTCTATCCAGCAACACAATGTGGGCTATTCCCGACTGGTCAATAAGACATCCACATTCCAGTGGTATATGTAACGTGAACCTGGAGGTGAGTTTGAAACATTTGGGTTTACTGGTGTGCAGTAGGCGTACTTTGAAGTTCATAATCCACTCTCCAGGCACCAGGTGGCACCTATTATCAGTGAATTAGGCCAGTTTTATGGCTTCTTTTTAAATACAGATTTACACTTTTTCACTTCTAGCTTTTTATTTAAAAGGTATTTTGAGAGTATCAATAAAGCTGGTTGAATCTTTTGAAAATCTTTTGAAAATGCTTTGTAAATGCCTGTTGTATGAGTGGATGTCCAGGCTGTCATGTAGAGTGGCCCATGGATCATAGAAGTTTGAGAAACAAAAACAAAAAATCTGTGTAGGCCTCATGAACACTGGATGTCATAAAAAAAAACAGTAGTGTTAGCTGTAGAAAGCTGTAGTTGCAGAGTGAGTTGTTCAGCAATTTTGCACCAGCGTTTTTCAGCTCTTATCAGAGTAATGCCCTTTACACACGATACGATTTTCCGACAACAAATGTTCAATGGGAGCTTGTTTCGGAAATTCTGATGGTGTGTAGGCTCCATCGGACATTTTCTGTCGGAATTTCTGACAAACAAATTTTGAGAGCCGGATCTCAAATTTTCCGACAACAAAATCCGTTGTTGGAAATTCCGATCGTGTGTACACAATTCCGACGCACAAAAGTCCACGCATGCTCGGAATAAAGCAGAAGAGCCGCACTGGCTAATGAACTTCATTTTTCTTGGCTCGTCATACGCGTTGTACGTCACCGCGTTCTTGACGTTCTGAATTTCCGACAACATTTGTGTAACCGTGTGTATCCAGGACAAGTTTGAGCCAACATCCGTCGGAAATAAATCCAGGATTTTGTTGTCGGAAAATCCTATGGTGTGTACAGGGCATTAGAGTGTTTTTACCTCTTAAAACCCCCTGCCAAAAACTGCGGATAACAGTCTATGTGTGCATGGACACATAGGATAACATGCTGGAAAGTTTACTGGCTGCAGAAAAAAAATGTCTGATGCCAAAATCAGCAGCTGTAAAAACGTCCAGTGTGCATGAGGCCTAAAAAAAGAGTGCATGAGGCCTATAAAAAGAGTGCATTTGCACAAACTGATTATTAATAATAATAATAATAATAATTAAAAAAAACAAAAGCAGTTTTGAAGTGTTATAAATGTTGTGCAATTACCGTAATTAAATATACTAAAACGCATTATATCCACCAGAGGGAGATCTGAGACAAATATATGTAGACTAAAGTGTAGTAAACCCAAGTATGAAAATGTAAATATCCTTGTCATGTTTTAATACTGTCTGTATTGATCTGGGTTAATTGCCCTACTTTATTTATTATGGTGATCATTGTCATCAGGACAATAAATAATGGGAAATCTAAAACATTGGAGTTTTAATTGAACAGGGAGGACAGGAGAAATCTTTCAATAGGAACATCACTTCCGGTAACAACTATATAAGAATGGATTTTTCCTCAGTTATATCCTCTAACTTCCCAGTGTGTCTATGGAGTAGGAAGTGAAAGGGAGCCTGTGTTAAGTAAACTAAATTGATTGCAATTTTTGACCTCTGCATCTGAAAATACTAGTTGCCTGTCTGGTGTAATGGTTTCAATACTTTTTGAATCTCTAATCTGGAGTAAGCATGTGAGTGTGTGTATGTATGTGTGTATATGTGTGTGTGTGTATATATGTATATGTGTATATATATATATATATATATATATATATATATATATATATATATATATATATTGTGTATATTTAATGTAAACACTGTGTACTGTATATATAATATATATATTTTTTATATGCTGTGTCTATCAGCTCATTCATTTCAGAGTTGAATTCAGTTTTCAGCCTCGTACACATGATCGGATTTTCCGCAGACAAAACCTAATCTAAAACCTAAAACCGAAAACCAAACCTAGTGACATAGTACGTGGTTTTTCAGCTCTTTAGCACCACCGTTTGGGTTCCTTCTGCTAACTGCGTGTTAGTAGAAGTTTGGTGAGTGTTGATTCGTGCTTTTTATTTCATGCTTTTCATTTAGTGCTTTTCAGTTAGTTTCTGGACGGCTGTTCATCAACCAGACATGTTGCGGAATTGGAGGAGATAATGTGTTATTTATTATTGGCCTTGGAGTTATTGCTTTGACCCAAGTCCAGTCCAGGAACAGGAGGAAGAGGATTTCCAGGACCAAAAATTGGTTGCTTTATTAATCGTGACCAATTATGTCATATGCCTTTGCTGCGGGAGCTCCAGGAGAATAATCCGGATGATTTTCGGAATTATCTCCGGATGACGGACCCCTGCCTTCACCAACTCTTGGCATTGTTGACCCCCTATATTAAGAAGCAGGACACATGCATGAGGCTTTTATTTTATTTTTTGGTTGAATAATGATTTGATTTGGTATATTTACTATATTTTTGGATGCAAAGAATGCACTTTTTGGTTAATTTTTATTGGCACATAGCATGTCTAATTTTATTTGTTTTCTTTTTTTAATGCACAATAAAAAATTGTGTAGAATAATACTTGGCTATGTGTTTTACATCAAATGATAGTTTGGGAGTAGGCAGTTACATTTAAAAAAATACAATGTAAAATTGACAAGGAACACCAACATAATTAAAAACTACAGGATAATGGTGTTTTGGTAACCTGCCCCCCCAAAAAAAAAAAAAAGCATAATATTCTTTATCACTAGAATATAAAAGCCTTTTAAAATACGTTTGCCATAACTCCATCAGTAACACCAGCAAAGCATCTTCATTATTATCCCATTAAATAAAAAAGAAGAGAATTGTGCGCTGCATTTCCAGATTTCATAATTTGCCACGTCAGGAATGTTAATTTTCCATTACTAGTTTACAAGACCGACCGCTTCCAGCTCATCCTTGCTTCCAAGCATGCGTGTTTGTACTTTGGACTTTTGTTCGATGGACTTGTGTACACACGCTCGGAAAATCCGACAACATACATTTGTCCGCGGAAAATTTTAAAGCCTGCCATCCAACATTTGTTTGCTGAAAATCCAACAACAATTGTCCGATGGAGCATACAAGCAGTCGGATTTTCCCTTAACAGCCTGTCATCACACAGTTCCCGCCGGAAAATTTGATCGTGTGTACGAGGCTTTATGGTAGATGTGAAATTAGAACAGTCCAAGATCTGCTTCCTTTTTTGGCACGGTTATTTTGAAAAAGAAGCAAGGGCAACTGGCATAATCATTTGGCATTTACCACTGACAAAAGAATTTTAAACTGAGAAATTAATTTTTAAAAAATGACAGACCACCTTTAGTAAGACCTATATGACCAACACAACACATACTTATACAATACTTATACCAGCTAAGCTAACCACATCAATACATACATTTAGAAAAAAAAGTTTTAGGTAGTTTCAATGCATTAAGTATTTTTTAGATGATTCCTGCCTCCCAAAAAGTTCATTTTTTTTACTGTACCTGTCGTTCCTTCCCAGTCGTCCTCTGTCTCCACGAAGTTGCAATGCCTTTTTTGTCTTTAAACTGCAGACCTATCAGCAGTTTCTTATCAATGTCCAGTCATTGACCTCTCTGACAAACAGATGAGGATGTACAAGCCAGGTTTCTGTCTACGGTGTGAGCTGTGGTTTTATTATAATTGCTTTGTTGTAGGATTGCACAGTATTTATACATCAATCTGGCTATGTGAGGACAGTGAGAGTTCAGGTTCTGGCACCAATAGGCTCATATAATGACTTAGTAAATAGCTTAAACCAGCCTTTCTCAATTGTTCTCCACAAGAGCAAAATAAAAATAAATTTCAGGTCTCAGAGAGCCCCTGCTAAAATCAATTTTTCAGGAGTCAATAGAAACAATGTCACTACATTAGTGGTTAGTGGGAAGAATGCATCTTACATTGGTGGTCAGTGGGAAGAATGTCCCGTACATTGGTGATCAGTGGGAAGAATGCATCTTACATTGGTGGTCAGTGGGAAGAATGTCCCTTACATTGGTGATCAGTGGGAAGAATGTCCCGTACATTGGTGATCAGTGGGAAGAATGCATCTTACATTGGTGGTCAGTGGGAAGAATGTCCCTTACATTGGTGATCAGTAGGAAGAATGTCCCTTACATTGGTAGTCAGTGGGAAGAATGTCCCTTACATTGGTAGTCAGTGGGAAGAATGTCCCTTACATTGGTGATCAGTGGGAAGAATGTCCCTTACATTGGTGATCAGTAGGAAGAATGTCCCTTACATTGGTGATCAGTGGGAAGAATATCCCTTATGTTGGTGATCAGTGGGAAGAATGTTCCTTACATTGGTGATCAGTGGGAAGAATGTCCCTTACATTGGTGATCAGTAGGAAGAATGTCCCTTACATTGGTAGTCAGTGGGAAGAATGTCCCTTACATTAGTGATCAGTGGGAAGAATGTCCCTTACATTGGTGGTCAGTGGGAAGAATGCCCCTTACATTGGTGATCAGCGGGAAAAATGCTCCTTACATCGGTGATCAGTGGGAAGAATGCTCCTTACATTGGTGGTCAGTGGGAAAAATGCCCCTTATGCCCCGTACACACGATCGGACTTTCTGACAACAAAACCGTGGATTTTTGTTCAAAGGATGTTGGCTCCAACTTGTCTTGCATACACACGGTCACACAAATGTTGGCCAACAATTATGAACGTAGTGACGTACAAGACGTACGTGATATCTCCATTACGAACACTGGTTTTACAAGACCAAGCGCTTCTGGCTCGTACTTGATTCCGAGCATTCGTGAACTTTTGTGAGACGGACTTGTGTACATACGATCGGAAAGTCAGACAACAAAGTTTTGTTGGCGGAAAATTTGAGAACCTGCTAGCCAACATTTGTTGGCGTAAGGTCCGCCAACAAATGTTCGTTGGAGCATACACACGGTTGGACTTTCAGCCAACAAGCTCACATCCAACATTTGTTGTCGGAAAATCCGATGTGTACGGGGCATTACTACATTGGTGGTCAGTAGTAGAAATGCCCGCCTTACATTAGCACCACACCACTGCTTAAAGGTTTAACGGTGGTTTTATTCCGAAAAAAAAAACTCAGGGACAATCCAAATCACACTAGAGGAAATATCACTAAAGGTCCAGTTCACTTCTAGTCTATTCACATTGTTTTCAATCTCAAGTCCTACTTGGGGGGTGTCTTTGTACCTCTGAAATGCTTTGGATTACCCCTTTTGACTTTTATTGAAATAAAGTAATTTCTGGACCTCTTAGCAGTGGTGTGGCACTTCAATTTACATTTATTACATTACCCTACAAGCCAAGGAGACTGTGGAGATCCTCTGGGGTGTAGAAACTGCCGGGAACCAGATCACTTATATCAACATCAATACTTTAGGACAGCAAAACTAATTAGATAACTTTGTGGGTCCAGAACTATTTTTCCACTTTCCTCAACTATCCGTATATTATTGGCCAGTGGGAAAGTGCCCCCTTACATCAGTGGTCAGCATGTCACCCTAACACTGAAGCCCAGTGTGCATGAAACCTAAATAGGTAAGAAATATTTTTGAAAATTGCTTTTTAGGCATGCTATGTGAATGGGAACACATAACAAACATAGTGGGGGTTTCTCAAATTAAAAAGTGGAAATGCAATAAAAATGCTGTGCACTAAAGAGATACAACTTTTTGTCATAAGACAAAATAGCTGTGTTTGCATTGACTGAAGGCTATACAGAAAACAAATATGCTCTTTGAATCCTCAGGTCAGACTATTTCATAAGCAAACAAATGGGATGTTCAAAGCTGCAAATTGAGAAATGGTCCAATATTACCTAAGCATTGTATTTTTCTTGGTAATGTTAAAGAGATTTTAAACCCAAATCCAAAAATGTAATATATTGCAGCTTACCAATCTTTAGATGTGATGGCTGCATTAGTTTTTTCTTTTATTTGTGCTTTTTTCCCCCTCTGTTTTCACCTGGTGATCCAACCAGTAACACACCTCCTGTATTAGAGTTCAGCAGGAACCGTCTGACTTTAGGTACATGTGCGCACTAATGTAAAACAGTCATGGTGGAAAACCAGCATTCAATCAGTGATTGCAGCGGATGGCTGTAAGTGCTAATCTGTTCTGGCAAGGGGGGGGGGGGGGGGGTGGAGATGGGAGAGTCCCCCTGTCAGAATACAAGCACAGCAAGAGAGATCCCTGCATCAACATAATTTGTGTTGATGTGGGGATCTGTCAGTTTTTTCATTCAACCCATTTGTGGGTGGGGCTTAAGGTGCCCTAGTGGGGACACTGTGAACAGCACTCGCTAATGCCTAAACCATAGGTGGGAGCCGCATTCATGTGTAAGTCAACATTAAGGCGATACTCCATACTTAGAAGCAAGCAACTTGCCAGTTAACACTTTGTAATCTGTGGCCATACTTCTTACAATGTTGACACTAAGCCCTTTGGACACTACTCTGTTCGAGAACACCAATCCCCAGGTGTGCAGCATTTCTGAGTTGATACTACGGAGCATGTATAAGTCTCCACCAACACAGCAGTCCTGTCACCTCATTCCGAGTCACTCCATCCTGTATGTTACCGTTGGACAAAGGAAACGTACTTCTACATACTTCACAATTCCATGCTTGTTCTCTTTACCGAGGCCCTACTACATCTCTCTCCCATGACTCCAGGCTAGGTCCCTAGGTAATCTATGCCACATGGTTGGTCCCAGTATGTAGGAAACCAGGTGGCTAGTGAAGGGGCCAAGCATAACACCCCTTCTTTACAAAACCATCCACCACCCTTGCCATGTAACCCGTTTCCTGGCTGGTTGCTTTAACAAGTAATACAAAAACAGTAGTCATTAAAAAAAGGCAATATGGTCTCCTCTGGACAGCATCCTGCTTGTTAGACCTTTGTTCTGCATTTTTTGATACGCCTTACATGCATCCCTTTAGAGACTTCAGACCAGACATTTTAGATGAACAATAAAGACCTTACAATGAAGTAGTTAAGGCTACTTTCACACTGCTAAAGAGCAGCTCATTTTAGCGGAGCTTTAGCGCTGTTTAAGCTGTGCTTTTCGGCCGCTAGCAGGCGCTTTTTACCCCCCAAAAAAGGGTAAAAAGTCTGATTTAGAATGTCCTATTCATTCTAATGGGCAGGGCGTTTTGGGAGCGCTAAATACACAAGAATCCTCCACCAATAAGAGCAACAGAGGTCAACAAGGTTCTTCTAAACAAAGCCATTTCCTCTCTCCTACTGATCCTGCGGATGCTATGAACTGATGATCTTCATCCTTTCCACATTGAGATATCTCTTCCTTGAATACTCAGACTCTCATTGGACACTGGGTAAATGGTAATACTTCTACCCTCTAGTCCTTAGCTGGAGTACCGCTAAGACACATAGGGCTTGTCCCTAGGTCTTATCCTTCCTAATCTAATTTCGTTCCTGCCTTTAAATCTAGATAGATTTCCGTTTCTCTTTTTCATATGTATCTCATGATTACTCATTTGTGTTTCAGTAAGCTGGTTAAGTGTTACAGTATATTTAGCCTAATACAAATATATTTACCAGTTATTATCCACGAAAATTAAAATATTACTGAGCCTACAACAGTTAAATAGGTCTAAGTGTGCAGTGAAGCAAGTTTCTTGTGCTCACAACAGAACTCAAGGGGTTATTACCCCGTATTTTTGGCTGTGTGGTTTCTTCATCTCTGAATCCCCCCCCCCCCCCCCCTTTCACTGACTCCTAAAGATCTCCTAGTAATGCAGAATTTATGGAGTCAGGTTTCACATGCTCAGTTTGATCTGTGCTGCTGGAGAGAGATGCATAGAATTTTTCCCTTTTTGTTTGCTTTTTGTTTTGTACATATGATCTACATGGGCCCAACTGATGCTGTACAAACAGAAAGTGAGGGGTCTTTCGGTCCCATAGGTCGGTCAGAGGGTTCCTCTTATATTCAGCAATTTTATGTTTACTTAATTGATGTTTATATTTATGTGCGCTAAAGGAGATCAGATATTCTGGATGTTTGGTTCTGAGTTTAGTGATACTTTATTTAAACCCGTCATCTGTATTTTTTTTTAAAAAAAGGACAAGAAAAAAAAAAAGCAAAGAAGAAAACAAAACAAACAAAAAAAACCTTTTGATGTTATCTACACTACTACAAAAGGCTGATTTGACTCATATGTCCTCCAGACCTATTTGACTTCAAGTCCATTAGGGGGGGGTTGTTGTGTTTTTTTTTCTCTCTCTCACTCTCTCTCCAGTCGCTCTTATCGGAAGATATACACACACTTGTTACTAAAGGTACTTGAGCACTGTATCTCCTCTGATAGTAACATATTCGGCTCAAATCAGCCTCTAGTATTTATGCAGTTATTTTACTCAATTACTCATTCCCTAGTTTGGTTTACAAATATTGAAAACAAGTTATAATATGCATTTTCCCATTCGTTTATTGACAGACACAGCCTTCTTTATTCATGACAATAGGTTTATATCGCCTCCGCAGGAGTAGGACTAGGCAGAAAAAAAAAAACAAAACACTTGGCCACTCCCATGGGCTGTCCTCAGTCAGTATATAACCCCCTCCCTGCACTAGGTATTCAGTTTTGTTCTGCCTAATCGGGAGTAAGGACTTAATTCCCTGCTGGGATCGCTAGTCCTGGGAATTTTTGTTTATTTTCTTTTTGCTTTTCCTGGATCTCCAATCAAGTGCCGGGCTGGGAGATGGACTGGACACTTGGTCCAGGGGTCACCCCAGTCTGGCCAGTGAGCGCGCGCGTGCAACCTACCCAGGGCCGTCTTTAATTTTGATTGGGCCCTGGGCAAACATTTTCTTGGGGCCCCACCCCTCCATTCTGAGACATACAAAAAATAGCAGGTAGACTCAAAATCAGTTTACTGCAGCAGATCACGCAGCAATTGCAATTGTTTGCCAGAGGTTACAGCCTATCCTTACTGCTCACTGGCTGGTTTCTAG
Organism: Aquarana catesbeiana; assembly: GCF_042186555.1. Classification (NCBI taxonomy): domain Eukaryota; kingdom Metazoa; phylum Chordata; class Amphibia; order Anura; family Ranidae; genus Aquarana; species Aquarana catesbeiana. Next base: position 47,291,087 of record NC_133333.1, on the reverse strand, counting down.
AGGTTACAACACATAATTTCTGCTTGCCGATTGGTTGCTAGAGGTTGATGTACATTATTAGCCCTCACTTGCTTGCTAGGGGTTACAGTACATCATTATCACTTACTGATTGGTTGCTAGAGATTAAAGCAGATCACTACTGTTCGCTGATTGGTTGCTAGAGGTTAATGCACATCATTACCTCTCACTGAGCAGTGGAGCAATCCCAAATAATTGAGCAAGTAAAGGGGCACATTAATACACATATTACAGGAGAGTGTCAGAGAGTGCAGACATACTGCAGGAGACAATCAGAGACTGTGGACATACTGCAGGAGACAATCAGAGACTGCGGACATACTGCAGGAGATTACCAGAGACTGCGGACTTACTGCAGGAGATTACCAGATACTGCGGACATACTGCAGGAGACAATCAGAGACTGCGGACATACTGCAGGAGATTACCAGAGACTGCGGACTTACTGCAGGAGATTACCAGATACTGCGGACATACTGCAGGAGACAATCAGAGACTGTGGACATACTGCAGGAGATTACCAGAGACTGCGGACTTACTGCAGGAGATTACCAGAGACTGCGGACATACTGCAGGAGATTACCAGATACTGCGGACATACTGCAGGAGACAATCAGAGACTGTGGACATACTGCAGGAGACAATCAGAGACTGCGGACATACTGCAGGAGACAATCAGAGACTGCGGACATACTGAAGGAGACAATCAGAGAATGCGGACATACTGAAGGAGACAATCAGAGAATGCGGACATACTGAAGGAGACAATCAGAGACTGCGGACTTACTGCAGGAGATTACCAGAGACTGCAAACATACTGCAGGAGATTACCAGAGACTGCGGACATACTGCAGGAGATTACCAGAGACTGCGGACATACTGCAGGAGATTACCAGAGACTGCGGACATACTGCAGGAGACAATCAGAGACTGCGGACATACTGCAGGAGACAATCAGAGACTGTGGACATACTGCAGGAGACAATCAGAGACTGTGGACATACTGCAGGAGACAATCAGAGACTGTGGACATACTGCAGGAGACAATCAGAGACTGTGGACATACTGCAGGAGACAATCAGAGACTGTGGACATACTGCAGGAGACAATCAGAGACTGTGGACATACTGCAGGAGATTACCAGAGACTGCGGACATACTGCAGGAGACAATCAGAGACTGCGAACATACTGCAGGAGATTACCAGAGACTGCGAACATACTGCAGGAGATTACCAGAGACTGCGGACATACTGCAGGAGATTACCAGAGACTGCGGACATACTGCAGGAGATTACCAGAGACTGCGGACATACTGCAGGAGATTACCAGAGACTGCGGACATACTGCAGGAGACAATTAAAGACTGCAGACATACTGCAGGAGACAATCAGAAACTGTGGACATACTGCAGGAGACAATCAGAGACTGCGGACATACTGCAGGAGACAATCAGAGACTGCGGACATACTGCAGGAGACAATCAGAGACTGCGGACATACTGCAGGAGATTACCAGAGACTGCGGACATACTGCAGGAGATTACCAGAGACTGCGGACATACTGCAGGAGACAATCAGAGACTGTGGACATACTGCAGGAGATTACCAGAGACTGCGGACATACTGCAGGAGATTACCAGAGACTGCGGACATACTGCAGGAGATTACCAGAGACTGCGGACATACTGCAGGAGATTACCAGAGACTGCGGACATACTGCAGGAGACAATCAGAGACTGCGGACATACTGCAGGAGACAATCAGAGACTGCGGACATACTGCAGGAGACAATCAGAGACTGCGGACATACTGCAGGAGACAATCAGAGACTGCGGACATACTGCAGGAGACAATCAGAGACTGCGGACATACTGCAGGAGACAATCAGAGACTGCGGACATACTGCAGGAGACAATCAGAGACTGCGGACATACTGCAGGAGACAATCAGAGACTGCAGACATTATACAGGAGATGGTCAAAGAACTTTCAGCAATGCACAGCTTTACAGTTGAATAACACAGCTCAGGGTTTCAGCAGTCAGGCATTTTATGGGTGTAAAGACATACCTGGCCAGCCAAACTCACTACATACATTCAGGTGTGTGGGCGGGGCTTCCACTCTCTGCTCTCACTACAACAGTTCCACTGATGCTTTGTGTTGGGGGCTGCATCACCTATGAATTGGGGCCCCGATGACAGCTTTGCAGAGCGCACAGAGGATACAGGAGGATGTATTCCCGCGCTAGTCAGCTGAGAGGGGCGGGGCTGGGAGCTCCACTGACGCCGCCCACGTGCAGCCTGTGTACTCGCATCTGTAGTGAGAGCCAGTGATCGGAGTGGGAGTGTCATTGGAGCTCCCGGCCCCGCCCCCGGACCTCTGTATTCACCAGCCAGTATAGAGGAGGCGGGGCCGGGAACTCCAATGACACTCCCACTCCGATCACTGGCTCTCACTACAAGCCGTCACGTAGGCGGGGTCAGAGCGTCAGTGGAGCTCCCGGCCCCACCCCCTCTCAGCTGGTTAGCACGGAATACATCCTCCCGTGTCCTCTGCGCACTCTGCAAAGCTGTCATCGGGGCCCCAATTCACGGCTAGCGCGGGCCCCCCAACAAAGATTGGGCCCAGGGCAAGTGCCCCGTTTGCCCTGCGCTAAAGACGGCCCTGAACCTACCAGCTAGGATGGGTCCACTTGCAGCCGGCGGGCGAAAATTTAGGCCGTGGCCGAGTGTCCATCCAGGCCTCATGGTTGGTCCGGTCCCCCTGCGGGCCACGGGCTTGCGGCCAAAAATTTAGTCCGCGGCTTTTGCAGCCTACAGGCTCAGGATCGGCCCGGTCCCCCCCCGCGGGCTCGCAGCGGGCAGCCAGAAATTTAGCCGCGGACTGCTAGGCCTTGTGGAGGCCCCCTTTCCTGAGGCGTGGCGCTGCGGGGGTCTGTGCCCCCTGAGAGGGGCTCCGGTCTGTGCCCTCTGTGAGGGGCCATGGGTTGTGCATCTGTGAGGGGGCACGATTTGTGCCCCCTGTGAGGGGCCACGGTTTGTGCCCCCTGTGAGGGGCCACGGTTTGTGCCCCCTGTGAGGGGCCACGGTTTGTGCCCCCTGTGAGGGGCCACGGTTTGTGCCCCCTGTGAGGGGCCACAATTTGTGCCCCTGTGAGGGGCCATGGTCTGTGTCCCCGGTGATGGGCCCGGTCTATGTAAACAAGGCATTTCCCCATTCTGCCTAGTGACATGACAGAGATCTACTGTTCCCGGTGATCGGGAACAGTGATCTCTGTCATGTTTCAGTGAGCCCTTCCCCCCTACAGTTAGAACACGCTGAGGGAACACAGTTAACCCCTTGAACGTTGGGTACTACTAACCTCCACCATGTACATTAAAACATTAGATAATTGTCTTATTCTAAAATGGGTTTATTTGATTTTTCCTTTTTATTCCTTTTTGTTTTTTTTTTTTGTTTTTTTTCTTCTCTGATATTTGTTGATGTATTGTCATAAATGGAAAAATCCTTTGAATAAAGAATTATACTTTAAAAAAAAAAAAAATTACAACCCCTTTATGTAGTAAAGACCCCCGAAGGAGCTGCTGATTTAATTTGGGTTGTTGCCGTTACTCCTTACCTGTAATTCCACCACCTTAGGAACTTAGAGTCTATATCAAGCCTTGCATTCACCAACGTATGCACCAATCACTTTGTTCTGTTTGCAATGCTTTATTGCAAAACTTGAAAGGAAGTAGCAGTGGAGAGGTAGAAAGGGAGTTGCAGGACAATTCAAATACTCCTTGCAAAGCACTAAAGAATTTAAGATCTTGCAGACTAGCGCACCTTCAGTCTAATGATCTTTGCCCACCCGGATAAGTCTCTCTCACTGACCCAGCAGCCGGAGTCCTCCCCTGGATCTTTCAACTGCTTGGCTTCTTCCCGCAGGACAGACAGCACAGGACCACCACTGAACCAACAGGCCCCAGATGACCTCTGGGCCTACTTGTAGTAACGTAGCCTCGGGCCAGCATGGACCAGAGACAGAAGAGAAGCTGTCAAGTACCTTAGGCCAGGAGGGCCAGGCGGTAAAAGAGAACCAAAAATGGCGTCTGCCCCTTAAGTACTCTCTCCCAGAAATCACAGCGGTGTACCACCTCTGCTGGGTTACTTCTGAGAAAGAAGAGCACTCAATACACTTCAGCCTGTTGCCCTTCCAACACTGTTCTGTGGTGACAACGACACCTACAGACAACAGTGTGGAACTACATGCAACACAGCCAATGCTGAAACAGAAGCTAATTTAGCCACAAATTAAATCTGAACTATGTACAGAACAGATATCCCTCTAAATTTACATGCAAGCGCCTTATCAACAGGAGCAGGGCGCTACATTTAAATATTGTTTATATATGATTCCTGACTCTGAAGTTGCAATGCCTTCTTTGTCTTTGATATAAAACTGCTGACAGGTCTGCAATGTTCAGTCACTGACCTTACCAAACCGATGAGGATGTACAAGCCAGGTTTCCGTCTACAGTGTGATCTGTGGTCTTATTATAATTGCTTTGTAATAGGATTGCACAGTATTGACACATGGCTATGTGATGACAGTGACAGTCCAGGTTCTGGTACCATTAAGCTGATGTAGTGATTTGGTAAATAATTTAGCCCAGCCTTTCTCAACACAGCAATCATTTAAATCACTTTCAGACTTCAGGGAACCCCTGCTTAAATCAATTCACTAGAAGTCATTAGGAACAATGTCCCTTATAATGGTGGTCCATAGGAAGAATACCCCCCTTTAAAGTAGTAGTCAGAATGCCTATCGTCATACAGAATTGCCACTATACAGAATGCATATTGATAAAAATGTAAATTGAAACATCACACCATTGCTAAAAGGTCCAGACAGTGCTGGGATAAGACAATTTAGAGCTCAGGGTGAACATGTCAAATGGCACCCCCTTAAGATGTATGAGCAGAAAAAAAAGACGTATGAGCATTATGTGTCAGCAACCCCCCCCCCCTCCCGAACAAAAAAATCCAGCACTAATATGCATGCTTACCCACTAATCATAAATTCCCCCTCCTCCCAGTACAAATTCAACCCCCTGCTGGAATCCCTCCTCCCAGCACACGTTTGCCCGCCCAGCTCAAATTCTCTCCCTTCCCATACGCCCCCATCACAAGCCCCCCCCCTCCCAAAAAAAAATTCCTCCTCCCAGCACAAATCCTCTGCCCCTCAGATTTCCCCTCCAAGCACAAATCCTCTTCCCCCCCACTCCAAATCCCCCTACCAGCACAAATTCCAATCCCCCATACTTGCACAAATCCCCCCTCAAAGAAAACTAATTTCCCCTCATAGCACAAATCTCCTCCTCCACCACCATATTACCTTTTCTAGCACAAGCTCTCCTAGCACACATCCTCTTACCCATCCCCCTCCCAACACAAATCACCTAAAATTACCACTCCCGAAATGTCCCCTCCTAGAACACTTCTTACCCCTTGTCACCCCCCAAATTACCCCTTCCAACACAAATCCCCCTCCCCCCAATCTCCTCCTGGTGCCCCCTCCACCTCACATCATACCGCAGCCATCCCTCCTGCCCACCCCTTGTCCCAGCCCTGGGTCCAGATGCAACTTTATTCCACAAAAATTCAGGGGGACAATCCAAAGAGTAGCTGATTTGGCTGCCAAATCATTTGCTGACAAGACCTATGTTTCTAATGATAACTGGAAGAAATATCACTAAAGGTCCAGTTTGCTTCCATTCCATTCACAATGTTTTCATTCTCACGCCCTAATAAAGGGTATGTTTTTAAAACCCTAAACGCATTTGATACTATTTGGATTGTCCTCCTGACTTATATTGTAATAAAGTTGTATCTGAATATTTTAGCAGTGGTGTGGCTTTTCAATTTACATTTGTGTTACATAACATTACAAGCCAAGGAGACTGTGGGGAATGTTGGAAGAACAACAGCATAGTAGCTTTATATACTCTGAACTATATATATGCATTATACCTGTCTATACCAGCAGGTGGCACTGCAGTGTTATATAGTGTGCATCTATGGTAATGTAATGAGAGGAAGTATTATCTTTCCTCTGTTCAGTGCACTTGTTTGTTCCTGTCTCGATGCTGTAAGACTGTTCTGATATTCCTCCATGAAAAGTAAAAGTATTCTCTGCAAACAAGAAGCTTCCAGCCCATTATTTCTTTTTTTTCAAATAACGTTTTTTATTAATCGAAAAGTCAGGTAAGTTACAAAGACAATAATAACGTGTTATACAAAATTTGCTATGCCAGCGACAAAACTGGCAAATAACCAGCATCAATAAACAATTATTCAGATGTATAAAGCTTAGATTGGGTTCCATATATAGTGCAATAGTCAACATATAGATGTAAACATGGACCCTGACATCGTCTAATAAACAAAAAAAGAGAAAGAAATAGTAGAGAAGAGAAAGAAAGAGAGGGGAGGGAAGGGAGGGAGAAGGAGGGGGAGGCTCCACCAATGGCTCAAGGAGGATCTTCTCGTCTATGCCAGTCTTCCCAGACCTTATCATGTGTTTCCAATCTGTCTTGTAATCTAGCAGTCATTTTTTTCTATTAGTTCTATATCCTTAATTCTGGTATATAGATCTGTTTGAGTAGGCGGGTCCCGTCTCTTCCAGTAAAGGGCTATGAGACACCTCGCCGCTGTCAAGATGTGCTGAAGCAGTTTTTTGGAGTGCTTAGGTATCTGTAAACCAGATACCCCTAGGAGGAATAATTTAGGGGTTCTAGGGACCTGTACTCCCAGCAAGCGGGTTAGTAAAGATTGCGCTTCTGTCCAAAAAGGCACTATCTTGGAGCAGGACCAGTAGATGTGATATAATGTTCCCCTATCTCCCTGACACCTCCAGCATCTATCCGAGCTAGAAGGGTAAATGGCTCGGAGAACATCTGGTGTCATATACCAAAAGAAAATGATTTTATAGGCGTTCTCCTTGTAGAGTGTACAAAGAGAACTTTTAGCTGCCTGTGACCAAATAGTTTGCCAAGTCGCTTCTGGTATCTCTTCTCCCAATGCTCTTTCCCATCGAAGCATGTATGCATGCTTACCCTGAGTGGCAAAACAATACGAATTTAGCACCTTGTATATATCTGAAATTAAACCTCGACGTGCTGAACCTTCTAACATCAGATTCTCAAATATGATCCTTATGTATTAAGGAGGGAAGTATTAGGTTCAATCGCATCGAGAGGAGCTTAGTAAAAAAATTTTAGATCAGAGTTTAGCAGTGCGATTGACCTGTAACTTGCACACAATGAAGGATCTTTTTCAGGTTTGGGGATCAACGTGAGGAAAGATCTCTGCATATCCGAGGGAATAGAGGTTTGCTGAAGAAAGGCGTTATACAACCTGCACATATGGGGCAAGAGGGTTGGAAGAAATGTCTTATAGTATTCATAAGGGAGGCCATCGGGGCCAGGGGACTTGTGGGACGGTAAGCTTTTAACGGTGGCTGTCAGTTCTTCTACCGATATCGGGGCATTGAGGGAAAGTAAGTCTGATGCCTGAAGTTTAGGAATACCGCTGTCCATTAAATATTGTCGCATACGTTCAGCTAAATCAGGGGAAAGTGGGTCATGCGGGATTTCAGGGTCATTATATAGGGCCGTATAGAATTCTCCAAAGGCCTGAGCTATTTCCTGGGGGTGTGAGAGAAGTGTATCCCTTCTATTTTTTATTTGGTGAGGGGTGGTCATATGAGATCTCTCTGACAATTTACGTGCCAATAGTGAGTGGGCTTTATTGCCTTTGTCGTAATATGTTTGCTTTAGTCTAAGGAGAGCTTTCTCTACCTGGTCTAATGCTAGATCACGGAGTGTGGTACGCAAGCAAACAATTTTTTTAAGAAGGGGTAGGGATGGCAAAGTCTGTAGTTGGAGTTCTAAGGTTTTAAGATCTCTCTCTGTCTGAAGTTTGGATGCATTCACATCTTTCTTCATTGCCGAGGATAGTGCTATACACCGCCCCCTGAAGACCGCCTTGTGGGCCTCCCAAAGAGCGGAAAGGGAGACATCTGATGTGTCATTTTCAAGAAAATAGTTCTGTAAGGTTGAGTCGAGTTCTACTTTGGATGGGGTGTGTTGAAGAAGGAAGTTATTTAATTGCCAGTGACATGGCTTACGTATAGAAGTACCTATCTCCAAGGACATGGTCACAGAAGCGTGGTCGGACCAAGAGATGGGTAGGATCTGAGTATCCATAGTGGCACGAAGGGTGACATTGTTAACAAAAAGGTAGTCTATACGAGAGTGCATGCGGTGAGGGGCGGAGTAAAATGTATATTGTCTGTCTCCCGGGTGTAGAGCCCGCCATATATATCAAAAAGAGCATAACGCCTAGTAAGTTGGCGAAATAGTTGCGAATCCCGTGCAACTCGGGTTTGTGGTTCTGTAGGGTTCGTTACATGGCAATCTAGACCCACCGAATGACATAAATTAAAGTCTCCTCCAATGATCAAATATTCGTTGGGGGATTTAAATATTTGCGCTAATACTCTGGTTAAAAAATGTATTTGGCGGGTATTAGGGGCATATAGTACACAGATAGTGACCCCCTGCTCTTGCCATTGGCCACGTAGGATAATGTAGTGCCCATGCGGGTCTATAAGAGCTTCAGTGCATTTGAAAGGGGAGCCTTTTTTAAATAGGATCGCCACTCCGGCTCTTTTGCGGGGACTAAACGCCTGGTAGACCTGAGGGAAGTACCTGGATGCAAATCTGAAGGCGTCTCCTTTATTAAAATGTGTTTCCTGCAGCAGGGCAACGTCCGCCCCAGACTGCCTGAGCTCTCTTATTGCTAGATGCCTCTTTTTGTTTGAGTTCAGGCCATGAACATTAAGTGATATTATCTTAACCATAATCGTGGGTGTGTGTGAGCTCAGCGTTACTTAGCTTATCCAGCCGCGAGGGTGTCCCAACATCCAGGGAAGAGGGGGACCCATATACAGGATATGTCCAGGTAGTTCTCCAGAGCCGATCATGAGCCAGGGAAGGAGAGGGGGTGGGGAAGAGAAAAATGAAGAGGAGAGAGGAAGAAAGAAAAAAGATATTAGTTATAAACACAACCAGTAGAAGCAAACAATGCAAAGAGATCCCAAACAATGCAAATCGCCTGGGATCTATTAAGTTCCGGTAAGTCTCCCCAAGCGGGACCCCCAAAAAGGGTCCGGTCTTGGGGGACATAGAGAACCACGTAATCAAACACAGCAGTGTTCAAAAAACTTCCTATTAAATAGGAAATAAAAGGGGAACTTTGGTTAGGTAAACCTAAAGGGGGACTAGTGACCAGAGAAACCACTACTGTCAAGTCTCCAATAAAAAGTGCCTGATGTGTAGCAGGAATTAACGGGCTTTGGGCCTAAAAAAAAAAGGGGGGGTGCAAATATATCTAATGGGTGGGCCAGGGGAACCCAATATGGAAGTCATCCATTCCTAGGCTTAGTAGACCCTCGAGGAGAGTCCCTGTCCCTGGGGCGTTTCGTTGGAGGTATCTTCTGCCAGACCACTGGTGGTGGCGTTGGTGTTTCCACCAGGTCCCAGTCTTGAAGACGGGGAACAGGGATCTCCAAAGTGTTGCAAAAGTTATCTAGATCCTCCGGGAAGCGTAAGACTGCGGATTTTCCTTGATCGCGGGCTGTTAGACTAAAAGGAAAGCCCCATCGGTAAGTTATGTGGTTTTCCTGTAAAGAAGCTAGTAGAGGCTGGAGGAGTCTGCGCTTTTGTAGGGTGATCCAGGAAAGATCGGGGTATAGCTGAATTGGTGCATTTCCATGAACCACCTTCTTGGTGACTCGGGCTTTCCGCATAATGTCTTCCTTTAAGGGGAAGGAGTGGACTCTGCATATGACATCGCGTGGTCTGGAGGCAGGTCCTTTGGGACGCAGGGCTCGGTGAGCACGGTCCATCTCTATAGGTTTATTCGGGGGGTCCCCCAATAAATTGTTGAATAAAGATTGCAAAGTTTCGTGGAGATCCTCCGGGCCCTCCGGCTCTGGTAGACCCCTGATCCGAATGTTGTTTCTACGACCCCTATTATCTAAATCTTTAATATGGCGCTGCATATTCCGAAGCATTAGGTGGTGATCAGCTCCTTGTATTTGAGTACGATGCACAGCAAGTTTGGTCTCCTGAATCTCCTCTTCGACCATCTCTACTCTTTCAGATAAATGTTTGAGGTTGGCATGAATTGTTTGGATTTCCGCCCGACATGCAGATTTAACTTCCTCAATCAGGAGTTTAAAGTCCTCTTTAGTGGGTATGGCTTGGAGACATGCCTGCCATGTGGAGTTTTGCTGAAGTCGTGGGTCATCACCCATATATTGTTGAGGATGTTGCAAAAAAGGGGGCTCCCTTCGTGGAGCAGGGGGGGGCTCAGATCTTAATGCCTCACAGGGCTGTATGTGGGTGCCTTGCAAGTTTCCCCATCTTAATGAAGGAAAGGGAAGAGCTGTTACTAAGCCATCTCTGTGGGTCACATTCGGAGAGCTAGTCACTTGTGCATAGGACAATGCCTGATCTGTGCCCCTTTCTGTTGTTGTGGGGATATTGTGCCGGGCCTGTCTTTGTGGCTGAGGCAGGTCTGAAGTATAGTGGCGTTCCTGCAGGGGGGTACTTTCCCCAGTTTGCTTTGTCAGCGGGAGTCCCGAGGCCTGAGCATATTCCGGCTCTGGTAATGGGGGAAAGTCTCCTGAATTCAATGAGGGGGAAGGTAATACCGCTCCTCCCGTAGAAAGAGCCGGGTCTGAGGCCGTTCACAGCAGCCGCGGGTAGGCCTCAGAGCACTGGGTGTAGCTGGCTGCTGTGAGGCCTTGTATAGTGTCCCGGGGGTCATGCTGCAGCCCGTCCTGGGGTGCATAGGGTTGTGATGGACTCACCCCTCCTGGGTTCTGAGAGCGCGAACCGCTCCTTTCCCGATCCAGTACCAGTGTGCTCTGTGGGTACAGTAGCGGTGGAGAGTTCGGCGGCTGCTGCGGCCTCGTGGAGGAAGCGAATGGCGGCGGCGCCATCTTGTCCATCCCGTCGTCGGAGCCGGAGGGAGGTTTAAAGTACTCCCGGAGGGTCGCAGAGGATCCGGAGGGTGGCACGGATGGTCCCCTGGTTTTGGAAGAGCGGGTTCTCCGATTCCCACCCATATACAGGTGCTTAAAGTCCCCTTAATAGGCCGTTAGGCTGCAGGCAAGTGGAGAGCTACAGGTTCAGGCTTCCATATAGGGCAGCTTCCGGTCACGCCCCCCAGCCCATTATTACAATACCCTGCTAACAGGTTATGGGCCCAGTGCACCCAGGCACTCAGCAGCATCCAGGCACTGGAAAGAGAACTCTGCAACTCTGTGAGTACTGTATACAAGCTACTGAAAGTTGGCAAGTGGTTCAGATGTCAAGTTTGCAATAGAAAAGCTGCAGAATGCCAATTACCAGCTGTGGAAGTTTAAACTGGAAATGCTTCTCAGCAAGGATGACTTGTAATAAGTGCTGAATACAGACAGACTCACAAATGGAGACACGGAGGAATGGGACAGAAAAGACAGACCGGCAAAAGCGACTATAAGCTTACTAGTGGAAAATGACTAGCTTATCCACATAAGAACAGAGAAAATGGCCAAAGGTATGTGGACTTCATTACAAAAACTGCATGAGCATTCAAGTCGCAACAGTAAGCTGTTTTTACTAAGGAAATTGTATAAGATGATACTAAAAGAAGGCCAGCAAATGTGTGACCATGTGAATGCTGTGCTAGAAATCATAGAGCAGCTGTGTGCCATCGGAGAGGCTATCAAAGATAAACATATTGTTGACCTGCTCTTCTGCAGCCTTCCAGAGACATATACTGCTCTTATTAACACTTTAGAAACCAGACCCGAGCAGGAGCTAAGGCCTGATTTACACCTTTGCATTTTTAGTGCTTTTTGCATTTTGCAGATTTGCACTGCAGTCGATTTAACATGGTTTCCTATGGAACACATTCTGTAATGCAAATCTGCAAAATGCAAAAAACACTAAAAATGCATAGATGTGAATCAGGCCTAACACTGGAATATGTCAAAGGCAAATTAATTGATGAATATGACAGAAGGAAAGAAAATGCGCACCATGATGACAAAGCTCTTAAGATGTACAAAGGCACAAAGCACGACAAAGAAAGTAGAGCCTGTTTTCGCTGTAAAAGAATTGGTCACTTAAAAAAGGACTGTTCTATCTGGAAAGACAAGCAGCAAAAGCTAAAGCTATCTGCAAAAGAAAGAGTCAAATCAGCCACAAAGGAAACTGCAGACACATCATGGAGTAGCACCTTTAAAGAAACACAAAGTGACGTGGATACCTTTATACATACCTCACTTATTTAATGATACATAAGTGATTAAAACCTTTTATCTATATATGAATCAACCCATGAAATTAAGAACGAATGATATCTGTTCAAAAAGGGTAACAATCTAATTTATTTAAACTTACTAGTGTACAGAAAAGAAACTTGTGGTAATATGAGATTAGCAACTATAACATAAATGATACAACCTTAAAAACAACAATGTTACCAATGATAATAAATATTGCCATAATGGTCATACCCATGCTATCAAGAGATTAATAAGGTATTAAGGCCAAATCCTACGATAGAAAAGGTTACAGGAAAGAAAAGAGACAGAAGATAATAGAGATACATTGTATAGAGAAGTCTTACGTAACCATCCTTCATCTAGACCGTCAGCACAAGAGAATGGGCAGTGATCTGTGCTGCAATATATACACTTGTAAACCCCCCTTCCTTCCATATGCCAAAACTGCTACATTGAGTCAATGGGGGTGGGGGGCTCTCTTACCAGCTACCATATCCTGACCAGGTTATTCCTGTTCCCTTCACACCTCCCACCTCCTTTGAAGTGACACTGTACTATCAAATGGTCAGATAGCCACTCCAGATAACATTCCACAGCAGGGCAAGATGTCTCTGTTGATTCCAAACTAGGGTTCTCAAACTATAGTCACTGAAAAGTCACTGCAAGTAACATTAATAATAAGGTCCATCACCTTCAGAGCCCAAATCTCCACCACAAAAGCGGCAAGCCACGCGGCTGGTGCATAGACTCAGGAGCAACAAGCCACATGACTAGCAAAGAGACCTTCTTCACAAACATTGATTGCAGTGCAAAAGACAAAGTTTTCCTAGCAAACGGGAAAAGCATCACTTCAGAAGGTAAAGGCCAGGGCTTCCTGAACTGCATTACACCACAAGGCAAGCAGAGTATCATTGTAAAGAAAATGCTGTATGTTCCAGAACTAGAAGGCAGCCTTCTATCAGTGAAAAGTCTTGCAAGCAACAATCTCACAGTTAAGTTCCAGGGTGATGAATGCACAATTCACAATAATAAGCGATTCCTCGCAAAAGGAAAACTGGATGATCACCTATACAGGCTCATCACCACACACCAGCAAGCCAATATAGTCTCTAATAACCTACACAACAAATGTATTCACTTATGGCACAGGCGGCTGGGGCACAGAAGTCCAGAAGCTATACAGGACATTATAAAGAGAGGTTTATCAGAAGATTTGACAATAATGCCTTGCAAAGAGCTCATGAAATGCAAATGCTGTAATGAAGCTAAAGCCACATGTGCTCCCCTTCCACGGGCATTTCAAATAAAAACCACCATCCCCTGCAGCTCATACACAGTGATGTATGTGGTCCAATGAAAACTCCCACGTCAAGCGGGAACAAATATCTACTGACTTTCATTGATGATTATTCCAGGTACACAACTAATTATCTGAAAAAACACAAAAAATGAAACATCAAAGAAACTTCAAGAGGTCGTTGCCATGTCTAGCAACAGATTCCAACAGAAACCAGGAATAATACGCACCGACAATGGGGGAGAATATAAAAGCAAAGAAGTGGCCTCATACCTCAAGAGACCAGGAATAGTACATCAGACAACCACACCATACACTCCTTAACAAAACGGTGTGGCAGAAAGGAAAAATCGCCCTCTTATAGAAATGGCCAAGTGCATGTTTTTTCGGATGCCAACCTACCTCACAAATACTGGGGAGAAGCAGTCATGACTGCAACCTACCTACAGAACAGACTACCCTCAAGAGCCATTAAAAGTACTCCATTTGAAATGTGGCATGGATCAAAGCCTAGCATAGGGCACATCAGGGTGCTTGGATGTAAAGCATATGCCTATATTCCAAGTGAAAAGCGATTTAAGCTGGAGAATAGAGGGCATTCTAGTACACTAAAGTGAGCAAACTAAGGGTTACAGAATCCTACACCCAAAGACTGAGAAAGTGACAATAAGCCATAGGGGTTGATTTACAAAAAGAAAATCCACTTTGCAGTATACAAGTGCATTGCAAGTGCACTTGGAAGTGCAGCTGCTGTAGATCTTAGGGGAAGATCGAAATGAGGGGAGGCTCTGCTGATTTCTATCATCCAATCATGTGCAAGTAAAAATGCTGTTTTTTTATTTTCCTTGCATGTCCCCTTCAGATCTACAGCAACTGCACTTACAAGTGCACTTGTAGTGCAAAGTGGATTTCCTTCAGTAAATAACCCCCAAAGTGTTTATTTTGATGAGAGCCCATCACCAGAAACACTGATCCCTGAAAGCTGTGAAGTGAATATGCCAAGCAAATCAGAAGGAAAGGTCGAATAAAGCGAACCTGTGCAGGAGTCAGAACAAGAGGTGGAACTCACAATGCCTAAATCAATTTCCCCACCAGATTCTGCTGAACTGCCTGAGGTCAGAAGAGCCACTCGGACCACAAAGGTGATACCACCTCGCAAGCTGCCATACACTGTCAAAACACACAATGTATTTGAACTAACATCCTAGGAAGGCATAGAAAAACTGCCAACAAAATTAAACCAATAAATGGAGAAAGGCAGCAGAAGAAGAATTAAAGTCACTTCAAGAAAATAAAACCTGGGCACACACAGAGCTCCCTCCTAACCGCAAAACTATAGGAAGTGGACTTTCAAAGTTAAGTCAGACACAGAAGTGAGAATCCATGAATACAAAGCCAGACTTTAAAAGTTACTCCCATAAATTCGGTGAAGATTACGATGAAACATTTGCTCCTGCTGTAGAACACTCCACCATCAGAGCGCTTCTTAGCGTTGCAGCCGGGAAAAAAATACAAGTCAAATATCTAAACGTTAAAACTGCTTTCCTATATGGAGACATTAAGGAAGATCTCTACATGGAGCAACCACCAGAGTTTAAGCAAGGAGACAACCTTGTGTGTAAACTTCAGAAGATTATCTACAGTCTTAAACAATGTGCAAGGATGTGGAATGAGAAAGTGAACAAAGTATTTACCAGAGAGGGTAGATGTACCCTCAAGATGTAAAGCAGACCCCTGTCTCTACTCCACGAATCAAGAATACAGATGGATATACATCCTTATCTATGTCGATGACATAACTTGTTTTGAACAAGAAGGGGATTACAATCAGTTCACAAACAAAGAAAATTTTGAAATCAAAGAGCTAGGGAACATTAGCTACTATCTGGGAACTCAAATAGAGAGAGAAGAAGATGGATGTTATCTTCTCAACCAGAAAATCTCAAAAATCTTGGAACAATTCCATATGCAAGATCCAAAGGAAGTGAAAACTCCTATTGAACCAGGCTATCTAAAGAGCGATGAAGCAGAAAACTTGCTACCTAACAATGACATGTAACTCAGAGCAATCGGTAAGCTGCTATATGTTGCCACTGTGACAAGATCAGACATAGCTGCAGCAGTGGGCATACTATGCAGGAAAGTCTCTGCTCCTTGTCAGCGTGACTGGAACGCAGTAAAAAGTGTGATGCAGTACCTCAAAGGAACAATGCAGATGAAGTTACCGTTACCAGCCACATCCAATCCAACACTGGCCGGATATGTGGATGCTGATTGGGCCGGGGACTGCACAGACCGCAAATCCACAAGTGGATTCATCTTCCAGTATGGGGAAGGAACCATATGTTGGTCT
Source organism: Aquarana catesbeiana (assembly GCF_042186555.1). Classification (NCBI taxonomy): domain Eukaryota; kingdom Metazoa; phylum Chordata; class Amphibia; order Anura; family Ranidae; genus Aquarana; species Aquarana catesbeiana. The sequence continues at coordinate 47,275,036 of NC_133333.1, read as the reverse complement.
AGTCGAAAGCGAGCAACTGTCCCTTTATCTTCAACTGAAGCAGAGTACATTGCAGCAGCACACGCATGTCAAGAAGCAGTATAGATTTTGTGGACATTGGGGTAGACATGTCAAAACTAATTCCCATTTTTGAAGACAACCAGGGATGTATAAAGCTTACCCAATCAGAAAGGATCAATCCTAGGACCAAACACGATGTCAAGTATCACCTAATGAGGGACAATCAAGAGCAAGCTGTTATTGACATTCAATACTGTCCGTCAGAGGAGATGACTGCTGATGCACTCACCAAGCCTTTGTCGAAGGAACATCATAGTTACTTCCAGAAGAAGCTGAATTTAATTTGACAAAGCACATTCTGTTGAGAAGGGGTGTTGGAAGAACAGCAGCATAGTAGATTTATATACTGTGAACTATACATATGCATTATACCTGTCTATACCAGCAGGTGGCACTGCTGTGTTTAGTGTGTATCAATAGTAATGTAATGAGAGTAAGTTTTATCTTTCCTCCTTGTTTGTTGTTCCTGTTCCTGTCTCTATGCTGTAAGACATGTTCTGATTCCTCCATGAAAAGTAAAAGTATTTTCTGCAAACAAGAAGCGTCCAGTGCATCAATTAAATACCCTGCTAACAGGGAATGGTTTAGAACCAGCCTGCCCAAGAACAGGTCACTTGAATCAACATCAATATTTTAAAGTCTAACTCCAAGAAAATTTAAAATTATCCCTTGTAATGCTCATTTTGTCTAGGGCAGAGGAGAAACAGTTTTATTTACCTGATTCTCTGTTCCTTCGTGGTCCCCTGTTGTCAACATGTCCATAGCCCTGCATTGATGTTGATAATGCCAGGACACTAGGCTGCTGGAGTTTGGGGAAGAAGACATTGCAGGGATTGGTCTAGCAGTAGGGAGGAGTAGAAGATCATGTAAATAAATTTTCTTTTATTGTTCCCCTAGACCAATGATGGTGAACCTTGGCACCCAGATGTTTTGGAACAACATTTCCCATGATATCTCATGCACTCTGCAGTGTAGTTGAGCATCATAGAAAATGTAGTTCCAAAGCATCTGGGGTGCCAATGTTTGCTACCACTGCCTAAACCTAAACATGCAATGTCTGGGGTTTGAGGCGAAAATATTAATAAGATAATTTTGCAGGTCCAGCACTATTTTCCATCTGCAGGAAAGAAATTTGCACCATTTATGGCCTGACTAACTCAACTACCCTTACATTGATGGTCAGCAGGAAAAGTGCCCCTGCAGTGGTGTTCAGCATGCCACCCTTACAAACAGCTAAACAGATCATTGGTGCCATGTTGCTGGCTCTGCCAAGTGGCAATAAACCTGGATCTTTGCAGGAACCATCAGATGGGTGTTTAATCAGATACAGCTCAAGGAACCCCTAGTAACCTCTAGAGGAACCCTGGTTGATAATGGCTGGTTTAAACCAACACTAACTAAAGACACCACAGGACAGACAGACTTGTGTGCAATCACAGTGGTTTTAAAGAGAAATTCTTTCTTACGCCATTTTCACAAAAAATTAAACTGTTAAAACTACCAACTTGACATCATACTGGAGATAGTCAGTGATTACAGACGTGGCAAAGTAGCCGTTGGAGACTGGGAACACACTGTTGAAAGATGGTCAGAGAATGGGGATTTGATACATGAGAATCCTGGAGGTCACTGCCAGTATAGGCTCTTTCCAAATCGTTGCTCCCACATTTGTGATGAATAAAATTATTGTTCTTTAAGCTGAAGGTTGGGCACTAGGGGCATGCACTCAGAAAGTAAAAATTTTGTTAGGCTAGGTTCACACTAGTTAATTACACTGGTTGAAAAAACAATCTGCCGTGGGCCACATTTCAGAGTGCGGATAAGCAGCTGCTGTCAGGCAATTATTCTTGGACTGCTCCACGACTTTTATTGGAATAATGTTCTTTCTGGACCTCTTAGCGTGTAGTGCCTCAATTTCCATTTTTTTATATTACATTATAAGTCAAGTAAACCCTCTGGGGTGTAGGAGCCACCTTCCTGGGAACCATATCACTTACATAAACATCAATACTTTAAGATACCAATACCAATAAGGTAACCTTACAGGTCCAGCAATATTTTTCCACTTTTCTCAGCAAAGAAAGACCTGTCTGTGGTTTTAATCCACCCAACTTCCATTCCCTACTCCACCCAAAACTAAACACAACATTTTGGCTTTAGGCATATTTTAAAGAGGAACAACATTCTTTTTCATGGGTTTTTTTAAGACATGTATGTGAACATGATCAGTAACCAGTAATAGGACTGTAATAAAGAATGAACAACTATATAGCTCAGACTTAAAAATGTATATAAAATGGTAGGCCAAAATCAGACATTTATGCCCAACCTAACATCGTATAGATTCCCATCTTAAAATTGGTCCCACATTCAAAAATTTGAGGCCTGGTGTATCTCTGGTTTCATATCAGACAGCCTAGTCTTTAGTAAATACGACCTTGCATTCTTACCAATTCCATACAGTTCAATTGTTTGGAAAACCTGAATTTCTTATTATCAAGAAAAAAAACGTTGTAAATATCATAAATAGTTTTTTGACAAGATCATATCTTAAGCAGAGTGCCCGTTTACTCACCATACCCAAAGGCAGACGCAGGCCCCTTTAACTCCTTTTTCCCCAACTCCCTGGGTTCCCGGACATGCCCAGGGAAAATACACTTTTCTACATCCTTCCCTCTGCAGCTCAGGTAGCCCACATCTGATAAGGCAGAGGTAGCTGGGCAGGAGATCTGATGCCAGGTGAGAGGCCCTCCACTATCAGAACTGGCATGCAGTCAGCTCGTCCAGAGCCCAATAATACTCAGCTTCTCTAAAAGACCAAACTACTGTGGGGCACCCCACCATCACTGCTACCAGAGTACTGCGGTTGCACTGTGGTGTTGCTTCATCCTTGGGCCTTTGGTTCCTCCAGCTGGTCATCTCTGTTACCCCAGAGCTACTCTGGACTTCACTGCGAGAAAATATTGTCTATTGCTAATAGCTGTGTTCTGTACTATTTTGATGAAAAAAAAAAAAAAAGATTCTAAACATGACTCTCTATTCCAAAGTTATATAGAGACTATGCTATGCAGCCATATGTTGCCCTGATTGTATCAGAGACATCTCAGTGAATACCTTGCATTGGTGATCATAATAGGCCAGATTGTAAGTTTGACTTTTAGGAGAACATACAGTGTTGCAGACAGTAACTATCAGTATCGTAAGAGCAGGGGTCAGAGTTATGTATCTTTTAAAAAGGTCAGCACTGCTAAGACCTTGTTCATACAGGCATATCTAAGCGTTAATCTGCTCGAAGCACTGTGCTTGCCCACATGGGATGCACAGGTGTTCGATGAATCCACATGCAGGCAGTCCCATTTAGGTCTGTTGGGACAGCCACTGGTCCCAATTTGACAACCGTGTGGGTGCATGTCCTTAAACAAAGCACTGTCTGCCCGAATCTGCCCAACTGTTAAATCCGCGACTGTGTCCCCCTTAAACACATTTGAATCCCATGTGGGCAAACTCAGCCCTTCACATTACTGTACGCTTAGATACACTTGTGTGAATGAGGCCTAATTGTTCTGGAATGTTTTAGCAAACCTAAAAAGGTTTGGACTTTGGAAGCTGGACAAATGTAGACTTTACCCAAAACACAAATTGCATTGAACCTCCAAATATGAACATTGAAGGTATTGGCCCAAAAGTGAGCCTTCTTTCTGTTAGTGAACATTGGCAAGAAAAGCGGGGAAGTGAGGCTGGAAGGGATTATGGGCCAGAAGATAGGATTGCTTGTTACCTGCTCGTGTGCTTTGGACTAATTGATGTTGTTCTGAAGATAAATTAAGTCCATTTGAAACATACGATGGTAAATCTAAAACATCTGTCTGCTGGCTAAAGATTGTCTACTTCTTCTCATTACAAATGAGACCAGAAACAATTACTGACGATCAACAGGTTTATGGACATTTTAAAGCTTCTACCTGCTCTCAGGCCGGGTTCACATATATGTGAATTGGATGAGGGTTTCCCTCGCATCCAATTAGCATGACAGGCGAGTGTGACCGGGTCTCAATGGAGCCGGTTTACACAGGTCCGGGGCGGCCACGGAGCAGATTGCAAAAGGGTCCTGTGCGTGTTTGGTTCTGGTTCATGTGTGAAATCAGGCAAAACTTCAGACCTGAATCACACCTGAACCGGTGAACAGACACGCGCCGGACCCAAGGCACAAATTCCTGGCCGCACACATGTGAACCCGGCCTTGATCTTTTTTGTGTATACCCACTTCACCTCTGGAAGATTTACCCCCCTCCCCCTTCCTGAACAGGTCATTTTTTTGTGATACGGCACTGTGTTTAACTGACAATTGCATGGTCGAGCGATGCTGTACCCAAATGAAATTGGTGTCCTTTTTTCACCAAAATAGAGCTTTCTTTTGGTGGTATTTGATCACCTCTGTGATTTTTTTTCTTTGCGATATAAAAACAAAAAACAACCGTCAATTTAAAAAATCTAATTTCTTCATCAGTTTAGGCCAATGTGTATTCTGCTACACATTATTGGTAAAATAATCCCAATAAGCATATATTGATTGGTTTGCGCAACAGTTATAGCGTCTCCAAACTATGGGATATACTGTAAATTTTCCACATTTTGTCATGTTAGAACCAAAAGCGTAAATGTATTTAATTAGGATTTTATGTGATAGAACAACAAAAAGTGGCACACAATTGTAATGTGGAAGGAAAATGATAAATGGTTTTCAAATTTTTTTACAAATAAATATGTGAAAAGTGTGGCGTGCATTTGTTTTCAGCCCCCCTGAGTCAATACTTTATAGAAGCACCTTTCCCCGCAATTACAGCTGCAAGTCTTTTTGGGGATGTCTCTACCAGCTTTGCACATCTAGAGAGTGACATTTTTGCCTATTCTTCTTTGCAAAATAGCTCAAGCTCTGTCAGATTGGATGGAGAGCGTCTGTGAACAGCAATTTTCAAGTCTTGCCACAGATTCTCAATTAGATTTAGGTCTGGACTTTAACTGGACCATTCTAACACATGAATATGCCTTGATCTAAACCATTCCATTGTAGCTCTGGCTGTATGTTTAGGGTCGTTGTCCTGCTGAAAGGTGAACCTTCGCCCCAGTCTCAAGTCTTTTGAAGACTCTAATGCCGCGTACACACGACTGGTTTTGCCGTCGGAATAAACTCCGAAGGTTTCTCCGACAGAACTCTGACGAAATTCCATTCAATCGGTCTTGCCTACACACCGTCAACCCAAAGTCCAACCAAAGTCCGACCGTCCAGAACGCGGAGACGTACAACACTTACGACGGGACTAGAAAAGGGAAGTTCAATAGTCAGTAGCCAATAGCTTCCGTCTCGTACTTGCTTCAGAGCATGCATCATTTTTGGCCCGTCGGAACAGCATACAGACGATTGGTTTTCCCGATAGGAATTGGTTCCGTCGGAAATATTTATAACATGTTCCATTTCTAGGTCCATCAGAATTTTCAAAAAAAAAAGTCTGATGAGGCATACACATGATCGGAATAGACTTTTTCTGTCGGACATTCCGCTCGTGTGTACGCGGCTTAACAGGTTTTCTTCTAAGCTTGCCCTCTATTTAGCTCCCTCCATCTTCCCATCAACTCTGACCAGCTTCCCTGTTCCTGCTGAAGAAAAGCATCCCCACAACATGATGCTGCCACCACCATGTTTTACTGTGGGGATGGTGTGTTCAGAGTGATGTGCAGTGTTAATTTTCCACTACACATAGCGTTTTGCTTTTAGGCTAAAAAGTTCAATTTTGGTCTCATCTAACCAGAGCACCTTCTTCCACATGTTTGCTGTGTCCCTCACATGGCTTCTCACAAACTGCAAATGGGACTTCTTATGGCTTTCTTTCAACAATTACTTTCTTATTGCCACTCTTCCATAAAGGCCAGATTTGTGGAGTGTACGACTAATAGTTGTCCTGTGGACAGATTCTTCCACCTGAGCTGTGGATCTCCGCAGCTCCTCCAGAGTTACAATGGGCCTCTTGGCTGCTTCTCTGATTGATGCTCTCCTTGCCCGGCCTGTCACTTTAGGTGGACGGCCATGTCTTGGTAGGTTTGCAGTTGTGCCATACTCTTTCCATTTTCAGATGATGAATTGAACAGTGCTCCGTGAGATGTTCAAAGTTTGGGCTACTTTTTTATAACCTAACCCTGCTTTAAACTTCACAACTTTATCCCTGACCTGTCTGGTGTGTTCCTTGGCCTTCATGATACTGTTTGTTCACTAAGGTTATCTAACAAACCTCTGAGAGCTTCACAGAACAGCTTTATTTGTACTGAGATTAAATTGCACACAGGTGGAATTAGTTGACTTCTGAAGGCAATTGGTTCCACTAAAAATGCACGCTACACTTTTCAGATATTTATTTGTAAAAAAAATTGTAAAACCATTATCATTTTCCTTCCACTTCACAATTATGTGCCACTTTATGTTGGTCTATCACATAAAATCCCAATAAAATACATTTATGTTTTTGGTTGTAACATGACAAAATGTGGAAAATTTCAAGGGGTATGAATACTTTTTCAAAGCACTGTATTTATGGAAATGTTATTTACTTTTATTTTTTTTTACTAGTAATGGCGGGGATCAGTGACTTATAACGGGACTGCAATATTGTGGCGGACAAATCTGACACCTAACTCACACTTTTGACACTAATATAGTGATCAGTGCTAATATACACTGTCACTGTACTAATGACACTGGCTGGGAAGGGGGTAAACATCAGGGGCAATCAAAGGGTTAAATGTGTGCCCAGCTGGAGGGGCTTTGGCATGGATCGGTGTTCCTGCTTTACAGAAACACAGGATCCATGCCTTCTGTACTGACAAATGGCAATCTGCCTTGTTTACGTAGGCAGACTGCCGTTCTGTCTGTGTACCGTACGATCAGTGGGTGCCGGTGGACATCGGGTCCGTGGGACCTGCTGATCAGCTCTTGCTTTGTAAATCACGCTCGATGATCATAAATGCAGGATCACGTATATATATATATATATATATATATATATATATCGCGGCCACCCTGTAGCAGTAAATGTGCTATGGGGCGGTCGGCAAGTCGATATACCACTTACCAAAAGTGAGTACTTGACCCACTAGAATTCACTTCCTTGTTAACTTCAGTTAATACGTGGCTTTATGCCCTATTATCACCTTTGATGACTAATAATGACTTTGCTTTAGTAGAACAAGGGCAACTGTACATCAGAGGATTCGTTATTTTGGATTACTACTTTTTTTTTTTTTTTTTTTTTTTATACACTATAGGTATGTAGCAATTTAAGTGTAACTAAAGCAACATGGATGGAGTAGCAAAAGATCAGCAATCCTAACGGATTTTTATTGTTCTTTTTCCCTGCTGAGCTTTACCCTCATTATTTGTCCTGGTGACCATTGTCACAGGGACAGAAAGTGAAGGAAAATCCAAAAATTTAAGTTGTCATTAGAACAACTGGGAAATCTTCCAATGGGAATTCTTGGTGCAGTGCCAACTGTCTTAGATATTACCGGTATTTCCCTCACATACTGTTGTGTCTACCAGATAGGAGATGAAGGGAAACAACTTTTCTGTTAAAAAAAAAACAAAAAACCTGAGATGGGGTGTTTATACCTTCCCTACACTCTTCAAAACTAAAAAAAATAGAGATTTTGCTTTAGATATGCTTTACCAAAAAAATCACTTGACCCGTATTCCTCAGTATCATTTTGCTGTTACAGGATGTTCATTGATTTAAAAAGAGCTGCACAGACAAAATATGATCACTTTATTTAATTATGAAAAAATGTACTATAATTATGAAACTGCTATTTTAAATTACTGGGTGCTGAAATGAAAATGTGAACTTTTTAACATTTTAATTAAATGTTAACTCTGTAAACCTACCTAAACCTAAGAGAATTATAGCGTGCTGGCAACAGTCTGAGCTACGGCAATGGAAAGGTAAATCTAGGAGGCAAATGGAAACAAGTATTTAAAGAGGAGCTGCAGTATTTGTAAAAATTACAAGTCAGCAGCTACAAAAACTGTAGCTGATGACTTTTAATAAACACTCATCTGTCCCAGGATCCAGTTCTGTGCTCACCACTCACCAGAGCCATTTTCTCCACCTGTCTTCGGTCCCAAGCATCCCCATCTCAACTGTGGGCATCCGGCTGTGACAGCTTGCGGATTCACAGCCGGGTGGCCACTGCACATGCGTGAGCCATGCTGAGTATTGTGAATGGTCCCATAGTCCTCTGGGATACTTGACATGTCCCTAAAGACTGAGGGAAGGGGGGGGAAACCAGATACCCACTCCCCCCCCCCCCCCCCCCAAAAGTGCCAAATGAGGAGTGGAGGAGGCCTTAAAGCGGAACTTCTCTTTTTGGGTGAAGCTCTGCTTTAAATAGAAACAGCAAAAAATTAACTATATGGAGACAACTGCCCAACAATTAAGGTCTTTGGAAAGTCTTTTTTTTTTCTTAAAATAATAAACATGTTCTACGTACCTGCTCTGTATTGCACAGAGCAGCCCCAAGCCTCCTCTTCTGGGGTCCCCTACAGGCACTCTTGTCTCTTCTTCTTTTCTGAGTGCCACCATAGCAAGTTGCTTGCTATGGGGCAGACCTGCAGGCTTGCTCCTGAGCCAAGCTGTGTGAGTCTATAGGCTCAGCCCCACTTTCTCCTCAAGGGATTTGACTGACAGCAGCAGTAGCCCAATGGCTGCTATCAGCCAGACTTGTGAGAGCATGGAGAGAATAGATGCAGCCCGGTACAGTGTTGGGTATCATGTGACTCATTCGTGTTACAAGGTCTCAGGTGTGAATGGGGAGCAGATGTGTTAAATCTGGTTTTATTACTCTAACGCTCTCATACTGGTCACTGGAAGTTCAATATGGCACCTCATAGTAAATAACTCTCTGAGGATCTGAAAAAAAGAATTGTTGCTCTACATAAAGATGGCATAGGCTATAAGAAGATTGTCAAGACCTTGAAACTGAGCTGAAGCACGGTGGCTAAGGCCATACAGCGGTTTAATAGGACAGGTTCCACTCAGAACAGGCCTCGACATGGTCGACCAAAGAAGTTGGGTGCACGTGCTCAGCATCATATTCAGAGGTTGTCTTTGGAAAATAAACGTATGAGTGCTGCCAGCATTGCTGCAGAGTTTGAAGGGCTGGGGGGTCAGCCTATCAGTGCTCAGACCATACGCCGCACACTGCATAAAATTGGTCTGCATGGCTGTCAGCCAAGAAGGGAGTCTCTTGTAAAGATGATGCACAAGAGAGCCCGCAAACAGTTTGCTGAAGACAAGCAGACTAAGCACATGGATTACTGGAACCATGTCCTGTGGTCTGATAAGACCAAGATAAATTTATTTGGTTCAGACGGTGTCAAGCGTGTGTGGCGACAACCAGGTGAGGAGTACAAAGACAAGTGTGTCTTGCCTACAGTCAAGCAGGGTGATGGGAGTGTCATGGTCTGGGGCTGCATGAGTGCTGTCTGCACTGGGGAGCTACAGTTCATTGAGGGAACCATGAATGTCAACATATACTGTGACATACTGAAGCAGAGCATGATCCTCTCCCTTCAGAGCCTGGGCCACAGGGCAGTATTCCAACATGATAACCTCAAACACACCTCCAAGATGACCACTGCCTTGCTAAAGAAGCTGAGGGTAAAGGTGATGGACTGGCCAAGAATGTCTCCAGACCCAAACCCTATTGAGCATCTGTGGGGCATCCTCAAACGGAAGGTCTCTAACATCCACCAGCTCCGTGATGTTGTCATGGTGGAGTGGAAGAGGACTCCAGTGGCAACCTGTGAAGCTCTGGTGAACTCCATGCCCAAGAGGGTTAAGGCAGTGCTGGAAAATAATGGTGGCCACACAAAATATTGACACTTTGGGCCCAATTTGGACATTTTCACTTAGGGGTCTACTCACTTTTGTTTCCAGCGGTTTAGACATTAATGGCTGTGTGTTGAGTGTTTTGAGGGGACAGCAAATTTACACTGTTATACAAGCTGCACACTCACTACTTTACATTGTAGCAAAGTGTCATTTCTTTAGTGTTGTCACATGAAAAGATATAATAAAATATTTACAAAAATGTGAGGGGTGTACTCACTTTTGTGAGATACTGTATATGGTGGGATTGTCCTAAAATAAAAAATTTGGAAGGAGGTGCTTTCGCTGATCAAGGAGATTACAAAGATAGAACTACCCCAAGACCCATGGGTATGTTTGTTTCACAGAATGGAGACGGCAATAAAATGTTACAAAAATTCTCTAATACCACACTTGATAAAATAAACGTTGCTAAAAGCTTAATTCCACTCGATTGGCAGGAACTAGAGTCCAACAATAGGAGAATGGCTGAAGAAAGTCGAATATAGATGTAAAATGGAAATTCGAATTAGTGACTGGGATGAGAGTGGGAAAGCTTGACAGAGTTTAAAAGGAAGAAGTATGCAGAGATGCTGGTTGTGGGAGGATTAGGGCCCAATTGAACAAGTAATGCCGCATACACACGATCGCACATTCCGACAACAAAATCCATGTTTTTTTTCCGATGGATGTTGGCTCAAACTTGTCTTGCATACACACGATCACACAGATGTTGTCGTAAATTCCGAACGTCAAGAACACGGTGACGTACAACACGTACGACTAGCCGCAAAAAAAATGAAGTTCAATAGCCAGTGCGGCTCCTCTGCTTGATTTCGAGCATGTGTGGAACTTTGTGCGTCGGAATTGTGTACACATGATCGGAATTTACGACAACAGATTTTGTTGTCGGAAAATTTGAGATCCAGATCTCAAATTTAGTTTGTCGGAAATTTCAACGGAAAATGTCCAATGGAGCCTACACAGGGTCGGAAATTTCCGACAACAAGCTCCTATCGAACATTTCCTGTCGGAAAATCCGACCGTGTGTACGCGGCATAAGAAGGAAAAATTGTAAGCTCAAGAAGGTATGTTGAGGAGGTTGGGGTAATCAACTAACAATTGCCGAAAGTTGGAAGATTTAATCTGTTTTATACAGTGCTTTCTGTTGTATGGAATTGTTAAAAAATGTATAAATATTATAAAAAATAAAAAAAAATAATTTAGCTTATTGGTCTGTGGTAATAATGGAGGTTTATGATGAATGGTTTGGCAGGTCCAACAAAGGTGCTCAATTCTGGGTCTTGCAAACTCCTTGCAAGAACCTTTGTATGCTCAATATCCTGGTAACAACAGGGCCTGAGGAATGGCCAGGAAAAAACCCAAGGCTACTTACCAACCAGCTTGCAGACAACCAAATTAACCTGTCTAACAGTATGCGTTAAAAACAGGGGTTTAGTCCGCACGCATTTGCAAACGCATGCGTAATCCACAGAGCCTCGTCACGGCACCCTCGTATCTGTGGTCCCAACACTAAAATATAAGTGTCCCCACAGTGGAGGCACATGCATTCTGATGGATAAATGAGGGCAGGTGGACTGAAGGAGAGCCCACCCCTTCTTAAAGGTACAGGAGCACACCAAACACCCAGCAAATAGCACAATGGCTGCAAAGGTGTTGGTGTGTTGCTGGACCAATACAAACACCGACATGATAATGAAAAAACTTGCCACCGCCCTCATCTATAGCTGGCTATCGCAGTAAGCGGCATTGGAAGGCTAAAACAGGTAACAACAAGGCCTGAGGAATGCCCAGGAAAAAACCCAAGCCTACTTCCCAACCAGCTTGCAGACAACCAAATTAATCTATCTAACAGTATGTGTTAAAAACAGGGGTTTAGGCCGACTGTCAAGAACGTGGTGATGTACAACACGTACGACTAGCCGAGAAAAACGAAGTTCAATAGCCAGTGCGGCTCTTCTGCTTGATTCCGAGCATGCGTGGAACTTTGTGCGTCGGAACTGTGTGCACAAGATCGGAATTTACGACAACAGATTTTGTTGTCGGAAAATTTGAGATCCAGATCTCAAATTTTGTTTGTCGGAAATTCCGACCGAAATTGTCCGATGGAACCTACACACGGTCGGAATTTCCGACAACAAGCTCCTATCGAACATTTCCCGTCGGAAAATCCGACCATGTGTACGCGGCATAAGAAGGAAGAATTGTAAGCTCAAGAAGGTATGTTGAGGAGGTTGGGGTAATCAACTAACAATTGCCGAAAGTTGGAAGATTTAATCTGTTTTATACGATGCTTTCTGTTGTATGGAATTGTTAAAAATGTATAAATATTATAAAAAATAAAAAAAAATAATTTAGCTTATTGGTCTGTGATGAATGGTTTGGCAGGTCCAAGAAAGGTGCTCAATTCTTGGTCTTGCAAACTCCTTGCAAGAACCTTTGTATGCTCAATCCCCTGGTAGTCTGAATGTAGCATGCCTGGTACAGCGTTGCTTTCTCATTTAGGAATAAAAACTCTTCTTCAAAATGTAGGCAGACAGTTCATGCTGGTGTTTTATCATATAGTCTGAATTATTCTGACAATTTTTCAGCTTGCTATTCCCTTCCATAACCATTTAAAACACAAAATTCAATTGCTTGGAGTTATTACTGATGTCTGAGCGGCATCTAGTGGTGAATCACTAACTATTTCATTATTAAAACTTCTAATGCCCCGTACATACGATCGGAAATGCCGCCAGCAAAACTCAGATGAGAGCTTTTGGTCGGAAATTGCGACCGTGTGTATGTTTCATCGGACTTTTGCTGGCGGAATTCCCGTCAGCAAATGATTGAGAGCAGGTTCTCTATTTTTCGGTCGGAAAAAGTTCCTATCCTAAAATGCGTTTATCTGTATGCAATTCCGATGCGCAAAAAAACACGCATGCTCGGAAACAATTTGACGCATGCTCGGAAGCATTGAACTTCATTTTCTCAGCTCGTCGTGTTGTACATCACCACGTTCTTGACAGTCGAAAGTTCAGAGAACTTTTGTGTGGCCGTGTGTATGCAAGGCAAGCTTGAGCGGAATTCCGTCGGAAAAACCATCCAAGATTTTTCTGACAGAAATTCCGCTCATGTGTACAGGGCATAACAGAAATGAGATTTCACGATCCAGAATGTGCAAAGGCAAGTAGCTCTGAAAACGAGCATTCAGAATTAATTTCCCATATTTTGATAAAACAACATATGCACTCAACATGACACTCCAGTGAAGCATACTGACGGTGACTGACAATTGATGAAGGAATATTTTTGGACAGTAATAATGACATGTGTTCCTTATGTATTTCAAACGTGTATGTATGTAGCAAGGTCCCAGGCCTCCTTTGATCCAATGATAACCTCCAGGGGCAGGAATAGCTGACATCCTTCTGTATGTAGTGGGCTGTGAGGCATGGTGGGTGCAGAGTTGTTAAAGTTATTGGGCGCCAGACACTTCTTGAATGCAAAAGAAAGTTTATTTCTCTTAACAAACTTTTTGGGGGAGAGAGGGTTAGAGCCAGGACACCCTTAGGTAGTTGCAAGATTAATTGGCAGACTTCGAGACTTCAACAGGAGGATAGCCATGCAGGGAAAGGCATCTAGCAAGACATTATATCTGCATGTGCAGGGATGCTGTCTCCTATAGCAACAGTCTTTAACAGATCCTTTATCTTCCACTACAATCTCTCCTTGTAGTTCTTAAGCCCACTGAGCTCCCGGTCTTTCACTAGACCCACTGATTCACTGCCACTGAATCCCTTGAGCCCCTCCAATCTTCACTGTAGTATCTTCCGCAAGGGTCACCCCCCGCTTCTCTGCTGGGTCCCTAGCTTGGCACTCAAGATACCTCTCAAGCTTCACCCCCGCTGGCCTGTTCGGTCCCTGGCTTGACACACAAGGCTGCTCTGCACGCATCACCTCTGCTGGCTGGGTCCCTGGCTTGATACCCACTGAAGCTTCCAGATTCTTCATCGCCCCCGGCTGGTGAGAATGCTGCTCCGGTACTTGCTTCAGTTACTCACTGTAGTCCCTGGTAATAAGACAGATAGCCCCTTACTGGCGACAGCTTCCCCTTAACCTCCGACCACGACAGGTTCTTTGGCAGGCAGAACCATCACTTCTGGTTGGACTGCAAGCCGCAATCCCAACCCTGCTCTGCTCTCTATTCCTTCTGGATAGGCCACCAGACAGCCTAGCAGCCAGATGTGCCCAGGATAGGCCCAATCTCCAGCCTAGCAGCCCGGGCAATACAACACACGTCCAACCAGACAGCCGTCCAGGTGTCACAGAACACAGATCACCTGACTCCACCCAAATATATAGGCTCTCCCAGCAGGCCAAGGGATCCAAGAAAACCCCTGCCCATTGTCTGAGACACCCCATATACTCATAATCTGACCTTGCAGTGCCGTTCTCATATCTAATGCCACCAAGTACCCGGCCACCTAGCGGCAGAAGAGAAAAGTGCAGCAAGTACAGACTTAGCGTGAAATCAATTGATCTCTAACAATAGAGCAAGGTAACTACACCTGGCAGGTAAATTTAGGAGCAACCCTGCCTAAACACCAGGGTACTACATGTATAATGAAATTTGTGCACAGAGTTCTAATCAACAATTCCTAGATGCACAGGAGTTAGAAATAAAGCTACTGAGATCTTGCCATTGGAATATCCAAGATAACCCCTCATATATAAGCCCACCAGATTTAATTTGTATGTAAAATACTTTTAAGCTGGACTGACTCTTTAAATATATTTTATCACTGTTGGACTAATTGGCAACAGGCGAGGTATTTTTGGAAAATTAATTAATCGTTGTCCTCAATAAAAGCCATGTTGCCTATATGTAGAGCTAGTCTACACAATTCTTCCTGGTGTAAAGTCTAAAATTATTCTAACTGGAATCCCTGAAATACAAATGCGCAAATAAGTATTTACCTAATCAGAGCTGTCTAAAGGGCAAAGTGATTAGGCTGACAAGATTACAACACATACTTTTTTTCGCTGCTCATTGACTAGAGGTTTAAACACAGGACATTGAGAAATTGTTCTTCAAACAAAAGTCCAAAAACAGACCACAAATGGTGGGCTGCTTACCACCCAGCTATGCTAGTTTCAGCTCTTCCTGTTGTAGAGTAGGAACCCCCTAATGATTGCAAGAAATCAAGCACTGATATCTCACATGTAATGAATAGGTATAAGGAGCCATCAGATCCTTTATTTTCCAGCATATACCATAAACTGAAATATCACTCTAGTAATTCATTTTGTACATTATAGCATTTCAATATAGAAGATGGCAGTTAACAACTAATGAGCCAAATCATGGGCGTCCGCAGAACTTTTTTCAGGGGGGGGGCATCATTTTAGGGTCACCCATGCACCGCCCCTTTTTGACAATGTCATTATCACATTATCATGGTCAGAGACTGCAGACGTAGTACAGTCCCTAGGATAAGTAATGGATAATGGCCAACAGGCCCTCTTACCAGACCCAGCAAAACTACAGCAGTGATCCCTCCGGCTAGACAATCGCTCAATATGGGTTCCCCGGGGGCGACTCTGATCAGTAGTGTAGCATGTCTGTACCTTGGTAGTGGCTCAGTGTTTCTCTCTCTGGTGGTGCTGGGCAGTGTGGCTCTCTCTGGTGGCGCTGGGCAGTGTGGCTCTCTCTCTCTGGTGGTGCTGGGTAGCAGGATAATGGCCAACAGGCCCTCTTACCAGACCCAGCAAAACTACAGCAGTGATCCCTCCGGCTGGATGATCGCTCACTCTGGGTTTCCTGGGGGCGACTCTGGTCAGTAGTGTAGCATGTCTGTACCCTGGTAGTGGCTCAGTGTTTCTCTCTCTGGTGGTGCTGGGCAGCGTGGCTCTCTCTGGTGGCGCTGGGCAGCGTGGCTCTCACTCTGGTGGTGCTGGGTAGCGTGGCTCTCTCTCTGGCTTTCGCCCAGCACACTCCTTATTCTTTGTCCTGTAACGCTCTCTCCCTCAGCTTTTTTCCAGGCTGCAGTCTCTTAATCTCTTTCTTGATCGACCTGTAACCTCCTCCCTGTGGAAAATGGGGCTGCCAATCTTTGTGACTACATGTCCCTTGATGCTCTCTTCTCCTAGTCTCCTTTGATTGGCCCTCAGTTATGGCCAATAGGGAAGGAACTGAGTGGGCAGGAAGCTGGGCGAGGAATCTGGTGAGAGTCGCTGTCTCTTCTTCCTGACAGGAGAAAGGGGGGGCAAGCGGTGGGAAACCTCTGACAGCCCATAGCTCGCCTTTCTCCTGTCACAGTGCCGCCCAGTTCTCTGCTGGACTGAGCAGGGAAAAGAAGTCACACTACACTGATGGGGGGCTTGACAGCACCTTGATGGTGTCACCCCACTGGCAGGTGGCACCCGGGTGCGGGCTGCCTGCACCCTGATAGCGACGCAAATGTGCTGAATTTAAGATCCGATCCCTGATTCCAGGGGGGGGGAACTTGACCCCCCTTGCCCCTACCTGTGGACGCCCATGAGCCAAACTGCCATGGGTTCAGTTTGAGTAGGGTTCAGTGAACTTCAAAGAAGTTTGAATGCCAAAACTGAAACCCTATGCAAGCAATAGAAGACTAATCTGTTAAATTAAAAACGCCCATTTTCTGGGTTAATAGGCAAGTTAGTGTCAAAAATAGCATGGGGTGAGTAGGCGCTGCCCTGGGGAACATGTACCAATTAAAAAAAAAAAAAAATTTCAATCCATTCAGCCAGGAGCAGTGAGTTTTTAAATGTTTAAAGTGAAACATTAAGACCTCACACACATTTGACATTGCTCTTAAGGGTCTTCTGGAGTTTTTTTTTCTGCCTCTAAATGCCCCTGCATGCTAGTCTATGTGTCCATGCACACATAAGCGTTTAGAGGCAGAAAAATATCAATGCCTAATGCGTGTACATGCCCGTTAATGCTGGGCGCATTTAGCGCTTGAGCGTAAATTGCCAGAATAAATTATTATTCTAACCAATAAAATGAATTAACGGGCAAGCACATGATTCTGCCAAAACGCTGCTGCCAGAAGGAAAGGCATCTAGGAAATTACTGCCAATATATGTTATTCACTGACAATTTCTTTGGAAATTTCATTTTTGCTGTAGCTGTAGTTGAGTCTCGTATAAGTTTTAAGTTGCTACCTCACACATAAAAAGCAATGCGTGAGGTCCCCCAAGAAATCTTCAGGTCTGGTACAGATTTTAAGGGGGGCTCCACGAAAAAAAAAAAAACTGCGTGAGGCCCGCTAAAAATCCAGACACTTAAAAGAGAAGTATGTTTTTTTTTTTATTGCCCATTCATACTTACCTAGGTGGATGCAGCATCGCTCCGATGCTGCATCTGTCCCCCGCCGCCTCTTCATTGAAAACCGAGCTATTGAACATCACTGATGGCTCGGTTCTTTCACCTCTCTGAGAGCTGCTGACTGTCAATCAGCATCTCTCCGCTCTGCTTCCTCCACGCTCACTGGAGCGCTGAGCTGTGGAGGGGCAGGGATCGTCCATCTCAGCCTTTCAGTGGCTCACTGAGAGGCTGAGACTGCTATCAGTCCAGGCACCTGGCGGATCCAAAGTCGTGATGACGCGGTGCCTGGACTGATCTGTGTGACATTAGCAGAGAGCGGACTTCAGACTGCTCTCTGCTGAAAACGGGTCACAGGAGTGCAAAACTAATTGCACTCCTGTGACCCATAGGAGAAGCCCAGCTGAATGAGCTCATTTAATCCAAGCATGCAGCCTGTCTGGCCAGGAAAAGAAGGAAGTAAGTGTATGCATCCCCCTCACTGAACCAAACCAGGCCACATGGTTTGTGCAAAGCACCTTGTCCCCAAGTTGACAAGGACAAAGACCCCATCCTAACAACCCTTGCCCATTGGTTGTGAGGGTCTGCAGGCAAGAGGCTTATTGGAATCTGAAAGCCCCCTTTAATAAGACCCCCCTACTTAAAATGAGTATGGGGTACATAATACCCCTACCCATTAGCAAAAAAAAAAATATTTAACCTAGAAATAGAAACCCATAATATCCCCCAAAAAGTGACCCTCGTCGTAAATCCATCGTCGATCATGATGCCTGCCACTGCTGACTTGCCAGAAAAAGAAAATCCAATGGCTTGGTGCATGCAACCAATCCTCATGGATAACACTTAACTCTGGTTGAATGACAGCTTCCTGAGCAGTCATCACCTATATAAAGGAAGAGTGGGGATAATGGTGACATTGCCTAAATATAGTCATGTAGCCATATTTAAGCAAAGATGTAAGGCTCCATTGACAGCTAGAATCATTCATGTTTGTCCAAGCCAAACTTCCTAAACATCTGGCATTGAGATAAACAAACATACATTTGGCCCAAACACTGAGCACATGCCTATAACTGACCTATACTTAAAACGGTAGTAAACCGCTATTTTTTATTTTTTTTTTTGTATTTTAAACCTGCAAGGTAAAGTTATAATGGAGAGTGGAGATGGACTATAATAGCCAGCACCCTAGGGTGTCCTTGTACTAGGGAGGCCAGTCTTTAGCGGAGCTATGGATTTGTGTGTGTTACTGGCAGCAGAGAAGAATTATTACCTTACCCAGCAGAGGGAGTTGGCAGTAATTTGGAGGGGAAACAAGCAGCAAAAAACAGGGGACCCTATTAGGCAGGCGTAGAAGGAGGAGGAGGCACAAACCCAGAAATAGCTAGAAGTGCCAGTATTAAGGTTTTAAACACAGTGAAGTGGGTCTGCACACAGAGTCCAGCCATCCAGCAGGGACCTCCAACACCTCTCCCAATAAATAAGGACTGGACAGCTTTACCTACAACAAGGAGGAATTAAAAGTTATTCATTTATCCAGCATGGAGTTATCGAAGGAGTGATTGTCCTTGCTTGGTAAGGGTCTGTCTTTCTGCCCTACTTATGGAGGGAGTATTTTTGATGAAATAAAGGGTATTTACTTATTTGAACATAATTTTATACATAATTGTAAGACAGGTGGGCCCCCTTTTAGGACCCTTGGGTGATTGGACAGACTTGACCAGAAAGGAGTATCAGGCCAGCCATGACCTAATTGATTTATGGTAAGAGGGCCACTTGGACTTTGAAGAAGAACTAAATGAGGACTTTATCAACTCCATGTTGGATCTAGCCCTAGAGGCCTGTGGCGAATAGTCGGATGGACCTGAACCATCTTTGAAGATTGTACCTTTGAGAGATAATCTGTACAGAAGATTCAAGACCTCCCCCCCTTGTCAATGGTACTGGCTGTTTACTGTTTTGTTAAAGCAGTTGCTAAGGAGATTAGATGCCTGAAAAAAGATTATCTAGTTCGGGATAACCTCAGGAATTAAGACTAAATTTCAACTTGTTTATTAAAACCGATGACAAGGGGGGAAATATAATGATGGTGGATAAGGAGAAATATATTGTGATGTGAAATGTAAATTTTCTGTCCCCTCAAAATAACTCAACACACAGCCATTAATGTCTAAACTGCTGGCAACAAAAGGGAGTACACCCCTAAGTGAAAATGTCCAAACTGGGCCCAAAGTGTCACTATTTTGTGTGGCCACCATTATTTTCCAGCACTGCCTTAACCCTCTTGGGCATGAAGTTCACCATAGCTTCCCAGGTTGCCACTGGAGTCCTCTTCCCCTCCTCCATGAAGACATCACGGAGCTGGTGGATGTTAGAGACCTTGCGCTTCTCCCCCTTCCATTTGAGGATGCCCCACAGATGCTCAACAGGGTTTAGGTGTGGAGACATGCTTGGCCAGTCCATCACCTTTACCCTCAGCTTCTTTAGCAAGGCAGTGGTCATCTTGGAGGTGTGTTTGGGGCCGTTATCATGTTGGAATACTGCCCTGCGGCTCTGAAGGGAGGGGATCATGCTCTGCTTCAGTATGTCACAGTACATGTTGGCATTCATGGTTCCCTCAATGAACTGTAGCTCCCCAGTGATGGCAGCACTCATGCAGCCCCAGACCATGACCCTTCCACTACCATGCTTGACTGTAGGCAAGACGCACTTGTCTTTGTACTCCTCACCTGGTTGCCGTCACACACGCTTGACACCATCTGAACCAAATAAGTTTATCTTGGTCTCATCAGACCACAGGACATGGTTCCAGTAATCCATGTCCTTATCTGCTTGTCTTCAGCAAACTGTTTGCAGGCTTTCTTGTGCATCATCTTTAAGCGGCGGTATACGGCCACTAGCGGGGCGCTTCTAATCCCCGCTAGCGGCTGAGAAAGGGTTAAAACCACCCGCAAAGCGCTGCTGCAGCAGTGCTTTGCCGGCGGTATAGCCGCGCTGCCCCATTGAGTTCAATGGGCCGAAGCGGTTTAGGAGTGGTGTATACACCGCTCCAAAGATGCTGCAAGCAGGACTTTTTTAGCGTCCTGCCAGTGCCAGCCAGTGCCAGCCTCGGGGCTTTCACATTGGAGAGACAGCAGCGGCTGTTTCAGGGTGCTTTGCAGGTACTATTTTTAGCACTGTAGCTCCTGCAAAGTGCCCCAATGTGAAAAGGGTCTAAGAAGAGGCTTCCTTCTGGGACAACAGCCCTCCGGTTTGATACAGTGTGTCCGACATATGGTCTGAGCACTGACAGGCTGACCCCCCCCCATCACCCCTTCAACCTCTGCAGCAATGCTGGCAGCACTCATACGTCTATTTCCCAAAGACAACCTCTGGATATGGCGCTGAGCACATGCACTCAAATTCTTTGGTCGACTATGGCGAGGCCTGTTCTGAGTAGAACCTGTCCTGTTAACCACTTGCCGACCGCCTAACGTAGATATACGTCGGCAGAGTGGCACGGGCAGGCAGAATCACGTATATATACGTGATCTGCCTCCCGCGGGCGGGGGGTCCGATCGGACCCCCCCCCGGTGCCAGCGGCGGTCGGCATCTGACTGGGAGCGTCGGGAGGCGAGGGGGAGACCATCCGATCGTGGCCCCCCCCTCGCGATCGCTCCCAGCCAATGGGAATCCTCCTCTGCCTGTGTGTAGTTTCACACAGGCAGAGGATGTGATGTCATCTCTCCTCGGTCTGGCAGTTTCCGTCCAGCGCCGAGGAGAGAAGACATGTAAGTGCACACAACACAAACACACACAGTAGAACATGCCAGGCATACATTACACCCCCGATCCCCCCCCGATCGCCCCCCGATCCCCCCCCAATCACCCCCCCCCTGTCACAAACTGACATTAGCAGTATTTTTTTTTTTTTTTTTCTGATTACTGCATAGTGTCAGTTTGTGACAGTTACAGTGTTAGGGCAGTGAGTGTTAGGCCCCCTTTAGGTCTAGGATACCCCCCTAACCCCCCCTAATAAAGTTTTAACCCCTTGATCACCCCCTGTCACCAGTGTCACTAAGCGATCATTTTTCTGATCGCTGTATTAGTGTCGCTGGTGACGCTAGTTAGTGAGGTAAATATTTAGGTTTGCCGTCAGCGTTTTATAGCGACAGGGACCCCCATATACTACCTAATAAATGTTTTAACCCCTTGATTGCCCCCTAGTTAACCCTTTCACCACTGATCACCGTATAACCGTTACGGGTGACGCTGGTTAGTTCGTTTATTTTTTATAGTGTCAGGGCACCCGCCGTTTATTACCGAATAAAAGTTTAGCCCCCTGATCGCCCGGCGGTGATATGCGTCGCCCCAGGCAGCGTCAGATTAGCGCCAGTACCGCTAACACCCACGCACGCAGCATACGCCTCCCTTAGTGGTATAGTATCTGTACGGATCAATATCTGATCCGATCAGATCTATACTAGCGTCCCCAGCAGTTTAGGGTTCCCAAAAACGCAGTGTTAGCGGGATCAGCCCAGATACCCGCTAGCACCTGCGTTTTGCCCCTCTGCCCGGCCCACCCAAGTGCAGTATCGATCGATCACTGTCACTTACAAAACACTAAACGCATAACTGCAGCGTTCGCAGAGTCAGGCCTGATCCCTGCGATCGCTAACAGTTTTTTTGGTAGCGTTTTGGTGAACTGGCAAGCACCAGCCCCAAGCAGTGTCAGGTTAGCGCCAGTACCGCTAACACCCACGCACGCAGCATACGCCTCCCTTAGTGGTATAGTATCTGATCGGATCAATATCTGATCCGATCAGATCTATACTAGCATCCCCAGCAGTTTAGGGTTCCCACAAACGCAGTGTTAGCGGGATCAGCCCAGATACCTGCTAGCACCTGCGTTTTGCCCCTCCGCCCGGCCCAGCCCAGCCCACCCAAGTGCAGTATCGATCGATCACTGACACTTACAAAACACTAAACGCATAACTGCAGCGTTCGCAGAGTCAGGCCTGATCCTTGCGATCGCTAACAGTTTTTTTGGTAGCGTTTTGGTGAACTGGCAAGCACCAGCGGCCTAGTACACCCCGGTCGTAGTCAAACCAGCACTGCAGTAACACTTGGTGACGTGGCGAGTCCCATAAGTGCAGTTCAAGCTGGTGAGGTGGCAAGCACAAGTAGTGTCCCGCTGCCACCAAGAAGACAAACACAGGCCCGTCGTGCCCATAGTGCCCTTCCTGCTGCATTCGCCAATCCTAATTGGGAACCCACCGCTTCTGCAGCGCCCGTACTTCCCCCATTCACATCCCCAACCAAATGCAGTCGGCTGCATGAGAGGCATTTTCTTTATGTCCTCCCGAGTACCCCTACCCAACGAACCCCCAAAAAAGATGTCGTGTCTGCAGCAAGCGCGGATATAGGCGTGACACCCGCTATTATTGTCCCTTCTGTCCTGACAATCCTGGTCTTTGCATTGGTGAATGTTTTGAACGCTACCATACACTAGTTGAGTATTAGCGTAGGGTACAGCATTGCACAGACTAGGCACACTTTCACAGGGTCTCCCAAGATGCCATCGCATTTTGAGAGACCCGAACCTGGAACCGGTTACAGTTATAAAAGTTAGTTACAAAAAAAAGTGTAAAAAAAAAAAAAAAAAAAAAAAAACACATACAAAAATATAAAATAAAAAAAAATAGTTGTCGTTTTATTGTTCTCTCTCTCTCTATTCTCTCTCTATTGTTCTGCTCTTTTTTACTGTATTCTATTCTGCAATGTTTTATTGTTATTATGTTTTATCATGTTTGCTTTTCAGGTATGCAATTTTTTATACCTTACCGTTTACTGTGCTTTATTGTTAACCATTTTTTTGTCTTCAGGTACGCCATTCACGACTTTGAGTGGTTATACCAGAATGATGCCTGCAGGTTTAGGTATCATCTTGGTATCATTCTTTTCAGCCAGCGGTCGGCTTTCATGTAAAAGCAATCCTAGCGGCTAATTAGCCTCTAGACTGCTTTTACAAGCAGTGGGAGGGAATGCCCCTCCCCCCCAACGTCTTCCGTGTTTTTCTCTGGCTCTCCTGTCTCAACAGGGAACCTGAAAATGCAGCCGGTGATTCAGCCAGCTGACCATAGAGCTGATCAGAGACCAGAGTGGCTCCAAACATCTCTATGGCCTAAGAAACCGGAAGCTACGAGCATTTTATGACTTAGATTTCGCCGGATGTAAACAGCGCCATTGGGAAATTGGGAAAGCATTTTATCACACCGATCTTGGTGTGGTCAGATGCTTTGAGGGCAGAGGAGAAATCTAGGGTCTAATAGACCCCAATTTTTGCAAAAAAGAGTACCTGTCACTACCTATTGCTATGATAGGGGATATTTACATTCCCTGAGATAACAATAAAAATGATTAAAAAAAAAAAAATGAAAGGAACAGTTTAAAAATAAGATAAAAAAATAATAATAATAAAGAAAAAAAAAAAAAAAAGCACCCCTGTCCCCCCTGCTCTCGCGCTAAGGCGAACGCAAGCGTCGGTCTGGCGTCAAATGTAAACAGCAATTGCACCATGCATGTGAGGTATCGCCGCGAAGGTCAGATCGAGGGCAGTAAGTTTAGCAGTAGACCTCCTCTGTAAATCTAAAGTGGTAACCTGTAAAGGCTTTTAAAGGCTTTTAAAAATGTATTTAGTTTGTCGCCACTGCACGTTTGTGCGCAATTTTAAAGCATGTCATGTTTGGTATCCATGTACTCGGCCTAAGATCATCTTTTTTATTTCATCAAACATTTGGGCAATATAGTGTGTTTTAGTGCATTAAAATGTAAAAAAGTGTGTTTTTTCCCCAAAAAAAATGCGTTTGAAAAATCGCTGCGCAAATACTGTGTGAAAAAAAAAAATGAAACACCCACCATTTTAATCTGTAGGGCATTTGCTTTAAAAAAAATATATAATGTTTGGGGGTTCAAAGTAATTTTCTTGCAAAAAAAAATTATTTTTTTATGTAAACAATAAGTGTCAGAAAGGGCTTTGTCTTCAAGTGGTTAGAAGTGTGGGTGATGTGTGACATAAGCTTCTAGATGTTGTGCATAAAATGCCAGGACAGTTCAAAACCCCCCCAAATGACCCCATTTTGGAAAGTAGACACCCCAAGCTATTTGCTGAGAGTCATGTTGAGTCCATGGAATAATTTATATTGTGACACAAGTTGCGGGAAAGAGACAATTTTTTATTTTTTTTATTTTTTTTTGCGCAAAGTTGTCACTAAATGATATATTGCTCAAACATGCCATGGGAATATGTGAAATTACACCCCAAAATACATTCTGCTGCTTCTCCTGAGTATGGGGATACCACATGTGTGAGACTTTTTGGGAGCCTAGCCGCGTACGGTCTCGAAAACCAAGCACCGCCTTCAGGCTTTCTAAGGCCGTAAATTTTTGATTTCACTCTTCACTGCCTATCACAGTTTCGGAGGCCATGGAATGCCCAGGTGGCAAAAAAACCCCCCAAATGACCCCATTTTGGAAAGTAGACACCCCAAGCTATTTGATGAGAGGTATAGTGAGTATTTTGCAGACCTCACTTTTTGTCACAAAGTTTTGAAAATTGAAAAAAGAAAAAAAAAAATTTTTTTTTCTCGTCTTTCTTTATTTTCAAAAACAAATGAGAGCTGCAAAATACTCACCATGCCTCTCAGCAAATAGCTTGGGGTGTCTACTTTCCAAAATGGGGTCATTTGGGGGGGGGGGGTTGTGCCACCTGGGCATTCCATGGCCTCCGAAACTGTGATAGGCAGTGAGGAGTAAAATCAAAAATGTACGCCCTTAGAAATCCTGAAGGCAGTGCTTGGTTTTCGGGGCCCCGTACGCGGCTAGGCTCCCAAAAAGTCCCACACATGTGGTATCCCCATACTCAGGAGAAGCAGCTAAATGTATTTTGGGGTGCAATTCCACATATGCCCATGGCCTGTGTGAGCAATATATCATTTAGTGACAACTTTGTGCAAAAAAAAAAAATTTGTCACTTTCCCGCAACTTGTGTCAAAATATAAAACATTCCATGGACTCAACATGCCTCAAAGCAAATAGCTTGGGGTGTCTACTTTCCAAAATGGGGTCATTTGGGGGGGTTTTATGTCATCTGGGCATTTTATGGCCTTCAAAACTGTGATAGGTAGTGAGGAGTAAAATCAAAAATGTACGCCCTTAGAAATCCTGAAGGCAGTGATTGGTTTTCGGGGCCCCGTACGCGGCTAGGCTCCCAAAAAGTCCCACACATGTGGTATCCCCATACTCAGGAGAAGCAGCTAAATGTATTTTGGGGTGCAATTCCACATATGCCCATGGCCTGTGTGAGCAATATATCATTTAGTGACAACTTTTTGTAATTTTTTTTTTTTTTTTTTTTTTTTGTCATTGTTCAATCACTTGGGACAAAAAAAATGAATATTCAATGGGCTCAACATGCCTCTCAGCAAATTCCTTGGGGTGTCTACTTTCCAAAATGGGGTCATTTGTGGGGGTTTTGTACTGCCCTGCCATTTTAGCACCTCAAGAAACGACATAGGCAGTCATAAATTAAAGGCTGTGTAAATTCCAGAAAATGTACCCTAGTTTGTAGACGCTATAACTTTTGCGCAAACCAATAAATATACACCTATTGACATTTTTTTTACCAAAGACATGTGGCCGAATACATTTTGGCCTAAATGTATGACTAAAATTGAGTTTATTGGATTTTTTTTAGAACAAAAAGTAGAAAATATCATTTTTTTTCAAAATTTTCGGTCTTTTTCCGTGTATAGCGCAAAAAATAAAAACGGCAGAGGTGATCAAATACTATCAAAAGAAAGCTCTATTTGTGGGAAGAAAAGGACGCAAATTTCGTTTGGGTACAGCATTGCATGACCGCGCAATTAGCAGTTAAAGCGACGCAGTGCCGAATTGTAAAAAGTGCTCTGGTCAGGAAGGGGGTAAAACCTTCCGGGGCTGAAGTGGTTAAACCGCTGTATGGTTTGGGTGCCGTGCTGCAGCTCAGTTTCAGGGTCTTGGCAATCTTCTTATAGCCTAGGCCATCTTTATGTAGAGCAACAATTCTTTTTTTCAGATCCTCAGAGAGTTCTTTGCCATGACGTGCCATGTTGAACTTCCAGTAAACAGTATGAGAGAGTGAGAGCGATAACGCCAAATTTAACACACCTGCTCCCCATTCACACCTGAGACCTTATAACACTAACAAGTCACATGACACTAGGGAGGGATTATGGCTAATTGAGCCCAATTTGGACATTTTCACTTAGGGGTGTACTCACTTTTGTTGCCAGCGGTTTAGACATGAATGGCTGTGTTGAGTTATTTTGAGGGGATAGTAAATTCACACTGTTATACAAGCTGTACACTCACTACTTTACATTGTAGCAAAGTGTCATTTCTTCAGTGTTGTCACATGAAATGATATAATAAAAGATTTACAAAAATGTGAGGGGTGTACTCACTTTTGTGAGATACTGTGTGTGTGTGTGTGTGTGTGTATATATAATATATATATATATATATATATATATATATATATATTTGTTAAAAATTTAAAAACTGGCATTACAAATTGCACAGACGACTTTGGAAACATTGTTTATTAGTGTCGTATGAATCATAGAATTCTAGCTCTACTCTGACAGAGGAGCTCGCTACAGTATTTGAGAAAATACTTCATTGATTCTTTGTTCTCTCAAGGCAAGAATCAAACATTAATTTGCTTTATTTCTTGGAGAATTTGTCTTTTATTTTCTTGCCCAAGTCAGTGAAAAAGTCCCTGTTGAAACAGAAAAGAAACAAATGATTTATTATAAAAAAAAAAAAAAACCCTATTTGTAACCTTGATCTTCTGTTATTACCCTTTCTACATTTGCAAAATGCCTATTACCATTTGGGATTCACATATACAGTACATAAAAAAAGATTTCCCACACCATGATAAACAATTATAAAATGCCAACAAGCCAAACATTTTTATGCTTTTTTTTTTTTTTTCCAACTTTGTTCTGTGTATGACCTTTTAAATTAGTCTTCTTGTTTGCATTTCAAAGTCAACTTTAACTAGACATTACCTGTACTTAGCTTTAAATTTGCCCAAAGGGACCCTCCAAGATCCCCAGGGATCTTTAACTTCCCTCCAAACCAGAATTGTAGCATCCCTACTTGCATAAGAACACCTATCTATTGTCTGCCTAAACTACCAGCATTGCATTTTGGAGTTTCTGAGAAGATGGAGCAATTTGGAAATACTTTGGAAGTGTACGCCCAGATTCAGGGAGTTTCCTGAGTACACGCAAGAAACTTTGGACAAATTTAAAGGTGCATGAAAACCTTAGAGCAGCTTTTCTTAACCAGGGTTCCTACAGAGAATGTTAGGGGTTTCTTGAACAATAAGCAACTTCTGCCTCTGAGTTGAGTGACCACTGACACCAATGATCTCTGCACTATCTGTAAAGGTGGGATTCATCCCAATGACCACAAATGTAAGGTGCATTCTTCTCCATGACCATCACACTGATGTACTATCAGCTGTAGATATAATAACTATTAGGAGGTGTTCCCTGTGACCTAAAGCTTATTTTGTTTGTGTTGAAAAGGTTGAGAAAGGCTTAGAAAAGTGAAGTGGTAGAACTACCATTGAAAGGTAAACATATGACAATGTTTTGGAGCCACGCAGACCCCCTTTGTCAGGCAACTGAAACACACCTTACCGTATGTTTACCATGTGACCATAAAAATAAAGCTTTGGACCCTTTTGAGGAATCCTTAATGTGCTAATGACATTTCTTCACTTTGATCATCTACGGCTTCTAACCTGTAGTCATTACAGCACCCAGCATTACTGAGCAACTTTTTTCGGGAATGTGTGCATGGGGAATATTGCATTTGGACTGATGACGCAAGTAGGCGCATGCGCAGTGCAGCAGACTGCTGAGATATGTAACATTGGTATCCCAGAAGGCTTCGGGTGGGGGTGACATCATTCTCACCTAGGCAAGAAAGTAGGAAGTATAGGTTCTACAGAAGAGCCTTTTGTATTGGAGGGGATAAAACATTCTTCCCAAATTGTGGGAAAGGGTGAAGGTCCTCTTTAGGCCTTTGGGTTCCCCAGTGCACTGCACGGCATGTCTCTAACCAACCAATGATGAGAGCAGAGACTGGTGACTCTTTATAGATTGCCTTAGTTTCAATGGGCGGCAGTTTCCCTAAACACAGACAAGGGAAAGGGTTTTATACCTTGTTTTAGTACCAAATTCACTGTCACGAGCTCTTTCATAAGCATTCTTGAGGTGTTCATGAGCTTTATTTGCAACTCCTTTCACTGATGTTACAATAGAATCAACCTTCTCTTTCAATGGTGACTCTTCTGATTCAGCAGAGCTGGGCCCTGAAATTTAATAAGTGATAAAAACCAAGCATTATTGGAGATTCCGTTTAAAATAAATAGTTATAATTAAAAATTACTGTTAAAGGCTGACTCCAATCAAAACTTCTTGTTATATAGTCAGATTTCTTGTTTGGATTACAAGATGAAATCTGGTTGTTTGCTAAGAGCAAAAAAAATTACTTTTTTTAAATGAGGTGATTGTAGCCGTATTAGTGCACTTGCGACAGAAATAATTGAGTACTGTCTGTGATACTTTTTTTATTTGCACTAACATACAATTTTTCAGGACAAGCTCGAACTCCTTTCTTAAAGGTCAAAGCAGTACTAATATACAAAGTTGTAGCAGAATGGTAAAGTAAGACAATCTCTGAGGAAAAAAGAAAAAAACAAATGTACACAGCAATGGTAATTAAATTAGGATGATTAACAAGATAACAGAGAGAGAGAGAGCTATAGACTTGGGGGGGGGGGGAGCAGTCACAGAGGGGGTCGTAAAACTGTAGGATAGCAATTTAGAAAACCCAGGTCTATATTTAGGCCATTGTATTTTGTGTCAATTAGAATTATAATTCTTTTTTCACTTGGCAAAATCTTTTATTGAACAAAAAGAAATAGGTACATACAATAGGTCATCATGACAATCATCAAGCTTAATAGATGGAATTACCTATAATAGACAGCGACATCCCTTATGAGTATATATATTGATACAAGATAGTAATGCCGGTACCATATACAACAGGTTATATCTATACAATATTCAAATTGTGGCGTGCTCAGCTTCACCCCCAACTAGTATTCCCACTCTACGGGGAGACTGAAAAGGGGAAATAGAAAATAAAAGTTGTAAATCAAATATACTAAATTAAATAAATGGGGGAGGGGGTCCAAAGAGCACAATATGTCTAGGCTTTGTCAAGACATGTTTCGGGTACCTTGAGCCACCTGTCCCAGATCTTATCATACTTAGAAGAACATCCCCTATGAGAGTAGATTCATTTCTTGTATAGCAGAACATTGACTTCTATCAACCATTGTAGAAATTCTGGTGGATTAGGTCTCATCCGGGCTCTAGCTATGACCTTACGAGCATAAAAGAGTGTTTCATGTAGGAAGAGTTTAGTGAATTTGTTGACCTCTGGGTCTGGGAAGATTCCAAGGAGACATGGCTTTGGCTGAAGTGTGATAGGGGAGCCCATTTTGTCATGTAAGAACCGTACCACCTGTATCCAGAATGTCTGAATTTTAGGGCATTGCCACAATAAATGAAATGACTGCACATCGGGCAATTGGTAGATTGGCTTCTCCTGTATCTAGAGATTCTGAGGGGTGTGTGAGATATGCTCTGTGTGTTATAAAGGCTTGAGTTAAACGATCCGACAGTTTAGGAGACACTAATTTACATGTATTCAGAGCATCACTCCATTCAGTATCTTCCATAGAGCCTACCTCTCCCTCCCACCTGGACTTCAAGGCATATGCCGATGTAGTTGTCTGTGGGAGTGTTAGCATGGTGTAAAATTGAGAGATCAGTTTCTTAGGGTCAGGACATTTAACGGCCGCCAGTAAAGGGTTATAATTCAAGACAAGATCATCCAAGGGGAACTGTGCATGGAAGGAAAGACGTAGTTGTATATATCTATAAAACTTCAATTTTCCATTATGGATGATATGGGACAGATAGACTATTCCCCTTAAACTCCACACTCTACTGTCTTTGATGAGTCTAAATTCTGGTAAGGACACGTTGTGCCACAGGTGAGTGCAGCTATGTGGTGATGTGATGTGGAGCCTATCAGAGGCCATCCCTCACACCTTTCTATACTGATACAAGAGAGACCGTCGGTCAGTCTTTTGGCTCTTGTCTCCTCCTCTGCCCGTTAGCGCCACCAGGGGGTCTAGGGTCTGCTGTACCCACTTTGGACATAGAAAGTAAAGAAATCTTTCCCTGTCTACTTTATCGATGTGAAAAATTTGTGAAAGTTGGGCTTCAAGGTAGTATGCATTAAAGTCGGGCAGTGCCATTACAGCAAGGTTCGTTGGGTGTTTTATCTTATGCCAAGGGAGTTTATGCCTGTTGTTGCCCCAGACAAACGGTTTAAGGAAAGTCTCCAGTATTTTGAAATGCCTGAGCACCAAGTACACCGGTGAATGCCAGATCATGTATAGAATTTTTGGTAGCAAGACCATTTTTATAAGATTTATGCGGCCCATCACTCCCAGTGGGAGACGGGTCCATACCTGTGTCTTCTGCTTAAGCATTTCATTCAGTGGCATTATATTGAGCGAAGTGTAATCTGCTGGGTCTCTGGTGGTTCGTATTCCTAGGTATTTTATGGTGTCTACCCACTGTAAGGGAAGCAGGGCCCTATCTCTGAGTGGTGGAAAGATATCGAGAGGAAGTATTTGGGATTTATCCCAATTAATCCGGAGTCTGGAGAATGCGCCAATGCACTCTATCAGGGCTAAAGCTAGAGGCAGGGAATCACCTGAGTCGTCCAGATACAGTAAAGTGTCGTCCGCATAAGTGCTAATTTTTTCCACCATCTGCCCCCTCCGCAGTCCCACTATCCCCGGATGTGCACGTATAGCTATAGTGGCTCTGCCGCCAGTGCGTATAGCAACGGCGACAGAGGGCACCCCTGCCTCTTACCCCTGGAAAGGGGAGATTGCTCCGAGGGCCACCCATTAGCCAGAACCCTCGCCACTGGATCTTGGTAAAGGAGCTGGATCCATTTTATGAATCTAGGGCCGAGACCAAATTTATCCAGGCAGGTCCATAGATATCCCCATTTGACTGAGTCGAACGCCTTGGCAGTGTCCAAGGCAACGACTATTTTGGACCCTGGATTGTCATGTGACGTCTGCAGACTGATAAACAGTCTCCGGAGATTAAAAGACGTGTTTCTTTCTGGCATAAAGCCAGCCTGATCTCCATGCACTAGTGACACGGTGACTGTGTCAAGGCAGTTGGCAAGAATCTTTGCAAGTATCTTAACATCCACCTGAAGCAGGGAGATGGGGGGGTATGATTCCGGGAGATGCGTATCTTTACCGGGCTTGGGAATTAACACTATTGTAGCCTCCCTCATGGAGGCTGGGAGGTCAGAGTTTTCAAATATGGAGTTATATAGTGTAAGTAGCCAGGGGATCAGTAGGTCCGAATAAGTGGAATAGAACTCCACAGGCAAACCATCTGAGCCCGAGGCCTTAGATCTGGGGAACTCAGCTATTGCTCTGGAGATTTCATCTCCCGTCAACGGAGCCTTCAACTCCCTAGATTGTTCCACAGTTAACTTAGGTATTGGTAGGTCAGCTAAAAATTACTCCATCAAGGTGGTGTCGCTTGGGGCCGCAGAGTATACAGGGCAGCAAAGAAATCCCTGAATAAAGACGTTGCCTGAGTAGGCTCTGTTACCAGAACATCACCAGGGGAGCGGAGTGTAGAATTATCATTCTTAGTTCAAAAGTTTTCTTTTCCTGAATAGTTTTGAAATTCCCTTTAAGAACTAAAGACTTAAGATCTTCCACAGTGTGGTCCGGTTGTCAGAAATCATGTCCCACAGATGTGCAGAAACCATCTTTCTTATGTTCCTTGATGTGTATCTGTGCAAGTTTATCCTTATTTTGCCAGCATAACATCCTATATTCAGTGGCATCACTAGGGTTGGTTTCACCCGGTGCTGAAAAATTTGGTGTCACCCCCTCTCAGCTATAGTCCCCCTCCACTAACTATAGACCCCCCTCTCTCAGTATAGACCCCCCACTAAGTACAGTCCCCCTCCCGCAGTATAAATCCCCCTCCCTCAGTACAGACCCCCCCTAAGTACAGACCCCCTCCATCAGTATAGCCCCCCTCAGTGCAGACCCGCTATCTATCAGTATAAACCCCCATCCATCAGTATAGACCCCCCTTCCTGCACCCCAAAAGCTTGTCCTGAAAAATTATATGTTAGTGCAAATAAAAAAAAGTATCACAGAGTTCTTTTTTGGAAGTAGTTTTTAAAAATTGGAAGATTGGAGATAAAAAAAAAAGTGTCTACACTGCAACATAGCAACCAATGAAACACTTCCTTTAGATTTCCAAATAAATGTCACTCTTCAAGGCACATTGAAGCCTCTGGGTGAGCACCTTGCCATCCTATTAAAACATCATGGGCATTATTATAGAGTTGACCCCCTTTGTGGCTATAACAGCCTCCATTTCTCTGGGAAGGCTTTCCACAAGATTTTGTAGTGTGTGTGGATTTGTGGATGTTGTTGGAAGAGACCTGGCTCACAACCGGTTTTCCAATTCATCCTAATGGTGTTCAGTAGGGTTGAGGTCAAGGCTTTGTCCAGACCATTCAAGTTCCTCTAAGCCAGATATTAAGACATGACTTCATGGAGCTGGCTGGCCTTCCCCAAACTGTTGCCACAGGGCTTGAAGTGCACAATTGTTCAAAAAGTCCTTGCATGCTGTAACAATAACACTTCACTGAAAAACATCTGGATTTAGTCATTTATAGGAGTGTCCGCAAGCCTCTGACCATACAGTGTTTCACGTAGAGCATGAAATTTTAATCATAAGATCGTCAGAAGCATTGCTAGAAGAGCACTTATGAGTCAGGTCCATATGCCACTGGACATAATGCAAGAACAGAAGTTGCATTCATTTATTTAAACATCTTATAATTACAACTAAATCACATGAACATCTCCCTGTTTTACATTTCATACTTATTAGACTAATTTTGTAATATGTCTTCCATAATCCAACTGTATGAGGTTGATTACAAAATCTGGCATACCTGCTAACACAGAGAGAGCAATGATCACCACAGAGATTGCAAGGATTAGCTTCATCTTCACCACAGCTAGAGATCACACCTGTAAGGAAAGAGTAGAGAATCTTCATGCAATTACTATGTAGGGTCACAAGTATAATTAAAGTACAGTGAAACCTTAAAGCTGATTTCTTGGCAGAAAAATAGACATGAAGATCGGTTACAGGATGAGGGTGAAGAGGGGACCTGTAAGTGAAAATGAAACTGCAGCACAGACATATATGCTCCACTCCACTCCCTCACCAGGCAGAGCTGTGCTGTGTGGCAGGGCTAAATATCAGGACTAAATGGACAGAAACACACATCCTTTTAGTGGTTAAACCAACTTCTATATATGTATTTTATCTGTGTTTGTATCTGTTTTCCTGAAATTCAGCTTTATTATACTACCTGTAAACTATTTATACACTAGCTGATGTAGCGCCCTCCCCTAGTTAGGCTGTTAGGCTAAATTAAATTTTTTTGACTACACTGTAGTCAGTGGGGCAGTAATCTATTATGCTATTAGATTGTAAGCTCTTCTGAGCAGGGCCCTCTTAATCCTAATGTATTGTATTGTATTATATTATAACTGTATTGTCTCCCTTTTATATTGTAAAGCGCTGCGTAAACTGTTGGCGTTATATAAATCCTGAATAATAATAATAATAATAATTATTATACAGGATTTATATAGCGCCGACAGTTTACGCAGCGCTTTACAACATTAGGGCAGACAGTACAAGTACAATACAATTCAATACAGGAGGAATCAGAGGGCCCTGCTCGTTAGAGCTTGCAATCTAGGAGGGAGGGTCACATTATACAAAAGGGTAATAGCTGTGGGGGATGAGCTAATGGAGAAAATAGTGCAGTTAGATGGAGGCAGGATAGGCTTCTCTGAAGAGGAAAGTTTTCAGGGATCGCCTAAAAGTGGATATATTTGGAGACAGTCTGACAGATTGGAGTAGGGAATTTCAGAGGATGGGCGAGGCTCGGGAGAAGTCCTGGAGGCGGATATGGGAGGAGGTGATGAGGGAGCTAGAGAGCATCTATTGTTTTTGTCTGGTCAGTGTTCTAGCTGGGTGTTTTTCTTCTCTCACCTGCTTCTGGGGGAAGCTTCCAGATTATATGGCAGGAAGAGTCCACTGTCCATTATGAATATTGATCATGCTCCAGCCAATCACTGGAAGGAGGCATCCAGAAGGTTGCTGGGGAGGTGATAAATGTTTGGGAGGCATTTCCAGAGTGTTCTTTCCTTTATACATAGGGCTTGATTTACTAATAGACTGTGCACTTTGCAAAGTGCAATTGCACTCTGGAAGTACAGTTGCTCCAGAGCTTAGTAAATCAGCAGATGCTCTGCTCACTTCCATCATCCAAACATGTGCAAGCAAAAATGCTGTTTTTTTTAATTTTATTTCCCTTGCACGTGATTGAGTCTTTGCAAAGTGAAGCTTTACTGCTTTGGGTAGTTATTCCAGCTCAATCCCATTGCAAGACAAGGCAAAATGATAATTTGTATCTGGTGTGGCTGGTTCACACCCCTGCATTTCAAATGTGTGTGGTCTGGGTGTAGTACTTTTTTCCAGCACAGCGAGGGTCACCGCATGCTGACCAATAAAACTCTATGAAATGTCACAGTCTGATTAATTTACTAAAGCTAGAGTGTGCTAAATTTGATGCAGCTCTGCATAGAAACCAATCAGTTTCTGGTTGTTATTGTCAAAGATTAATTGAACAAGCTGAAGTTAGAAGCTGATTGGCTACCATGCACAGCTGCACCAGATTTTGTACTCTCCAGTTTTAGTAAATCAAACTCCTGTGTGACTTTTCAATAAAGTTAATTTTAAAAAATGAAGCGCGAATAGTGTGATACGCCTAGATCAGAGCATTAACACTGGGCTGGTCCAGCCAGACTGCAGTATCTGGTGTGAAATTTGTGAATGGACCCCAAGTCTAAATTGCATCCCCCCTGAACACTAAATTAACTCCTAACTACATCTACAGACCAATTCTACCTGGATCTTCTTGGTGACATGACCTGACAGCATCTGTACCAAGATCATAAAGTGCTGAGAGCATTAAAAAGCCACAGTAAAGTGAGATTGAAGTCATCAGCATTAAAGAAGTGTACATCAAGCCAAAAACATTTTTATTAAAGTGATTGTAAAGGTTTGAATTTTTGTGTTTTTAAGTAACAAAGATGGTATACTTACTTGCTCTGTGCAATGGCTTTGCACAGAACAGCCCTGTCTGCTCCTCCTCTTCTTGGGTCTCCTGCCAGTGCTCTCGGCTCCTCCTCTCTGCCATGTACCCCCACAGTAAGCAGCTTGCACTCATGCAGGCTCCATCCTGAGCTGTGTTCTGTATGTCCATGGGCATACAGAGAGTGGCTCAACCCACCCCCCTCCCCACTTTCTACTCACTGGCTGTGATTGACAGCAGCAGAAGCCAATTGTTCCAGCTGCTGTCTCTAAGCCTATGAGGAAGCAGAGAGCCTCTGCTCTGATACATTTTGGGTATCAATTTACTCGGCATAACATTATCTTTCACAATATTAAAAAACATTGGGCTAACTTTACTGTTGTCTTATTTTTTTATTCAAAAAAGTGATTTTTTTCCAAAAAAAGTGCGCTTGTAAGACCGCTGCACAAATACAGTGTGACAAAAACTATAGCAATGACTGCCATTTTATTCTCTAGGATGTTAAAAAAAATGTATAATGTTGGGGGGTCGAAGTAATTTTCTAGCAAAAAAAACTTGTTTTTAACTTGTAAACACCGAGTCTGAAAAAGAAGCCTGGTCTTTAAGTTGTTAAGGAGTGCCTTGGCAAAATGCCTAAAAATTGCCCCAAAATTGTATACAAGCTGGCAAGTGTATGAAGCCTGCCTTTTAGCCATATAAAGACACAGGTTTTCATTGTCCACCATTACAACCTTCCAACTGCCAGCGTCCTAACAACCAATCATGTCATCGATTGATAAGGAGGACATCAGGTGTCTGCATAGCATTCGTTTTTTTTCTCTTCCCCTGCCTCTATTCATCAGCACTTGGGTCACATTAGCCAAGTAAGGCATAAAAACAGAGGGGGAGGAGAAACATTAGAATACTAGTACGTACCAGTGTGTAAAGATGTATTTGCTTTGGAAGAATACATGACCTTTTAATATTGTTTGTCTTACATGAATGGATGTTGCTGCATTATGTAAAACTATTAGTTT
Source organism: Aquarana catesbeiana (assembly GCF_042186555.1). Lineage (NCBI taxonomy): Eukaryota > Metazoa > Chordata > Amphibia > Anura > Ranidae > Aquarana > Aquarana catesbeiana. The sequence goes on along the minus strand of NC_133333.1, from coordinate 47,238,266 downwards.
AGTTTTTTACATTTACGAATGGGGTGCCTCGAGATTGTGCACAATTGTAAAGGGTGTTTTGCCCAAAAAGGTTGAGAAACACAGGAATAGACTTCCAGCAAAAGTAATGAGTCAGTCAACAGTAAGGCAGTCTGTGTCCAGGTCTGATAACTCACATGTGATCACTGCATGACTGATTACATGTGATTGGCCGCGATCAGCTGCAGGAGTCGGCAGCCCTTCATTGCTTTAAACGGGGCTGCCTCCTGCAGCTAATTGCAGTAATCTCTGTTGGGGTTCTTACATCTAACCAGAGGCAGAGAACATTTGCAGCTGTGAGTGAACCCTAAAGCCTCGTACACAGGATCGGATTGTTCCCCAACAAAACTGTGGAATTTTGTCCAAAGGGTGTTGACTCAAACTTGTCTTGCATACACACGGCCACACAATTGTTGGCCAACAAATATGAACGTAGTGACGTACTAAGTTGTTTTTCAGCTCTTTAATGCCACCCTTTGGGCTCCTTCTGCTAATTTTGTGTTAGTAGAAGTTTGGTGAGTGTTGATTTGCGCTTCTGAACGGCCTTTCGTCAACCAGCCATGTTGCGGAATCGGAGGAGATATCGTGTTATTTATTATTGGCCTTGGAGTTATTGCTTTGACATTATTTTTTGGTTGAATAATGATTTGATTTGGTATATTTTCTATATTTTTGGATGCATAGAATGCACTTTTTGGTTAAGTTCTATTGGCAGATAGCATGTCTAATTTTATTTGTTTTCTTTTTTTAATGCACAATGAAAAAATTGTGGAGAATAATACTTGGCTATGGGTTTTACTTCAAATATCAGTTTGGGAGTAGGCAGTACATTTAAAAAAATACAATGTAAAATTGACAAGGGACACCAACATAGTTGTATCTTTGATCTTAAAAACTACGGGATAATGGTGTTGTGGTAACTTGCCCAAATAAAAAATAAAAAAAGCATAATAATATTCTTGATATCACTAGAAAAAAAAAAGCCTTTGAAAATGTGTTTGCAATAACTCCATCAGTGTCGCCAGCAAAGCAGCTTCATTATTATCCCATTAAAGAAGAAGAGAATTGTGCGCTGCGTTTTGAGATTTCATAATTTGCCACGTCACAAGTGTTAATTCTCCATTATGAACGCTAGTTTACAAGACCGACCGCTTCTGGCTCGTCCTTGCTTCCGAGCATGCGTGTTTGTACTTTGGACTTTTGTGCAACGGACTTGTGTACACACGTTCGGAAAATCCGACAACACACATTTGTCCACAGAAAATTTGAAAACCTGCTAGCCAACATTTGTTGGCGGAAAGTCCGACAACAATTGTCCGATAGAACATACACACGGTCGGATTTTCCGCCAACAGCCTGTCATCGAACATTTACTGTCGGAAAAAGTCCAATCGTATGCACGAGGCTTTGGGCAGTCTGTGTCCCAGGCTGATCACTCACACGTGGTCACTGCATGACTGACTACATGTGATTGGCCACGATCAGTTGCAGGAGGCGGCAGCCTTCCATTGCTTTAAATGGGGCTGCCTCCTGCAGTTAATTGCAGTAACCCCTGCAGGGGTTCTCACATCTAACCAGAGGCAGAGCACATTTGCAACTGTGAATGAACCCTAAGTGGGTTCAAATGTGCTTGTGACAAACATAGAACAGGCAAATCAGGCAAAATGAAAAACTAAATAAGAAAATTGGGCAAAACTGGATGGATCATTTGATTTATATAAAATATAATATGTGCTGGGACCAATCCTATTTAATTTGTTCATAAACGACCTGGAGGATGGGGTAAACAGTTAAATCTCTGTATTTGCAGACCATACTAAGCTAAGCAGGGCAATAACTTCTCCGCAGGATGTGGAAACCTTGCAAAAAGATCTGAACAAATTAATGGGGTGGGCGACTACATGGCAAATGAGGTTCAATGTAGAAAAATGTAAAATAATGCATTTGGGTGGCAAAAATATGAATGCAATCTATACACTGAGGGGAGAACCTCTGGGGGAATCTAGGATGGAAAAGGACCTGGGGGTCCTAGTAGATGATAGGCGGCTCAGCAATGGCATGCAATGCCAAGCTGCTGCTAACAAAGCAAACAGAATATTGGCATGCATTAAAAGGGGATCAACTCCAGAGATAAAATGATAATTCTCCCGCTCTACAAGACTCTGGCCCGGCCGCACCTAGAGTATGCTGTCCAGTTCTGGTCACCAGTCCTCAGGAAGGATGTACTGGAAATGGAGAGAGTACAAAGAAGGGCAACAAAGCTAATATAGGGTCTGGAGGATATTAGTTATGAGGAAAGGTTGCGAACACTGAACTTATTCTCTCTGGAGAAGAGACGCTTGAAAGGGCATATGATTTCAATATACAAATACTGTACTGGTGACCCCACAATAGGAATAAAACTTTTTCACTGAAGAGAGTTTAATAAGACTCATTATGGCCACTCATTAAAATTAGAAGAAAAGAGGTTTAACTACTACGTAGAGGGTTCTTTACTGTAAGAGCGGCAAGGATGTGGAATTCCCTTCCACAGGCGGTGATCTCAGCAAGGGGCATTGATAGTTTCAAGAAACTTTTAGATAAGCACCTGAATGATCGCAACATACAAGTATATACAATGTAATACTGACATATAATCACACTCATAGGTTGGACTTGAAGGACTTGTGTCTTTTTTCAACCTCACCTACTATGTAACTATGTAATATATGATATAAAATACATTGTTCCTAATAATGGGATCAGACAAGGCAATTGCCTTGTCTGATCAATCCCATTCCCTGCAGAGCAGCTATCTATGGCTATTTGGCAATGCCAAATTATCCCTTTATGTCAGCCTTTCCCAACCTTTTTACCGCAGAGGAAACCTTTATATTATTTTTACAAGTTAAAAAAAGTTAGATTTTAATAAAAGTGGGCCAGATTCCATGATCCACATAATATTTTTCTGCCATCATTCTTCTATGTTTTTATTTTTAATGTCATATATCAGATGGCATATGATATAAATAAAATAATATAGCATATAGATATACACATTATTATATACTGTAAAAGATATATAAACCTAATATGGTTTTGCCATCAATGCAATATATCAATAAGCATAATACCATATAAAATAAGGTATTATGATGTGTGTCAGAAAAAAGGAGTTTTAAACAATGTATTATATAGAAAATGTTTCATAATATACAAATAAGATAAGCAATTATAAAATTCTGCCTGCAATTTTGACCAAAGGCAATACAAAGGTCCTCCATAGTGAACCTTGTCCTGTTTACAGATAGAAGATAAATTCAGAACACTCACCTGGTAAGAGACAAATAGCTTCTGATCCTGTGATTACAGGCACACATCCTCTTATGTGCCCATGCTCCTCCCCCATTGCATGCCCCCCTTTACATTGACCAGAAAAGTCCCCACCCTCTCCTCCGATGAAGGATGAGGAATACAATCTGTCATTTGCAAACAAAGCCTTCAATTAGTTGCTGTGAAAATCTCTACAGAACAGTAGATTAAAGAGACCAAAACTTGGTTTATAAGTAACAATGACTTGCCTTGGAACTTTAAACTTTGCTGTTCACAGGTGGAATTTACTGTTCCAAATACTAGGATTATAGGTGTTTACCTAGTCTGATTGATCCTGTTTCATACAGAACATCTATGGCCATCTGAAAGAGCCACGGGCAGGCATGAAATTGTCCCTCTATGCCAGCCTTTCTCAACCTTTTTACCCTAGAGGAAACCTTGAAATACTTTTTAGGGTTTAGCGAACACTTGTTAAAACTAATTCATTAGGGGTCAGTAGGACAAATGTTCTTTACATTGATGGTCAGTGGAAAGAATAACATCCTTGCAATGGTGGTCAGGATGTCACCCCTGCACACAGATAAAACCTTAGGGCAGTAGTGCTGACCTCAGAACTATGAAGATGCCATCAATGGGAGATCAATCAGCCATAGAACAAGGAGCCCCTTGCAACCTCTGGAGGAACCATAGGGTTTCAGAGAACTTGGTTCAGCATGGCTGCTCTATCCTGTCAAAAGTTGCCCGAGCACGAAATGCTCATCTTATGTTAATGGATGTAGCTGAAGCATTAAACTCTACAGCAGTGTTTCTCAACTCCAGTCCTCAACATGCCCCAACAGGTCATGTTTTTAGGATTTCCCTCAGATGAAACGGATCAAATCACCTGTGCAAAATAGTGGAAAGCCTAAAAACATGACCTGTTGGGGCGCCTTGAGGACTGGAGTTGAGAAATACTGCTCTACAGTATTCATCAAGACACATCTACTGGCTTCTTCCCCGCTCTCCATCCTAACAAATCCCCTGCAGCAGCTGGCGGGAGGTGGGAGAGGGAAACCCGGCAGTGCTATGTGGGGGCATGGGGGGGGGGGGGAGGGGAAACACACAGGAGCTCAGGGCAGCAGGACAGCGATAGGGAGGCAGCGGGAGCAGCATGTGGAGGAACCAATGCATCCTATTTCCCTCCTGCAGCCGCTGAATGTCTGCAAGAGTGAGAGGAGGAGAAGCGGGCTACATGCAGGGCCGTCTTTAATATTGACTGGACCCCGGGCAAAAATTTTCTTGGGCCCCCCCCATGCAATTTCACTCTCCACCTGCTCTGAGACATACAATAAATAGCAGCTAGACCTAAAATCAGTTTACTGTATCAGATCAGGCAGCGATTGCGATTGCTTGCCAGCGGTCACAGCATATCATTACCACTTACTGACTGGTTGCTAGAGGTTACAGCACACATTACAGCTCACTGATTAGTTGCTAGAGGTTACAGAAAATTATTTCTGCTTGTTAATTGGTTGCTAGAGATTACTGTACAGTAATACTGCTCACTGATTGGTTGCTAGAGGTTACAGCACATCATCTCCTCGCTGCAGGGGAGCATGATATACATATGAATGCCGCCTTTATTTACATATCAATGCCACCGGCCGCACCTATTTACTTAGTAATGCCGCCGCTATTTACGTATGAATGTCGGTTATTTACATGTAAACACAGGGTCTGCAGGTGAGTCACCTGTACTCAACAATAGGGCAGAGCTGGGCAGCATTAGTAGCAGCACTTCACACTGAGATATCGGGACACAGCACAGGACTAAAACTTCAAGGGACAAGGGAATTTAAACTGGGATAGTTGGCAAGTATGAGGCAGCTGCTTTGGGCTCCACAACAATGACAGGGCCCAGGGCAGCTGCCCCTTTTGCCCTGCCTTAAAGACAGCCCTGGCTACGTGGAGGGATTTGTTCCTCTACATGCAGCCGCCCCCACCGCCCTCCTATCCAGGTGTACAGGGGAGCCGGGTCGCAATGTCAACCCCTGTACATATGCCCCTGGAGTGAGGGTTAGATGAATTGAATCTTAGGGTGGGGCTGGGGCATCATTTGATGTACTTTTACCAGCACCAATTTCTTCCAAACTGTTGGCACCGTCGAAGTCCTAAGTTAGCCATATATGGAGCAAACTTAGGCTGATTCCTGATGATCTGGCCCAAATTTTCTCCATTGGTGACCCTGTTGGCATCCTTCCAATTGAGAAATCCAAGGGGTGGGGTGAATTGTCAGCCAAACGGAGTCTGCATCCAGATGCAGGCAATGTTCAGGTATTCTGGCAACCACTGCTGCTGGCTGTCAGAATATAAGAGCTGCAGCAGTAGGTTCATCCATCTGCACTGTCTGTATGGCCAACTTTAAAGAAAGAAATTAAAGCTACTTATCGCAACTCCTACTTGTCTTTGGATGAAAGAGTAAGGATACATGTGTAGATTTTAGTAATGTGGATGGAGGACCCTGCACCAGTGCTGAGACCAGGTCTTCTAGAGCCCAGGGTGAACATGCCAAACTGCGCCCCCCCCCCCCCTTAAGATGTATGAGCATTATGTGTCAGCAAACCCTCCCCCCCAAAAAAATTGAACAATAATCGGCGTATACAGTAAATCCCAGAAGCATAAATTCTCCCTACAAATCTGCTTCCCCTGCTAAAATCCCACCTAGCACAAATCCTCTACCCTTCAAATCCGTCATATTTTACCCCCCCACCACACTCCAATTCCCCCAACCCACACTCCGAATCCCCCCTTAAAGCACAATCCCCCCCCCCATCTCCCTCCTAGCTCAAATCCCCCCCCCCCCCAATTTTTTTTCCCCTTCTAGAAGAAATCTCCCTATTCATCCCTACTAGCATAAATCCCCCCCCCCCCCCCAATAAAAAAAACAAACTATTTCCCCTCCTAGCACAAAAAACTTTCTCCATCCCCCCTCCCATCACAAATCACCACTCCTAGTACCCCCCCCCCCAAAATTTCCCCTCCTAGAATAATTCTTACCCCCCTGCTGCCCCCCAAATTCCCCCTCCCAACACATATCCCCTCCCCCCATCTTCTATTGGTGCCCCCCACCACATGATACCACAGCGCCCAGGGCAGCCGTCCCTCCTGCCCTCCCCTTGTCCTGAGCTTGCTCTCCACCTCCATGTTCAGAAAGCTACTGCACCCGTGGCTCTCTAAATACCTGAACAGTGACTGTATCTTACTGGATGCAGTTATTGCTTGATCGAAGTTTTCCTTCCATCTCAGTCAATTTTTAAATCTACTTTTGGCAGTGCCAATAGGGCCATCCACAGAGAAAATCTTGCCTGATTCAGGAAATTCAGGCCGGGCATGGCTTGCATAACTCCAGGTCATTTACAGATTTCGCACTGTGCATTTTCTGCTGACTCTCACCAAGAAACACGTTTTCTTTTCCATTACCAATAATAGCCACAAAGGTCTGACAAAGCACATCTTTATCACTTGTTATTAGTCTGGAGTTTTCTGTGTTTTGCTGTCTGGACATATCTCTCTGCCCACCAGATATGTTTCACAACAGGCCCTCTGCAGTTTTAGCAGACTTTCTGGTATTATGTACACTAAAAAGAAACTCTACCATACAAGGAGAAGCAGAATAATGTGCCAAAACTTACATTTTATTTTTAAGACCAACCCTTCGGAGCCACCTTGGAGCCCTCCAGTTACCGGATTGAATACATTGCACTTTCCCCAGTACAATTGAAGATGTGGGGGTCAGAAATTTTTAAAGAGGAGCTCCAGTCTCCCCCCAAAAAATTAAGTCAGCAGCTACAAATACTGTAGCTGCTGACTTTTATTATAAGGACACTTATCTGTTCCTGGATCCAGTGATGTCCTCACCCAAGCCGATTAGGTGCCAGCATCTTAGGTAAGAGAAACTGGCAGTGAAGCCTTCTGGCAGTGAAGCCTTACAGCTGGTTTTCTTCTACACATGTACGAGCTGCACTGAGCTTCGTGAATGGTCCCGCAGTCTTCTGGGACCTGTGTTGTGTTCCAGAAGGCTGCGGGGGGATGGAGGGCGGCCGAACGTCTATAGCGACGATGTGACCGGAAGTGGGAGTGGGTACCTGTAAAAACAAGGTACCCCCCCAACAAAAGTGCCAAATGTGGCACATGCCTGCAGACCCCCACAACCACCTCCCAGGGTTGTGGGGAAGAGAACCTTGTCCCCATCAACATGGGAACAAGGTGCTTTGGGGGGGAGGGGGCTGAGCCCTCCCATGTTGAGGGCTTGTGGCCTGGTAGGGTTCAGGAGGGGTGGGGGCGCTCTTTTCATGCTGAGCTAATCAAAATGACCACAGCTGATCACAGTTGCAATCAACTCAGTGATTCCGTTTTTGATTTTTTTTTCTGACATGCTGGTGTCATATCTTTCACTTGGATGGTATAAGTTGCACTGAATAAATACAGCTAGATAAAACAAAAACTGTGTATATCTTTATTTCAGACTGCAAAGCAATAAAATTTGATTATTTTAAAGGGGGGTGATTCTTTTCTATATCCACTGTACGCAGCTTTTACTTTTCTGACTGCCAATTACATTTCCTGAGGTGCTAAAATGCCAGGGCAGTGCAAACACCCCCCCCCCCCCCACATTACCCCTTTTTGGAGACACCCTGAGGTATTTGCTGAGGAGCATGTTAACCACTTGCAAACCGCCTAATGCAGATATACTGCGGCAGAATGGCACGGGCAGGCAAAATCACATACCTGGTACCTGGTTTATTTTTTATAGTGTCAGAGCACCCGCCGTTTATTACCGAATAATCGCCCGGCGGTGATATGCGTCGCCCCACACAGCGTCAGATTAGCGCCAGTACCGCTAACACCCATGCACGCAGCATACGCCTCCCTTAGTGGTATAGTATCTGAACGGATCAATATCTGATCCGATCAGATCTATACTAGCATCCCCAGCAGTTTAGGGTTCCCAAAAACGCAGTGTTAGCGGGATCAGCCCAGATACCTGCTAGCACCTGCGTTTTACCCCTCCGCCTGGCCCAGCCCAGCCCACCCAAGTGCAGTATCGATCGATCACTGTCACTTACAAAACACTAAACACATAACTGCAGTGTTCGCAGAGTCAGGCCTGATCCCTGCGATCGCTAACAGGTTTTTTGGTAGCGTTTTGGTGAACTGGCAAGCACCAGCGGCCTAGTACACCCCGGTCATAGTCAAACCAGCACTGCAGTAACACTTGGTGACGTGGCGAGTTCCATACGTGCAGTTCAAGCTGGTGAGGTGGCAAGCACAAGTAGTGTCCCGCTGCCACCAAGAAGAAGACAAACAGGCCCGTCATGCCCATAATGCCCTTCCTGCTGCATTTGCCAATCCTAATTGGGAACTCACCACTTCTGCAGCGCCCGTACTTCCCCCATTCACATCCCCAACCAAATGCAGTCGGCTGCATGAGAGGCATTTTCTTTATGTCCTCCCGAGTACCCCTATCCAACGAACCCCCCCAAAAAAGATGTCGTGTCTGCAGCAAGCGCAGATATAGGCGTGACACCCGCTATTATTGTCCCTCCTGTCCTGACAATCCCGGTCTTTACATTGGTGAATGTTTTGAACGCTACCATTCACTAGTTGAGTATTAGCGTAGGGTACAGCATTGCACAGACTAGGACACACTTTCACAGGGTCTCCCAAGATGCCATCGCATTTTGAGAGACCCGAACCTGGAACCGGTTACAGTTATAAAAGTTACAGTTACAAAAAAAAGTGTAAAAAAAAAAAAAAAAAGGAGAAAAAACACAAAAAAAAAAATATAAAATAAAAAAAAATTGTTGTCGTTTTATTGTTCTCTTTCTCTCTCTCTCTATTGTTCTGCTCTTTTTACTGTATTCTATTCTGCAATGTTTTATTGTTATTATGTTTTATCATGTTTGCTTTTCAGGTATGCAATTTTTTATACTTTACCATTTACTGTGCTTTATTGTTAACCATTTTTTTGTCTTCATGTACGCCATTCACGACTTTGAGTGGTTATACCAGAATGATGCCTGCAGGTTTAGGTATCATCTTGCCCCCCCCACCATCTTCCGTGTTTTTCTCTGGCTCTCCTGTCTCAACAGGGAACCTGAGAATGCAGCCAGTGATTCAGCCAGCTGATCATAGAGCTGATCAGAGACCAGAGTGGCTCCAAACATCTCTATGGCCTAAGAAACCGGAAGCTACGAGCATTTTATGACTTAGATTTCGCCGGATGTAAACAGCGCCATTGGGAAATTGGGAAAGCATTTTATCACACCGATCTTGGTGTGGTCAGATGCTTTGAGGGCAGAGGAGAGATCTAGGGTCTAATAGACCCCAATTTTTTCAAAAAAGTGTACCTGTCACTACTTATTGCTATCATAGGGGATATTTACATTCCCTGAGATAACAATAAAAATGATTAAAAAAAATGAAAGGAACAGTTTAAAAATAAGATAAAAAAGCAAAAAAATAATAAAGAAAAAAAAAAATAAAAAAAAGCACCTCTGTCCCCCCCTGCTCTCGCGCTAAGGCGACCGCAAGCGTCGGTCTGGCGTCAAATGTAAACAGCAATTGCACCATGCATGTGAGGTATCACCGCGAAGGTCAGATCGAGGGCAGTAATTTTAGCAGTAGACCTCCTCTGTAAATCTAAAGTGGTAACCTGTAAGGGCTTTTAAAAATGTATTTAGTTTGTTGCCACTGCACGTTTGTGCGCAATTTTAAAGCATGTCATGTTTGGTATCCATGTACTCGGCCTAAGATCATCTTTTTTATTTCATCAAACATTTGGGCAATATAGTGTGTTTTAGTGCATTAAAATTTAAAAAAGTGTGTTTTTTCCCCAAAAAATGCGTTTGAAAAATCGCTGCCAAATACTGTGTGAAAAAAAAATGAAACACCCACCATTTTAATCTGTAGGGCATTTGCTTTAAAAAAAATATATAATGTTTGGGGGTTCAAAGTAATTTTCTTGCAAAAAAAAAAAATGTTTTCATGTAAACAAAAAGTGTCAGAAAGGGCTTTGTCTTCAAGTGGTTAGAAGAGTGGGTGATGTGTGACATAAGCTTCTAAATGTTGTGCATAAAATGCCAGGACAGTTCAAAACCCCCCCAAATGACCCCATTTTGGAAAGTAGACATAAAGCAGAGGACAATCAGCGCAAAGTAACGTAATAATGAATGCAAGCTGGACACTTAAAGGATTCACCAACCTCAATAGCAAATAACTAAACAAATGAAAGTGCAGCGCAAACTGTTAAAAGCATTAAATAATTTAATGCTTTTAACAGTTTGCGCTGCACTTTCATTTGGAAAGTAGACACCCCAAGCTATTTGCTGAGAGGCATGTCGAGTCCATGGAATATTTTATATTGTGACACAAGTTGCGGGAAAGAGACAATTTTTTTTTTTTGCACAAAGTTGTCACTAAATGATATATTGCTCAAACATGCCATGGGAATATGTGAAATTACACCCCAAAATACATTCTGTTGCTTCTCCTGAGTATGGGGACCCCGAAAACCAAGCACCGCCTTCAGGTTTTCTAAGGGCGTAAACTTTTGATTTCACTCTTCACTGCCTATCACAGTTTCAGAGGCCATGGAATGCCCAGGTGGCACAACCCCCCCCCCCAAATGACCCAATTTTTGGAAAGTAGACACCCTAAGCTATTTGCTGAGAGGTATAGTGAGTATTTTGCAGACCTCACTTTTTGTCACAAAGTTTTGAAAATTGAAAAAAGAAAAAAAAAAAGTTTTTTCTTGTCTTTCTTCATTTTCAGAAACAAATGAGAGCTGCAAAATACTCACCGTGCCTCTCAGCAAATAGCTTGGGGTGTCTACTTTCCAAAATGGGGTCATTTGGGGGGGTTTGTGCCACCTGGGCATTCCATGGCCTCCGAAACTGTGATAGACAGTGAAGAGTGAAATAAAAAATTTACACCCTTAGAAATCCTGAAGGCGGTGATTGGCTTTCGGGGCCCCGTACGCGGCTAGGCTCCCAAAAAGTCCCACACATGTGGTAGCCCCGTACTCAGGAGAAGCAGCTAAATGTATTTTGGGGTGCAATTCCACATATGCCCATGGCCTGTGTGAGCAATATATCATTTAGTGACAACTTTGTGCAAAAAAAAAAAAATTTGTCACTTTCCCGCAACTTGTGTCAAAATATAAAATATTCCATGGACTCAACATGCCTCAAAGCAAATAGCTTGGGGTGTCTACTTTCCAAAATGGGGTCATTTGGGGGGGGGGGGGGGTTTATGCCATCTGGGCATTTTATGGCCTTCAAAACTGTGATAGGTAGTGAGGAGTAAAATCAAAAATTTACGGCCTTAGAAATCCTGAAGGCAGTGATTGGTTTTCGGGGCCCCGTACGCGGCTAGGCTCCCAAAAAGTCCCACACATGTGGTATCCCCATACTCAGGAGAAGCAGCTGAATATATTTTGGGGTGCAATTCCACATATGCCCATGGCCTGCGTGAGCAATATATCATTTAGTGACAACTTTTTGTAATTTTTTTTTAGTCATTATTCAATCACTTGGGACAAAAAAAATTAATATTCAATGGGCTCAACATGCCTCTCAGCAATTTCCTTGGGGTGTCTACTTTCCAAAATGGGGTCATTTGTGGGGGTTTTGTACTGCCCTGCCATTTTAGCACCTCAAGAAATGACATAGGCAGTCATAAACTAAAAGCTGTGTAAATTCCAGAAAATGTACCCTAGTTTGTAGACGCTATAACTTTTGCGCAAACCAATAAATATACGCTTATTGACATTTTTTTTACCAAAGACATGTGGCCGAATACATTTTGGCCTAAATGTATGACTAAAATTGAGTTTCTTGGATTTTTTTATAGCAAAAAGTAGAAAATATCATTTTTTTTCAAAATTTTCGGTCTTTTTCCGTTTATAGCGCAAAAAATAAAAACCGCAGAGGTGATCAAATACCATCAAAAGAAAGCTCTATTTGTGGGAAGAAAAGGACGCAAATTTCGTTTGGGTACAGCATTGCATGACCGCGCAATTAGCAGTTAAAGCGACGCAGTGCCAAATTGTAAAAAGTGCTCTGGTCAGGAAGGGGGTAAATCCTTCCGGGGCTGAAGTGGTTAAGCGCATGAAGATTTTATTTTCGCCACAATGTTTTAAAAAATTACATTTTTTTTTACAAAGTTGCCAGTTTAATGAGATATTTCATACACATGGCATGGGAATATGTGGAATTACTCCCCAGACACATTTTGCTACTTCTGGGTATGGGGCTACCACATGTGTAAGACTTTTTGGGGGCCTAGCTGTGTACAGGGGTTGAAAACCAAGGACCACCTTCAGGTTTTCAAAGGCTGTGATTTCCTGGAGCCCCAGAAATGCCAGGATATTGCAACCCCCCTAAATTACCTGTTTTTGGAAAGTAGACACCTCAAGCTATTTGCTAAGAGGCATTTGAGTGCATGGAGGGTTTTAGTTCTTGCAACAATTTTTTGGAAAATGACAAATATTTTTTTTTTTTTTTTTTTTTTTACACAAAGTTGTCGCTTTAATGAGATATTTCTTCCATGAAAAAATATGTGGAATTACACCTGTAGCACTAACTCTCGGTGGAGCTGCTGGTTTAAAGCGGGCTGTTACCTTCACTCTAGATACCTCTGTTTCACCGACACCAGGTCTAGGGATCCCCTTGAGTTTACCTCTGGACGATGTATACACCAAACACTTGAGTATATTTTCCAATGCTTTAATAAACAAGTAACAACGGAAGTAGCAGGAAAGAGGCAGAAGGAAAGCTGCAGGGAAGCTCAAATACCTTTCCTTAGTATTCTTTAGAACATTCTTTGGAATTGAACACTTGTAGTAAATGCACTCCCCTTGTGGGATTCAATCTTTTCCCGCCTGGATAGGCCTCTCTCACTTGCCTAGCAGCCAGTACGTAGCACGAACAAAAGTCTCTGCCACAGACTTGTTTGGAAAAAAAACCCGTACGATCCTTTGCCACAGGATGTATTGGTTTGCGATGAATGTCAGACACAGTACTTGAACCTTTAAGCCAACCCGGCAGTACCATGCAGTAAGATTACTTCAGGATACGTCCTCCAACTGAGTCACCAGGCCCCTCTCCAGACCAGCACTCTGCATGATCCTTCCATGACGGGTCCTCCCCTGGGATCTCCTTCGTTGTCCAGCTTCTTCTACCCGGATAGACAGCTCAGGACCATTCCTCTGCTGCTGTGGTAGGCCCCAGACAGGCTTCTGGGCCCACCCACACGCTGCAGCCACGTGGGCCTCCCGATCGGAGGACCACGAGGTGGTACTCCTAACGCATACCTGTTGGCCAGGAGGGCCAGCAGGTGGCTGAAAACGAACCCCTAAACATGGCGTCTGTCCCATAAATACCCTCTCCCAGAATGCAACTCGGAGGACCACCTCCACTGAGTTATCTCCGGGACAGAGGAGCACTCATACGCTTCAACACGTTGCCTTTCCAACACCAGCCCATGGTGACAACGACACCCACCGGCACAGTGTGGAACTGCACGCAACTCAGCCAAGCTGGAACAGAGGCAAATCTAACTTCACCTAACAAGCAACCCACAAAATTTACCTATCAGCGATAGATTGAAAATCTACCAGCGCTACACACCCCAAAAACAGATTCTGCTACTTCCCCGAGTATGGGGGATCCCCGAGTATGGGCATACCACTTTTTGTCAGCCTAGCCACGTACAGGCCCCCATAATCCAATGACCACCTTCAGGCTTTCAAAAGGCATATTGCCTCATGTCGCTTCCTCTCTACCTCTATCAAAGTTCGGGAAGCCCTGAAAAGCCAGGATAGTACAAACACCCCAAGGATTTGATAAGAGGCATGGTTTACAGATCTCATTTCTTGTCACAAGGTTTTTTAAAAAAAAAGAAAAGAAAATATACATTTTCATTTTCTTTCTTCATTTTCCGAAATCTGCCAGTTTTTCAAGAAAAATACCTGCCATGCCTCTTAGCATATACCTTGGAGTGTCTACTTTCCGAAAAGGGGTAATGTCAGGAAAGGTTTCACCTGCTGGTGGCACTGTCACTCCCAGATCTATGGGCTGCAGTTCCGGTGTCCACCAGCGGGTGTCTCCCGGCAGTCTGGAGCCAACATCATCTCCTGCAGTCAGGCATCACCTGAGACTGATTGCAGGAGGTGTACTTATACCCGGCAGATGCTTGCACACATTGCCTTGGTATTGTTTCCTTGTGCCCTGACCTGTGTTCGCTAGCCTGTGTTCCTGTATCCTGTGACCCTGAACCCTGTATCTGTTCCTGGACACCTGCCCTGCAGTCTGATCCCTTATGCCTGCTCTCCCTGTCTCCTGTTACCCTCTCCCTGTCCTGTCTTGCTCCCAGCCCTATCTGCTTGATCTCCCGTGTATGACCCTAGCTTGTGTAGCGCCTACCTACTTAGGTGTGTGCTAGAATAGGCAGATAGGATTAGTGTTAGGTGAAGTTGCCAGTGTTTTACCCTGTTGGCTTAAACCTGGTTGGGTTAAATTGGTTGGGAGAAATTACAGGATAGCAGGAGGGTGTGACCACCTGTATTCTGTCTGATTGATGCCCTGTTCTTCCAGTGAGAGGTGCTGGAGGGAAGGTGTTTGCACACAGGATGCAGTTAGCTCGTGTAGGTCACCCTGAACAAATCGTTAATTTGAATGGGCAGGGGATTTCAGGTCTATATAAACTGTGGATCACATGCTCAAAGGGTGGATGGGAAATGTGAGAGAAGAAGACAACATGTAGAGGCTGGTGCAGCTCAAGCACTCTCCCTTCGGGGGAGGGGAATGTAACATGCAGGGAGGAGAGATGGAGGAGACATTAGGATTAGACATCAGGAGGAGGTTGCTATTACCGACAGGAGAAACACTGGGTGATCGATCCTCTATGGCAAGCATGGACGATTGATCAGGAGTACAAGTGAGTGGAAACCCAGGGAAACAGTGCTTTCAAGAGACTTAAAGGGGTTAATGTGTGGGTCAATACAGAAGAGAGTTGGGCCTTAGAGCATTAATACCCTGAAGGAATCTAATCAGTCGGCCCAGAAAACTTTATTCAGAATATCGTTCTTTGGGTACACTTGGAAGTGCTGTACGGAAGTAGTAACAAACAGGAGGAAGGAAAGCTGCAAAGTGTTACTGGGAGCAAGTGCATGTTAAGAGTTATTCAGAGTGGCTCTATGTGATCTGTACTATGTATCCCAGAACTGCAATAAGTGTCAGAGAAAAATAAAGTTCAATGTTCAATGTTTAATCGTTTTGGACTGTCTGCTGTGTCAATCTGTGCAAGGGACGGGGGTAATGGAAACACACTAACGAAAAGGAATGAACTACCCAGCAGCTCCTACGGGGGTAGTGCACTACACTTGTTTACGATTATAATTGTATCTTACACCTGTATATACGTTTGGTTTGGATAGTTATTAGTTGTGTGTCACTGTGGTTGGTTGCTGGTTTATTTTATGTTGGCCATATTAGAGGTTTTTTTTCCTTTTGTTTATTACTTATCCTTTAATAAATCATTTATACTTTACATGCGTTTGGTTCACTCTATCGCAGTCCACACATTTCTGGTCACTGACAGGTAATTTGGGGTGTTTTGTACTATCCTGGCATTTCAGAGCCTCTGAAACTGTGAAAACTGTGTTTGAAAGCCTGAAGGTGGTCATTGGATTTTGGTCTCCTGTATGCAGCTAGGTTGCCAAAAAGTCTCTCACATGTGGTATCCACATACTCGGAAGAAGTAGGAGAATGTGTTTTGGGGTAATTCCACATATATCTGTAGCGCTGGTAGATTTGCAATCTACCGCATGTTAGGTAAATTTAGTAAATTGTGTGTTAGGAAGGTTAAAAATTCACCTCTGTTCCAGCTTGGCCAACGTTGTGGGTGTTTCCGTGCTGACCAGTGTGTGTCACTGTTACCACTGGTCAGGGTTGGAAAGGCAACGCGTTGAAGCGAATAGATGCTCCTCTGTCCCGAGGCACGCTCGGTGGAGGTGGTCCTCCGAGTTGCATTCTGGGCGAGAGTATTTATGGGACAGACGCCATATTTTGGGGTTCGTTTTTACAGCCACCTGCTGGCCCTCCTGGCCGACAGGTATGCGTTAAGGAGCTACCTTGTGGTCCTCCGATCGGGAGGCCCACGATACAACGGCGCAGGGGTGGGTCCAGAGGCTTGTCTGGAGCCTGCCACCGCGGCCGAGGAATGGTCCTGAGCTGTCGGTCCTGTGTGATGAAGCTGGACAACCGAGGAGATCCCAGGGGAGGACCCGTCTTGGAGAGATCACGCCACGTGCTGGTCTATAGAGGGGCCTGGTGACTCGGTTGGAGGACGTATCCAAAAGTAACTATACAGCATAGTGTTGCCGGCTCGGCTTAAAGGTTCAAGCACTGTGACTGACTTTCACTACAGCAAATCTATACATCCTGTGGCAGAGGATCGTACGGATTTTGTTCCCAAAAAAGTCTGTTGTGCTGCGTACTGGCTGCTAGACCAGTGAGAGAGGCCTATCGAGACGAGCAAGGAGTGTGTCCCATGAGGGGAGCGCATTTCAAATAGTATTTGAATTATACCAAGACCTTTTGCCAAGAGAACCCTTTCAGAGAATATTTGAGTTTCTTCTGCGAGTTTCCTTTCTACCTCTTAACCTGCTAGTTCCTAAGTCGTTTGTTTAATAAAGCATTGAAAACGTACTCCAGTGTTGGTGCGTGTGTCGTCCAGAAGTAAACTCAACGGAACCCTAGACCCGGTGCCGGTGAAACAGAGGGAAGCAGAATGAAGGTAACAGACCCGCTTAAACCAGCAGCTCCACCGAGAGTTATGCCCTGTACACACGGTTGAATTTTCCGACGGAAAATGTGTGATAGGACCTTGTTGTCGGAAATTCCGACCGTGTGTGGGCTCCATCACACATTTTCCATCGGATTTTCCGACACACAAAGTTTGAGAGCAGGATATAAAATTTTCCGACAACAAAATCCGTTGTCGGAAATTCCGATCGTGTGTACACAAATCCGACGGACAAAGTGCCACGCATGCTCAGAATAAATAAAGAGATGAAAGCTATTGGCCACTGCCCCGTTTATAGTCCCGACGTACGTGTTTTACGTCACCGCGTTCAGAACAATCGGATTTTCCGACAACTTTGTGTGACCGTGTGTATGCAAGACAAGTTTGAGCCAACATCCGTCTGAAAAAATCCTAGGATTTTGTTGTCGGAATGTCCGAACAAAGTCCGACCGTGTGTACTGGGCATTAGTGCTTCATATCCATGGCATGTGAGAAAAAGTGACAACTTTGTGTAAAAAAATTAAAAAAAACATTTTTGGTATATCATACGCTTAATAATAGTATGCACTTTTTGTTTACATGTAAAAATCTGTAATTTTTTATAGAAAATGACTTTGAACCCCCAAACATCATATATTTTTTGAAGCAGAGGTCCTAAAGAATAAAATGATGGGTGCTGCAATTTTTTTATGCCACACAGTAATTGCACAGCAGTTTTTCACATTTTTTGGAAATAAACACTTTTTTGAATTTTATTGCACAAAAACACAATATATTGCCAAATTTTTTGGTGAAATATAAAAGATGATGTTGCGCCAAGTAAAATATGTACTAAACATGACACGCTTTTTTTGCGCTTTTTTGCGCTCGCCCTTGCAACAGCAACAAACTACATACATCTTTATTATCCATAGGCTACACTTTAAAAGCCTTTACAGGTAACAACTTTAGATTTACACAGGAGGTCTAGTGCTAGAATTACTGCCCTCGATCTGACGTTCATGGTGATACCTCACATGCATGGTGCAATTGCTGTTTACCTACCAAGGGACCGATGTGTGCGTTCGAGAACAGGGGACGGGAGTGCTTTAATTTTTTTCTTTATTATTTATTTTGCTTTTTTTTTTTTTTTTTTTACAGTCCCTTTCTAACTGAACCCTGACCCAGATTCACAGTGCAGGCTTGGCTACACTACCATTCTAGCACACTATGTGTGTGTTTCTGGCAGCATAGAAAAGTTATGTCCTCTGTCCTGTCAGACAGGGCTGTGCTGTGTAAATCTCAGAACTGGATGGACAGTAATACAAACCCTTTGGCAGGTAGTTTATCTTGGTATTAAACTATGTGCCTGGAGTTCAGCTTTAATGGCAGCAACTTCACTACCAACTCATAATTGATTGGTAGTTTCTTGATGAGAACTCATTTTCTCCAGAGGTTGATCAACATATTCTCAAGGTAACCCACCTTAACCTCCCTGTTGGTAATCCCTTGGGATTGCATCTCAGTATCCTGGGAAAGTTACTTACCTTGTCCCCAGAATCCTGCAATGTCCTCCCGCTGTGTCCACGGCTGTGTACTCCGGCCGATTCATCACTGTGCTGGGCTCCGTTCCCTGCGACCGTCGCAACGAACAGGGACTGAGCCCAGCGCCAATTCAAAAAGTGCAAAAATCAAAACACTTACAGTACACTGTAATCTTACAGATTACATTACTTTATCAAATCATTTCATATCCCTTTTGTCCCTAGTGCTTTGTCCAGTGTCCTGCATGCAGTTTTATATTATATATACTGTTCCTCCTGCCTGGAAACTTGAGATTGTCCATGGCAACTAAAAAGCACCCCTTTACGTCAAAAGTGGTTTTAGACCAGCTAGAAAACAGCGATGGTAAATTCGAATCACATGCAGAATTGAGCGATAGAGATTCGTGGGGATATTCGTCATCAAACACTGAAACTAACGACAGCGACAATTCTGCAATTGAGCAAATTTTTGTGTTTTTGATTTGATTTCATTATTGATTACATTTTATTATTATTATATTATTTTTTGTTATTTATGGTTATTTATTATAATTTATGATTTTGTGGTTCAAACTTTATCGTACCCGGGATGTCTACTAGACTCTTGTTTGGACAGATTAAACTGAGTTATTCCTAAGAATTACAGGCCTACAATATAAAAGGCCAAATTTCCATGCGAATCAATGTACTGCTTTGAGACGCAAATATCTGACATAATCATACCACCAGGGAGGTTAAGCCCTACCTCTTTCCTTCTCATGTTTCTGTCTTTTCCTAATGTCCCTCCCCATTTTCCATTAAGGTATACACTATGACACTCTTCCTGAATACCCAATACGCATCTCAGGATATTTAGTATAAATTGTTACTTTACACGTGGCATAAGTGATACTGTATGTATTTTTTTTCATGTGTTGGAAATGGGAAAAAATGACATTAAAAATTGCACAGAAGACTTTAGGAACATTTTTTATTAGTGTGTTACGAATCTTCAAATTCTTTGAATTCTAGCTCTGCTCTGACAGAGGAGCTTGCTACAATATTTAGGGAAATACTTCATGGATTCCTGGTTCTCTCAAGGCAAGAATCAAACATTAATTTGCTTTATTTCTTGGAGAATCTGTCTTTTAATTTATTTCCAGAGAAAACATTCCTGTTGAAACAAAAAAATGACATCAAGGTTACAAATTTGGATTTTTTTTTATAATGAATCATTTGTTTCTTTTCTTTCTTATTCTTCTGTTATTACCCTTTCTACATTTGGAAAATGCCTAATACCATTTGAGATTCACAATTAACGGTACATGTGAGGGGGGGGTGAATTGTCCTGGGGGGGTGACTTGTCCTGGGGGGGTCTGTATTCCTGGAGGGGGTCTGTACAGATGGGGCTGGTTTGTGCAGGCGGGTCTGTACTGATGGAGGAGGGTCTGTACTGAGGGAGGACTATGGGGGGAGGGTGGTTAATGTCATGTTTTTCCACACCGGGTGACACCAACCCTAATGACGCCACTGGTAACTGGGGACAGCTGATGTAAGGAGGGACTCTATTGGGAATGCCTGATGTAAGGAGGGACTCTAGGGGGGGCACCTGATGTAAGGAGGGACTCTACTGGGGGCACCTGATGTAATGAGAGACTCTACTGGGGGCACCGGATGTAAGGAGGGACTCTACTGGGAATGCCTGATGTAAGGAGGGACTCTACTGGGAATGCCTGATGTAAGGAGGGATTCTACTGTGGGCACCTGATGTAAGGAGGGAATCTACTGGGGGCACCTCAAGTAAGGAGGGACTCTACTGGGGCACCTGATGTAAGACGGGACTCTACTGGGAATGCCTGATGTAAAGAGTGACTCTACTGGGAATGCCTGATGTAAGGAGGGACTCTACTGGAAATGCCTGATGTAAAGAGTGACTCTACTGGGAATGCCTGATGTAAGGAGGGACTCTACTGGGGGCACCTGATGTAAGGTGGGACTCTACTGGGTGCACCTGATGTAAGGAGGGAATCTACTGGGGGCACCTGATGTAAGGAGGGACTCTACTGGGAATGCCTGATATAAGGATGGACTCTGCTGGGGACACCTGATGGCATCTGGTGCAGGCGACGTGGCAAGTGACACACTCCGGGCTCCCACTGATTCTGCATTATGGTGAGTTGAACTATTAAATTTTATATTACAATGTAATAGAAATAATGCGCTTCAATCATCCTGACACTATAACAACCATGGTGCCGTGATGATTGAAGCGCTAACACCAGGTGTTTGGAGTATCTTTATCTGTTGATTGTTAAACTTTCTGAAACACATATATTGCTATTGTGGTGTAGGATCTGGGCCTGTTCTTTCTTTCTTTCTTTCTTTCTTTCTTTCTTTCTTTCTTTCTTTCTTTCTTTCTTTCTTTCTTTCTTTCTTTCTTTCTTTCTTTCTTTCTTTCTTTCTTTCTTTCTTTCTTTCTTTCTTTCTTTCTTTCTTTCCTCCATCCCTCATTCATCTCAGACTCGAACCACACCCCCTTTGAGCCACGCCCCCTATTTAATTTAAGCCCCGACATTTTTTTGTGGGGGGGGACTGTTTGCAGGGGGGGGGGGGGGGCATACAACATTTTGCTATGGGACCCTGTGATTTCTAGTTACGCCCCTGACCACCAGCATTGCATTTTGGAGTTCCTTAGAAGATGGTGCAATTCAAAATGGAGCAGTTTGGAAAGTCTTTGGAAATGTAAGCCCAGGTTAAAGGAATTTCCTGGGTACATGCAAGAAATTGTGGGCAAATGTAAAGGTACATCAAGACCGTAAGGCCCCTACACACGATACAAAGATCAGCCTTGGAAAATTCGTACGATGAGCTATCTGACGATTTTCGGATCGTTAGTATGGTGCTTTCGACAGCCAATTTCACTTTTTCGTCAGACAAAAGCTTGATGAACAGACTAGTAAATTTTTGACAGACGACAACATAACATTTGATTTACAGAAATCGTCACACAAAAGTCAAAAGTACAAACGGGTATGATCGGAATCAAGGAACGACCCGAGTTTGGTCTTGTAAACTACCATTCGTAATCTAGAATTAACATTCGTGACGCGGCAATTGATGAAATGTTGAAATGCAGCGCACATTCTCATCATCTTTAATGGGATAATATGGGATAATAATGAAGCTTCTTTGCTGGTGATACTGGTGTAGTTATGCCAAACGTATTTTAAAAGGCATTTGTTTTGTAGTACTATAAATAATATTAAAATTATGGCTGTTGTTTGATTTTTTGATGAAGTTACCACAACACCATTATCCCTGAGTTTTTAAGATCAAAGATACAACTATGTTGGTGTCCCTTGTTAATTTTAGATTGTGTTGTTTTAATGTAACTGCCTACTCCCAAATTGTCATTTGAAGATCAGGAATGATCTGAAAATCACGAATCAGCGCTCACCAAACTTCCACTAACACGAAATTAGCAGAAGGGGCCCAAAGGGTGGCGCTCGAGAAATAAACTTCCTCTTTATACTCTCGTAGTACGTCGAACGACAATTTTGGGATAGTTATTATGCAAGACAAAATCCTGCATATGCGCTTTTGACAAAAGTCAGACGCTCAGTTGTACGACAATCAAACCTTTTCTCAACCAGGGTTCCTCCAGAGATTGCTAGGGGGCTCCTTGAACAAAGAGCAACTTCTGCCCCTGAGTTGAGCAACCACTGACACCAATGATCTTTTAGTTATCTGTAAAGCCCCATACACACTTTTAGATTTTCTGCAGATTTTTGCCTTCAGATTTACCAAAACCATATAATATGAGGTCAAACCTTAAGAGTTTCAATTTGTATGCAATCAAGCAGGCCCTTGCACTACATGGTTTTGGTAAATCTGAAGACAAAAATCTGCAGAAAATCTAAGTGTATGGGGCCTTAGGCTCAATGCACATCTATGCATGTTGCTTTTGAGCGTTTCTACATTGCTTTTCGCGGTGCTTGCCGCGTTTTTTGAAAACACGGTTTTACCGCGATTTTACTGCAATTTGCATTTTGTGGGGTTTTTTTTTTACACTGTATATAACTGGTTGCTAAGGAGTGGGCTGGGAAGCCGGCTGTCCTTAACCACTTACCGACGGACTCATTTTGCTGCCACAACCGAGGTATCTATCTTTAGAGCCGCCGGTTCTGTTTACGATAATGGTGGTCTCTGCGGCGGACTCGCCGTGAGATCACCATTATCGGCGGCGGGAGAGGTGCCACGCCCCTCCCGACGCTCTCCCGCGCCCTCCGCCACTTACCGGAGCCGTCGGTAGCGGCGGAGGCGATCGGGACCTTTCCGTGTCTGAGTATGGAGACGAGTGAGGGGAAGATGGCCCCCACCCGTCTCCATGCCATAGGAAGGTGGAAGCGACGTCAGAACGTCACTTCCGCCCATGCGTCTTAAAGGCACATATTTCTGTTGTCATTTTTTTAAATGACTTTTTTTTTTGCATTTCAGTCCAAATATGAGATCTGAGGACTTTTTACCCCAGATCTCATATTTAAGAGGACCTGTCATGCTTTTTTTCTATTACAAGGGATGTTTACATGGATTCAGAGGGGACCCCCATGCCAAAATTTAAAAAAAAATGGCGTGGGGGTCCCCCCAAAATCCATACCAGACCCTTATCCGAGCATGCTGCCCGGCAGGTCAGAAAAAGGAGGGGATGAGCGAGCGCCCCCCACACCAAAGCACCTTGCCCCCATGTTGATGGGGACAAGGACCTATTCCCGACAACCCTTGCCCGGTGGTTGTCGGGGTCTGCGGGCGGGTTATCGGAATCTGGAACCCCCCAGATCCCGCCCCCCCATGTGAATGGGTATGGGGTACATTATACCCCTACCCATTCACTAAAAAAAGTAGTGTACTGTTAAAAATACAGTAGACAGTTTTTGACAAGTCTTTTATTAAAAATCTTCTTCTACGCTTCTTCCGCCATCTTCTCCCGCATCTTCATCCTCCGGTCTTCTCCTTCTCCCCCTGCTTCTTCTTCCACTCTTCTTCTGTCTTCTTCTTCTTCTGCTCTTCTTCTGTCTTCTTCCGCTCTTCTTCTTCCTCTGCCTCCGCTCCCGCCGATGACCCTCCTCTGATGCTGCGTCCCGCTGATCTATCGACACTGATGTCCTGCACTTCTTAAATAATGATGGGGCATGGCAATCAGATTATGTCATCCGTAGGCCACGCCCCCTTGTGACGTCACGGACCCATCATGCCCTGGGTGGTGACATCACAAGGGGGCGTGGCCTCCACAAGGGAGCGATGCCGTTTTACCGCCGGAGCCCGCACCGCCCCAGTGTGAAAGGGCTCATAAGGTGGGATTGTTTATCAGCCCCTTTCCTGAAAGAATACAGACAGCGATCACAGTACAGTTTGCTTCTGTATTCATTAATCACTGACACAAGGTAAACTATGTTTACTATTTGTCAGTTTGTGAATTAAATATATTAAACACTCTCTCTATATAGACTCCTATCTCATTCATCTACAGTGCAGCTCAGGCTGCAGAGAAAGGGACTGTCTTCAGTCCCTATTTTTCTGTCTCAAAAAAGAGACATTAGAGGTCTGTTTACACCCCTGATGTCTCCCCAAAAATGTAAAAAAAAAATTAATAAATAATAAAAATAAAATTGTACCTGTACAACAAAAAATTAAGTTGTAAAAAAACAAAACAAATACCATAGTAAGAGCCCTTTCACACGGGTTCTGTAAAGCAAGTTTGCCTGCTCAGCGATCCCCCATTCGTCTGCTTTTGGCGGGATCGGATGGTGGTGGGTGTCAACGGACAGGAAGGGGTGGGACAAATTTAAATGGTGGGGGGGTGCCGATTTTAGCCTTGCAGCACAAAACCAAAATACACCACTGGGCTCACCACCAACAAAACCTTGTTCCGAAGAAGGGTTTAACCACTTCAGCCCTGGAAGATTTTACCCCCTTCCTGTCTGACCAGAGCACTTTTTTACAATTTGGCACTGCGTTGCTTTAACTGGTAATTGCGCGGTCATGCAATGCTTTACCCAAACAAAATTTGCGTCCTTTTTTCCGACAAATAGAGCTTTCTTTTGGTGGTATTTGATCACCTCTGCGGTTTTTGCGATATAAACGAAAAAAAGACTGAACATTTTGAAAAAAAATTATATTTTCTACTTTTTTTTAGAAAAAAATACAATAAACTCAATTTTAGTCATACATTTAGGCCAAAATGCATTCAGCCACATGTCTTGAGTAAAAAAAAAAATTCAATAAGCGTATATCTATTGGTTTGCGCAAAAGTTATAGCATCTACAAACTAGGGACTAACGCAGCTTTTAGTTTATGACTGCCTATCTAATTTCTTGAGGTGCATAATAGCAGGGAAGTACAACCCCCCCCAATGACCCTATTTTGGAAAGTAGACACCCCAAGGAATTTGCTGAGAAGCATGTTGAGCACATTGAATATTTTATTTTTTAGTCACAAGTGATTGAAAAATGACAACAAAAAAAAATACACAAAGTTGTCACTGAAATGATATATTGCTCAAACATTCCATGGGCATATGTGAAATTATACCCCAAAATACATTCTGCTGCTACTCCTGAGTACAGGGATACCACATGTGTGTGGACTTTTTGGCAGTGTAGCCGCATACAGGATGCTGAAAACCAATCATCGCCTTCTACTTTCCAAAATGGGGTCATTTGGGGAGGGGGTTTGTGCTATCTTGACATTTCAGGGCCTCCAAAACTGTGATAGGTAGTGAGGAGTAAAATCACCATTTTACGCCCTTAGAAATCCTGAAACCGGTGATTGCTTTTCGGGGTCCTGTATGCGGCTAGGCTCCCAAAAAGTCCAACAGAATGTATTTTGGAGTGTAATTCCGCATATACCCATGTCATGTGTGAGCAATATATCATTTAGTGACAACTTTGTGAAAAAAAAAAAAATAATAATTTTAATGCACTAAAACACACTATATTGCCTAAATGTTTGGTATGATATAAAAAATGATCTTATGCCAAGTACTTAGTTTTCAAACACGACATGCTTTAAAATTGCGCACAACTGTGCAGCGGTGACAAACTACATACATTTTTAAAAGCCTTTACAGGTTACCACTTTAGATTTACAGAGGAGGTCTAAAATTACTGCCTTCGATCTGACGTTGGCGGTGATACCTCACATGTATTGTGCAATTGCTGTTTACCTATGACACGAGACCGATGGTTTCACCTTTGCGCGTAAGCATGGGGGGAATGGGGGGCTTTTTTTTTTCTTTGCTTTTTTTATTATTTATTTTGCTTATTTTATTTTATTTTTTTTATCATTTTTATTGTTATCACAAGGAATGTAAATATCCCCTATGTTAGCAATAGGTAGTAGTGACAGGTAGTCTTTTTAAAAAAAATTGGGGTCTATTAGACCATAGATCTCTCCTCTACCCCAAAGCATCTGACCACTCCAAGATCGGTGTGATCAGATGCTTTACAAATTTCCCAATGGCACTGTTTATATCCGGCGAAACCGAAGTAGTGAAATGGTCGTAGCTTCTGGTTTCTTAGGCCATAGAGATGATTGGAGCCACTCTGGTCTTCAATCAGCTCTATGGTCAGCTGGTGGAACCACCGGCTGCATTCTCAGGAGAGCCAGAGAAAAGATGGCGGAGGGGGGATGTTCCCTTCCACTGCTTGTAAAGGCAGTCTAACGCCTAATTAGCTTTTACATGAAAGCCGACCACTGGCTGAAAAGAATGATGCCAAGATGATATCTAAACCTGCAGGCATCATTCTGGTATAACCACTCAAAGCCCAGCAACATACCAGTACGTTGCTGGTCCTTGTTGGGCATATATTGTCATGTTCTTTTTTTTTTTTCAAGCATCCTGTGGGCTGAACAAAAAAAAGAGATTGATCGGTGGATATGCCCAACATTAGAATACCGCCCTGCATCCACCCACTTCTAATGATGGGCATACATGCACCGTTTTTTTTTTTTAACTGTGGTGGTGAAATCACCTCCTACATCGCTGGAGTCGCTGATTTACGTTTCGTGAGAGCAAAAGCTGTTGCTGTCAAGATAAATAAATCAGTACTGCAGCTGAATGGTGTACCTGAAAAGCAAACAATGGTAACAATAAAACATTAACTCAATAAAACAACAACAATCTGTGCCAAAAAAAAGGGTAAAAAATAAATGCCGAAGCATGGGGGCAATCTGCCCCTAATGCTCATGTGCTGTCTTGCACTCTCCAATAACACTATTGGGCTAAATTGTAACAAAATGTAATGCTTCTTTTTTAATTACTGAAATAAGGTTTATCTAAGCCAGCAGGCATTGGAATGGATCTTGCATGTCATTTCTTTGTACATGCAAGCCTCTTCAAGGACCACATTCCCAAGCCAAATGCAAATGGGAAAAAGATGTTGAAAGTGGTGCGATGTCATTTACACGCTTTGGGAGGCAATGGGCATTGCTTCATGGCGATAGGATGGGAGGTTGTGGACTACCAGTGGTGACCTCTGTAGTCCTAGCGCCTATATGAATTATAGGGGGGGGACTTTTGCAAACAAGATATGATCTGGTAAAGCTTTGCTTTGACTACAGCATCTATGTAACCTTGTTTTTGACTAACCTTTCAATTCTCAAAGCATGTGACTGTAGTGGTAGCAATTAGTGGTAATGGGTGGCAGTTTCCCTAAACACAGACAAAGGAAAGGGTTTGATACCTTTTGTTGGTGCCAATATCCCCATCACTTTGAAAAGTACTCTTCATAGCTTCCCCAGCTTTATCTACAATTCCTTTCAGTGACGATGCAAAAGAATCCATCATACTTTTCATTGGTGACCCACCGAATTGAGCAGAGCTGGGCCCTGAAATATAGGAAGTGATAATTAACAAGCATTATTGAAGATCTCATTTAAAATATATAGTTATGATTCAAAATTACTGACTCCAGTCAAAATTTCAGGTTACATAATCGGATTTCTTGTTTGGATTACAAGATAAAACCTGTTTGTTAAGAGCAAATAATTTTGCTTTTTTTAAAAAAACATTTTAAATCGAAAATTGAAGATAAAAAAATAAATTAAAAAAACTGCACTTGCAACATAGCAACCAATGAAACACTTCATTTGACTTTCCAAATAAATGTCACTCTTAAACCCTCTGGGTGAGCACCTGGCCATCCTATTAAAAGATGGGTATTAATATAGATTTGCCCCCTTTGCAGCTATAACCGCTTCCAATCTTCTGGGAAGGTTTCCACAAAATTTTGGTGTGAGTTGGGGGGAATTTGTGGATGTTGGATTAGGATACCTGGCTCACATTTGGTGTTCCAATTTATGTCAAACATTTTCAGTAGGGTTGTGGTCAGGGTTTTGTCCAGGCCATTCAAGTTCCAATACAACTGATATTAATCCATGACTTTATGGAGCTAGTTGTCCTTCCCCAAACTGTTGCCACATGGCTGGAAGTGCACAATTGTTTAAAATGTCCTTGTATGCTGTAGCATTAACACTTCACTGGAAACATCTGGACTCAGTCATTTATTGGAGTGTCCGAATGCTTTGGGCCATATAGTGTTTCATGTAGAGCATACAAGATTTCAATGGCCATCAGCTCTACAGAAACATGGGTAGAAGAACAATTACAAGTCAGGTACCTAGAGTATGCCACTGGACATAATGCAAGAACAGAAGTTGCCTTCATTTAATCAAACATCTTGCAATTACAACTTAATGACATGAAAAGCTCCATGTTGCACATTTTATACTTATTAGACTAAATTTGTAATATGCCTTCCATAAGCCTAGGTTCACACATATGCGGTGCTGGAAACGCAGTAATCCCTGCACATTTCCTGCACTGCATTGCAATCGCATTGTGTTTGCATTCCACTGTGGGTGTCAATTCAAAGTTAACAACGCTCCAAAAGCATCTCAAATGCAGTGCAGTTTGCCGGCACCGGAGCACATCGTACAAAACAACAATGCGGTTGCCGTGTGGGGATGCCTGCACTTCTTTGGTGCGAGGTGCTGTGATTTGAGCCTATTCAAAATAAATTGTCACAAATCGCACCACACTGAATCACATGTGAATTGCACAGGAATGCAATGTGGTTCCTGTGTGATTTACATGTGGGTTATAATGTGAACTGGGGCTAATACAACTGTATGAGGTCAATTACAAAATCTGGCATACCTGCTAACAGAGAGAGAGCAATAATCACCACAGAGAATGCAAGGATTAGCTTCATCTTCACCAGAACTAGAGATCACACCTGGAACGAAAGAGTAGAGGGTCTTCATGAAATTACTATGCAGGGTCATAAACATAATTAAAGTACAATGAAACCTTAAAGCTGATTTCTTGGCAGATGTAATAGACATAAACACCAGTCACATGATGAGGGTGGGGAAGGGACCTGTAAGTGAAAATAAAACTGCAGCAGTGACATATACTGTATAAGCTAATACTGCATCCTGTGAGCCACCACTAATGAATGGACCATACAGGTCTCAAAACCAATAACTCCATATTGAATTAGCTGCTAGCGTTACACATGTCACATAAACCATTCACAAGATCAATAAATATATATAAATACGCTGCGCTATCCAAAATATAAGATCCAGCACAAAGTGCTAAACGTGCTATACAAGATTAAATAAAGTGCTAAGTAGCAATATATGCAATATTAAAGTGATAATGTGCTTATACATGCAGTATGATAATAAAATAAAGTGGTAAATCTGCAATATATGCAATATTAAAGTGATACTGTGCATATATGTGAACCACTCTGTGATAACATATAATTATAAATAACTATGTTGTATATTGCATAAAATCAAAAATCGCAGAGAAAATGCTGATCCCAAAATAGTACAAACAAGAAATACATAACAATGAAATATATTAAAAAATATATAGAGTGCTATATATTAATGTGCCATAATTAGTGCAGTAATAAAATTAGTCCATAAGTGCTCCAACAATCCATGCGATTCAGTGAAATGCCAAAAAAGGTTGCTGTGTCCACACACAATTGCTCCCCTCTAGGTGATATCTGCTTACCTGAGGGCGTGTGACCTTGCTGTTAGGCTTGGTCAAAAACCGCCTTTGAACCACTAAAGGGTTCTATGGTGCAGCCGGGATCCTGAGTTGATCATATGTCACTGCGCTTCAAAGGATTGCGACTTTTAACCTCGATATACCAAATAGAGAGAGGGCTTCATGGTGTAGTATAAAACACTTTAATTGAACACAGTAAAATCCCATGCAGGGTACTCACATTTACATGGCGCTTCAGGGCGCCACTCTAAACAGACACAATATGTCAGGGGGATAAATTAAATTACCCCTGAGGAAGATACGTAATACCCCTTGTATCGACACGCGTTGGGGAAGGGGACAGGATGGAACGCTGGGCGGAGGACCCGATGCACACGATCAGCAAACCAGCCCGAGATCGGCCGGCTTATCACACTATATTGTGTCTGTTTAGAGTGGCGCCCTGAAGCGCCATGTAAATGTGAGTACCCTGCATGGGATTTTACTGTGTTCAATAAAAGTGTTTTATACTACACCATGAAGCCCTCTCTCTATTTGGTATATTGAGGTTAAAAGTCGCATTTCTTTGAAGCGCAGTGACATGATCAACCCAGGATCCCAGCTGCACCATAGAACCCTTTAGTGGTTCAAAGGCGTTTTTTGACCAAGCCTAACAGCAAAGTCACACGTTCCCTAAGGTGAGCAGACATCACCTAGGGGGGAGCACTTGTGTGTGGACACAGCAACCTTTTTTGGCATTTCACTGAATCGCATGGATTGTTGGAGCACTTATGGACTAATTTTATTACTGCACTAATTATGGCACATTAATATATAGCACTCTATATATTTTTTAATACATTTCATTGTTATGTATTTCTTGTTTGTATTATTTTGGGATTATCATTTTCTCTGCGATTTTTGATTTTATGCAATATACAACATAGTTATTTATAATTATATGTTATCACAGAGTGGTTCACATATATGCACAGTATCACTTTAATATTGCATATATTGCAGATTTACCACTTTATTTTATTACCATATTGCATGTATAAGCACATTATCACTTTAATATTGCATATATTGCTACTTAGCACTTTATTTAATATTGTATAGCACGTTTAGCACTTTGTGCTGGATCTTATATTTTGGATAGCGCAGCGTATTTATATATATTTAGTGACATATACTGTATGTTCCACTCACCGGCCAGACAGGGCTGAGCTGCGTGGTAGAGCTCAGGCCTTAATGGACATATATAAATGTTATCTGTGTATGTATCTGTTTTCCTGGAATTCAGCTTTAATATACTACCTGTAAATGGTCTATACCAGGGATATGTAATTAGCGGACCTCCAGGTGTTGCAGAACTACAAGTTCCATGTGGCATAGCAAGACTCTGACAGCCACAAGCATGACACCCAGAGGCAGAGGCATCATGGGACTTATAGTTTTGCAACAGCTGGAGGTCCGCTAATTGTATATTCCTGGTCTATACACTTGCCGATGTAGCACCCTCCCCTAGTTAAGCTGTTAGGCTTAATTACAGATGGAGCTACATCTGTACTGGGCAGCCTCTGTGATAACAAGAGAGACCTGGGTACATTCTCAGCGATCCCTTCATGGGTGAACGCTATACCAGGAAACCTGTTGCAAGAGGAATATACTGTACAAACTGCTATTGATGTACAACTTCTGAAAATGACAGTCATTCAGCTGTCATGTGGACCCTATGACTTCAACATTGCTGACCCACTGCCCTAAACAAGCATACAGATTAGGTATCCTGGCTTAGCGCCCTCTGACCTGCTGAGTATTAGGGCTACATTGACCCTAAAAGCATTGGACACACACATGCCTGGCTGTTTTGCAGAGCACAGTTTGAACAATCTTATAAAGAACTTAAACTGTCCCTGCACTTTGCGCTGCACTCAGCAGAACAACCAAGCACACGCCACATGGTTCAAGGAAATTTATAGGAAGCAGGTGAGCAGCTGCTCTGACTGTACTAGGCACTGTCCAATGCTGGTAGCGCCCAGGCAGCCAGTGTATTCCACATTTTTTCAGGTCTTGCTGTGAAGAAGCCTTTCTGTGTTTGGAATTTTAATCTCTTTTCCTCCAGACATAAAGATTGCCCCCTTGTCCTCTGTGATGACTTTAAAGTGAATAACTCAACATGAGTTCACTATATGGACCACTTATGCATTCATACGTGTTGATCATATCCCCCCTTAACCTCCCTGGTGGTATTCCCGAGTCTGGCTCGGGGTGAAATTTCAGAACCAAAAGCGGTAACCCCGAACCAGACTCGGGATCGCATCGCAGTATTCAGGCAAAGTAACTTACCTTGTCCCCTGGATCCTGCGATGTCTCCCCGCTGTGTCTGCGAGCTGTCATCTCGCTCGATTCACAGTGCCGAGGTCTGAGCTCCGTTCCCTGCGAGCGTTGCGACGCACGGGGACTGAGTTCGGCACCAAATTCAAAAAATTAAAAACACACAATACATACAGTACACTGTAATCTTACAGATTACAGTACTGTATAAAATAATTACACATCCCCTTTGTTCCTAGTGCTTTGTCCAGTGTCCTGCATGCAGTTTTATATTATAAAAACTGTTCTTTCTGCCTGGAAACTGGAGATTGTCCATAGCAACCAAAAAAGGTCCCTTTACATCAAAAGTGGTTTTAGACCAGCTAGAAAACAGCGATAATAAATTAGAACACTTGCAGAATTGAGCGATAGTGATTTGTGAGATCCGTCATCAAACACTAAAAGTAATGATAGCGACAATTCTGCAACTGAGCAAATTTCAGTGTTTTTGATTTGATTACATAATTGAATAATTTTTATTATTATTATATTATTATTTGTTATAATTATTTATAGTCATTTATTATATTATAATCTATGATTTTGTGTTTCAAACTTTATCATACCCGGGATGTCTACTAGTCTCTTGTTTGGACAGATTTAAGTGTGTTTATCCTAAGAATTACAGGCCTGCAATATAAAACGCCAAATTTCCATGCAAAATAATTGTACTGCTTTCAGCACCTAAAATCTGAAATAATCATACCGCCAGGGAGGTTAATCTCCTCTTCTCACAAGAGAATAAATTCAGTTCCCCTAATCTTTCCTCATAGCTGAGCTCCTCCATGCCTCTTATCAGTTTGGTTGCCCTTCTCTGCACTTTTCCAGTTCCCCGATATTCTTTTTTTGAACTGGTGCCCCCAAAACCGAAAGGCATATTCTAGATGAAGTTTCACTAATGATTGTACAGGGGCAAAATTCTATCTCTCTCTATATCTGTAGTCCATACCTGTCTTAATACAAGAAAGGACTTTGCTCGCTTTAAAAACCGCAGCTTGACATTGCATGCTATTATTAAGCTTATGAGCTACCAGAACACCCAGATCCTTCTCCACCTTTGATCCCTCAGTTGTACACCCCCCTAGTATGTATGATGCATGCGTACTCTCACCCAGGGCCGCCATCAGGGGGGGACAGCCCATACACAAGTAGGGGGCCCGGGTGTCCTGAGGGGCCCGGACCACGAGCCCCAACCCAAGCAGTCTTTAACGCAAGACAGCTGCTGTCACAGCTTACCGCCTGCCCAGACGCAGAGGAGGGTGGAGTGATGGGCGGATCCCATGTGTCTGCAGAGAGCAGTTGGGGACCGCTGTCAGGAACGGCAGTGTACGCTGGGCTGTGCAGTATGGGTGAGACCTGTTGCCAGCGGAGGGCCTCATGGAGGAAGAGTATTCCTGTCCCGCGCCCCCCTCCTTTGATACTGCCTCCACCTGTCCCGCTGCCCCCCACCTGTCCCACTGCCCTTTCTGTGACACTGCCCCCACCTGTCCCACTGCTCCTTCCTGTGACATTGCCCCCACCTGTCCCGCTGCCCCCCAGCTGTCCCACTGCCCCCCTCCTGTGACACTGACCCCATCTGTCCCCCTGCCCACTCCCCACCTATCCCACTGCCCCCCTCCTCTGATGCTGACCTCCTCCTGTAACACTTCCCTCCTCCTGTCCTGTTGCCTGCCACCTGTCCTGCTACCCTCCTTTCATCCTGCTGCTCCCCTTGTGTCCCACTGCTCTTCTCCTGTGACACTCCCACTAACTGTCCCACTGTCCACCTCCTATCCTGCTTTTGCGTAATTTTTTTTTTTTTTTTAGCAAAAACTAATCTATGTTGTATTTTATTAAACTCCAGTATCTTTCAAACTATAGAAGTTAAACTAGCAGGTCTATAGTTACTTGGTAAAGACTTGGACCCCTTTTAAATATAGGCACCACGTTGGCCTTATGCCAATACAGCCGACTTCCTGTTTCTTGTCTGGGAGAAAAAGGCTAGGCTTATGACATCATGCACAGCTCTCGTGAGAATTTGCCAGGAAGGGAGGGGGGGATGAATCATAGGAGGGCCAATGAGAGCTGCCGAGCTGGGGGTGTGCCTCTGTGTGTCTGTGTAAATCCAGGAAGTGAATAGGCAGCAGTTTCAGCTGCCCACAGTTAAAATGATTACAGCCAGACTCAGTGGAGGAAGATTTCTGCAGCATATTTGGCAAGTACAGAATCACAGTGTATATATAAAATAATATGCAAAGTGGTTGGAG